>NC_135483.1:10683788-10987036 GCF_052094955.1 Ictidomys tridecemlineatus | reverse complement strand
TGGTCTCCCTTCACTCAGTAACAAAGTCCCCATTTAATTCAGGACAACAATAGATACAGCTAAAAGACCCATCTTCTAGACTCTATTGTAGCTGGTGTGGCTGAGTGGCTAAATCTAGCCTGTGACATGTAAACAGAGGTACTATTTAGAGTTTTGAGGAAAGTGCATTTTAAAAAGAGCTAACCTGGCTAGAAGAGGACTCTTATTGTCCTTCCCCACTTTCCTTCATTCTGCTGCCTGTAATTTAGAGGTGATGGCTGACATGTCGGTAGCCATTTTGGATCATGAGGCAATTGCTAAGGAGGGCAGAACCAGAGACACAGAAAAGGTTTGGATTCCTGATAACCAGAGGTACCATCTACCATCTGGTTTTAAATTCTATCCAGACTTCTGTGGTCTGAGAAGAAAAGGAAAAAAAAAATCTAATTGCTAATGTTATTTGGGTTTCTGTTTAGATGCAGTTGAAATGTAATCCTAACTTATATGCTGGGCCTGTAAAAATGCTGATCCAACTAAGAATGTATGAAAACAGCTAATCTCAAAAGTGGTCAAATTAAAATTATTCTAACAGAGTCATTTTCCTAACTTGTCCTCTGTGTTTTAGATTCTATACTTAGAAGCTTACGGATTCCATTGAATTATTCTAAAGACAATCACCGAGGCCTATTTTGTGCAGCTATAGAATCATTGAAAAGACTGGTCTCAATTCACCAAACACAGACATTACATCTCATAGGCGCTTAAATTTCATCTCAGAAATTGCTTGAAAAAAATCAGCCACAGAGGAGCCAACAGGCTCCCACAGAGTGGATTTCTGAAGAAGCAAGTTTGTTTACACAACCTTTGCACAATTTGGTTAAGGGAGAGGAGACAGGGAAGATTCCAAACACAAAGTAAGATGATTAAGCTCAGAGACATCTTTGCTTTAAAATCAACGTTCTGCCCGATATTTCCAGTGCAATCACTTAAAATTCCAGAATTATTTTTCTTGCCAGAAAGACGAATGGCAACGCCCTTTCCATGACAGAAATAGAAGCCCAGTTTTGTAATTTATCTGCTTCCATGAGATTGATGTTGCGTTGGTCAGTCGGTGTATTCTGTGTAGCCCGAAGGCATGTGGATACAGTGTTGTTGGGTCAGTATGGCTTTTCTTTGATCATCCTTCTTTCTCTAGGGCTCCTTAGGATTCAAACCACAATGACGTAAGTGAGGATGGAACATTTGAGGGAAGGAAAGATTTTTCCACACTGTTTTTTGTCTGTAGCTTGATATATCTATTTTGCACATATTGTGAATGGCTACAGCTGCTAACCCAAGTATTCTTTCTTTATTTATTTTTCAGTTGTTTATAGACCTTTTATTATTATTATTTATATGCAGTGCTGAGAATCAAACCCAGTGCTTCACCCATGCCAGACAAGTGTGCTACTGCTGAGCCCCAAGTATTCTTTATGAGGGCAAAATTCTGGCTTTATTTGCTATGATGTGCAATCATCTGAGAGAATTCAGATGAAAACTGATTACAGACCTTTCTCCAGACCTTGTGTGAAATTTTTACCCTGGTCTTTTCTAAGAGTGCATGTGTGCACACATACACAGTTTCATCTTTTCTAGAACACAGGAGCCAGGAAGTAAGCAACTTAGATCCCCAGGCAGCAAATTCATTTCTACAAAGTCCATGCACTAAAACCTACGCAATCATCACAGATGTACCCCTCAACCTGCACCTGGCCCTTGTTTCCTCTTACATATAATTCTAACAATTTCAGTGAGCTGATTTTAGGCTTTCAGCAAACTAAACAGAGCACTGAGCTGGGAATGTTGAAAAGGACCCACAAGAAAAGGGGGGGGGGAAGTACCAACTACATACTAGAATTTTGCTAGCACACTGCCCTACAAAAAAAGAAATTCTAAACACACAGGTACACTGATGAGGGCAGACCATTCTACTCATCTGATCCCAGACTCAATAATAAGCAGTATTTGAAAATGATGGACCTCTGTATTCAAGAAAGGGTTTGAGGCATGAGGCAATAGAATTGATGCCATGCTACATGCAGGTCTTTGTAGAAGGGTTTCCAATCAAAACAGCAAGAATAACATAAAATAAAGAATTCTTGGTGTTCAAAGTTCTTGCAGAAAACGCAGCTCTTTTAGAAGAGCACGAGTGGCCAAGCTGAGCACCACACTTAAAAGTCCAAAGACCTGGGATCCAATCCTGGCACTGCTACTTGCATGCGGCATGACACTGGCCAAAGACTCAACTTAGTTCAGACACACATCCCTCATCTCCAAAATGGAGCTAATGAATGATAGCAACTTAGGGGATTAAATCAGCTAAGATATGTGAGAGTGCAACATGTGTGTCCCATAAGTGTCCATTCAGTCCAAAGAAGTGCGATCTTACTATGGCATAAACCTTCATGCTTTCAATAAAACTATTATTCTAAGTGTTATTTACTCTGATGCTGTCAACTAAAATCAAAGGAAGACGTAAGCTAGCAATTTCACTCCGAGGTCTATGCCCAACAGAAGGTGCACATATGTTTGCCAAGAGACACGTATGACAATGTTCATGGAAATATTATACAATTAATATAATATGTGCAAAGGCACAGAAAAAAATATGCTTTCCAAAATAACAGTTCTGCTACTGTGAAGACCCTGTGAAGACTCACTTCTATCCCTAGTCTTCATATTCCAGATGCCTGTGGTCCTAGATTGTAGGAGTATCTTCCCACTGTGTTTTTAATAATGTAATCTGCCCTATTCTCTGAAACCCAAAACAAAAGTATAATTATAAACCACACTGAAGATATAGCTCAGGCCTCTTTTCCATTCTTTGACTCTAAACAGGGGCCAACTGCTCTAGCCAGAAAACAGTCCTGTCCTCAGAGATCCATGGCACCTCTGTGCCCTGAGCCTTCTGACTTTTGCCAAGGCTGTTTCCAACATTCATAACAGAGGCTGACTATATCCAGTCTTAAGTGGGGAAAAGCTAAAGAGTTGAAATAGGAAGGAAATGAATATATCTATCTCTTACAGCAGGCAAGAGCCTGTGTGCTTTCTGATATTTATCTCATTTCATGATCACCACAGCCCTGTAAAGAAAGAATAATTGCACGGGGCTGAAGGATCATGTCCAGCATCACAGAGTTACCAAGTGCATATGTCTGCATATGAACCCAGTTCAGATGCCAAGTTCAATTCTCCTTCAACCGCACCACATTGAAGGCCACAGGCAGAGGAGACATCCATTCAGCACGGATCTGGAATGGATTAGATCTGGACAGAAGTTTTGTGTGCTAGTGTTTAAACCCCAGATCTTCCCATTACCAACCCTAAAACCACCAAGTTCTGGAATCAAGTTCCCATTTAATACAGTCTCCTCTTCAAAATGCAAAAAGGCAGTTAGCCACGGTGACACTTCTGCTCTGGAGTGGCTCTACTATTTTGAGTAATTGCTTCTCAACCACTTATAGGCCTGTTGGACTTAGTGAATTGTAGGTTTTGTGCCACTCAGTGAACTGGCCCACTGTCACTTGGTTCGTGGAGAGGAAACTGAACGGATATTAAAGTTGGGCTGACCAGAGCTGAATCCCAGCCCTCCCCATGCTGCCTGGTGCCCGGCCTCCCGGCCCTGGAAAATGGCAGGAGCTGAATACATCTTGGCTTCTTTTCATACAAAGAGGATAAGAAACCACAATGACCAGCCCTGAAGGATAGTGGTGTAACTTTTCAGAGCCGCCACCTACAAGGCATCCAGGACACCCTCAAAGTGAAATGTGAAAGAGTCTGGCACCATAAAAACTCCTGTGTTCCTGCTCCTCAGCCCCAGCACTCCGTCCCTCAGTGGAGACAGCTCTGGGATCTGGGCCTCACTGAACTCGTCATCAGCCGCCTTACCTCCCCCACCTGCATGTTTGCCACCCATTTCCTACTGCTCTGTGTTACTGGTCTCGGCTTAGACAGCCATCTTTCCTGGTGGTCACCTGATGGACAGGCAGTGAGGACCTGGACAGATGTCAGGGGTGGTTTATGGTTACTGACTTGTGTTTAGTCTCAGGGATCTAAACCCTTGAATCTATAGTCCTTGGGCCACAATTCAGCCTCCCTGGTCAATATTCTATGGGTCACTGTAGGAATGGACCACCAAGAAGGAGACCCTGAGAACTGGCTGGGAAAGGAGGTCCCCGGAGGGTCTGGCTATGGCTGGAGATGGGAGGAGCAGATGAGAAATTAAAAAAAGAAAAGTAATGAAAGCAAAAATAAAAGCAAGCAAGAAAGAAAAGAAAATGAGGTCTCCTCCTTCTCATTTCCCAGAGAAGGGTTTTGAAAGGTGGAACAGCAAGTGTAGGCACGTGGGCTCCTCCTGGCCAAGAAAGGGAAGACGAAAGGACACTGCCACCCCTGCCCACGGGCCACTACCCAGCACCCTACCTCTGTTGAGGCTCCGTGACTTCTCACACCATGTGAGTGACATCAGATGAGGAAACTGAGGTACTGTAAGGATAGTCTTAACCTAAGAGGGGCCTTGGCCTCTGTAACTCCATTTTGAAATAAAACTGCAGTCCCACCAGGCCCGCCTAGGGAGCCCTCCAACATGGTCATCAGGCTCAGCCTGATAAAACCAGTCACTTTACACAACCCTGATAAGTCTCTGTCATTTGACTTTGCCCTGATAAAGGCAAAAGACAAGAGATCAGGGCGGAGACCACCAGACCAGATGACTTGACCTCAGAACAAAAGAAGTCACTGAGAAACCTGGTAAGAGCTGATAGGGTTTGGAAGGGTGGTCAGAAGCCCCAAAATGTAGTATAAAGGATGGAGCAAATGAACAGACATTCAGCCAGCCTACCCCGATACCCACATGCCAGAGAGCCTGATGAGGACCTGGACTGACCCCCCAACTCTTCTCATCATCTGCCTGATCCTCTGCCTCTTCCTAACGCTCTCAAACTCTACAGCCACATCCTGACCCTAGTGAGAACTGCATGACCCTCGCCTCAGCGGGCTGTCAGGAGAAGCCGGCCCCATCCCTGACCTGGTCGCTGCGGTCTGAGTGAGTGTGCATCTGCTGGACTTAAGATCTAAGACTCAAGACTTTAAACCTAGCACTTAAGCTCAGCATGCTGCATGCTGAGGGAATGTATGTAATAGGTCTGTCATGATTAAGGGTGTTTGCAGGGCTTAGAATTAACTTAGAGTTGTTTGTTTTGAATTGATTATGTCTATTGCAATGCCCAGCATTAAGGATTGTCATCCCTTGATTAAGAACCTATAGAGTGAAATTGTATTAAGTGATTTGAGTGAATAAAATGTTGAAATGGGCAGAAGCACGTGGACATTCTTTAATTCTCCTCTCAACTGCAGATGTTGCACTTTTGCCCATCGTGACAGAAAAGCTAAACACTCTGCCTATGTCCTGACAAGTAAGTCTCTGTGATTTCAAAGCTGTTTTTCTCTGTCCTTTGTCTCCAACATGATGTTCGCTGATGTATCTGAGAAACAGCCAAGTGGGAACACACTTATCTGACCGGGAGGTTATCTACCTTCACCCCTGCCTCATCAGAGACACAAACACATATTCATGCACCGCATGCATTCACACTTAAAAAGGAAAAAAAAAAAGGAATTATCAGCCATTTGGAATTATACTTTTCCTTTCTGCTTCTTCAATTCAGCAAATTTGGGCTTCCAGATGCACACACTACAGTAATTCAGGCTCTATTTCCTCTCTCTCTGACTGGGAGATCTTCTTCAGAAGATTTCAATTGGAAGAAAAGATCTCCGACCCATCAAGCACAGAGATAGGACCACGCAGCTGGGCTGGGCCAGGTGCCCTGAGCGCTGGTGTGTCTGCCGGACCCAATGGACTTTGCACTGGGGCTGCTTCTCCTGGGCTTATCTAAGGAATTCAGGCAAAGGCTGAGCCACAAGACCCAGTGATCTCAGTGATTGTGGCTGCATGTAGCTGGTGTGAGAGGAGCCTGACATTTACTTCTTCAATTAAAAAAAAAAAATGTTGACATCCAAGTTGAAATAGGGCAAGAGGTGTGAAAAGTTTTCTAAGAGCCACTGTAAAGAATCAGACCAGCACAGAGTCGCAGGGACTATGCCACCATCTTCCACAACCACCAACCTCCCAAATGGCAAGGACAGCCACACACACGCATGCACACACACACTTAGAATTCCCCAGCCCAGGTGTGAGTGACAAGCAGAAAGTGCAGACCCTCACTATTTATGTGACCTGCCCTGCCGGAACACCTCTAGCTGCAGGCTCTGTGCAAGGAGAGTCAACACAATGAGCAAGGCCACAGTTCTAGACCGAGTGTGCACATGGCCTCCAGGCCCACCCTGTGTCTTTCCCTTCCACACTGGACATGTCTCAGAGCCCCTTGGCCCTCCGCTTCCAGTCTATTTCAGGCAATGGGTTACTGCAATGTGACTGCAGGGAGACACCTGGCCAGGGGCGTGTTCCCCTCCTCTCCAGGCTCCAGCCCTCTCAGCCCTGTCTGAAGACCCTCCCCACAAAGCATCTGGCTCCAGCTTCCCAGAGGTGTCTCCTCCCTTATGACTTCAGATCTTCAGAGGGGACTGGGGTGCCCCACTATCCCTTATGATTTCTGTGCCCCCGGCCTACACTTGTCCTGAATTCAGTTCTCCCGAGTCTACCCCTATTTGGGGCATACCATCTGTTTCTTGCCCAGACTGATACAGGGAGGCAACCATCCAAACAGACAATTACAGTATAATGCAGAACAATAAAAGATAATATTGTTTCCCAGCAAGCTGCAAGAGTGCTGCAGTCTGATTGCTTGGGGTGTGCATTCCAGCTCCACTACTTACTATCCCTGTTAACCTCTTGAATCCTCAGTTTACACCTCTAAAAGATGAGCTTAATACTATTAATAAAATAAAAATGAGCTTAAGACTAATGGGAGGGGGAGGATTAAATGAGATAATACGAGTTTTAGACACTTTGTCAAGGCTGATAGATACTAGCAGGAATTCTTAGTCAACCATGCAGTTCCTTCCACAGAATGTCAAGGGTTGCCAGGGAAATTGGGAACAGAGGACACAGAGAAAGGGACAGGTGATGGTAAAGGGAATTGGGAAGGACTGCACAGAGAAAGCGATGCTGGGCTGCCTTCTGGAGAAGTCCAGCTAGCAGGATGTCTGGCCACGGAGCTCTAGGCAGAGGGCACAGAGGCCTGACACCCAGCAGAGGTGGGTGCTGTGGGCTGCTCAGTGGGACGAGCACTGTCGTTGGAGAGCTAGGTAGGGGCAGCCAGTGAAGGTCTTGGAAGTTCAAGCCAAAGAGCTGGGTCTTTGTTCTAAAAGCCACCAAGAGCTTCTAAGCTGGCCGTGGACATGAGCAGGTTTGATGCTAAGAAGGTTCAGTCTGGCCACGATGCTGGCTCTGAGAGGGCACAACATGAGCACATAGTGGGTGCTTTGCACACGGTGGAATGAGTGATGCACACTAGCAGTTCCATACAGCAAAATCTGCCACTTCCCCGCCTCCCCACTCCCGTCCAACAGACGCAAAACATAAAACATGCCATTGTCCGGGAATCTTACAGTCACAGGGCTTTTCACATGTTTTCTTGTTTAATTCATAGTAATTAATATTGCTAAAGTATAATAAAAATATCTATCTGGTATTTGTCCCTGGCTACTGACACAGGTCTCCTAAAATCCTTGCAGTCTCCCAAGGGATAAGTAAGTGTCTCTCTTTTTTTTTTCCCCTGTAGTGCTGGGAACTGAACCAGGAGCTCCTGTCACTGCTCTGCCACTGAGCTACACCTCCAGCCCCATCAGGGTGTCTTTTGCATGCTGATGAGATGATTTGGGGGGGGCTACATAATTTCAGGATGGTCTCCAGAGAGACCTTTAGGAAATGAAGGGGGGCTGAAGGCAGAATTCAGTCACCAGTGGCCAAAGACTTAATCAATCATGCCTACACAACTTATATAACTTATATATGAAAACTTATATAACTGCTAAACTACAGGAATCGGGACAGGGAGTTTCCAGGTTGGTGAGCACAGCCATGTGCTGGGCAGGCAGCATCCAGGGAGGGTGTGCAGCTCAGGCACCTCCCCTTCCCTATGTACTGCCTTCAGTGTGTCTCCTCCATTTGGTTCTCCCTGAGTCATATTCTTTTTTTTTTTTTTAATATTTTTTTAGTTGTAGATGGACACAATACCTTTATTTTATTTGTTCACTTTTTTTTACATGGTGCCGGGGATCGAACCTAGTGCCTCACAAATGCTAGGCAAGCACTCTACCACTGAGCCACAACCCTGGCCCTGAATTGTATTCTTCATTAGGAAAACAGTAATGGTAACTAAAGTATTTTTCCTAAGTTCTCTGAGTTGTTGTAGCAGATCATGGGATCTAAGACAGGAATTGTGGGAATCCCCGAATCTGCAGTTGATTGGTCAGAAGTACAGGTGGCCCATGGGACTTGTGACTGACACTAAACCAAATCATTGGACACCAGTTGATTTTGGAAAATCAAGGAATTGCTGAGTATGGAAAAACTCCATACATCTGGAGTTATAAGAAGTACCAGAAAAAAGATGTGTCACCCATAAATACTACTTGACAGTGTATGCAGGACACCGCCGCCCTGTGCCTGCTGTGAGACACTCCTGGGCCACACCAGCAGGCTGACCAAGAGAACAACACTCTTCTGGGCGGTGCTGCCCTACTGACTCAGCTGCTGACTCAACTGTCCCCCTGGGTGTGGCAGCTGGAGGCAATTGGGACCAGCAAAATGCCACACCCTGAGCCTGGCACACCCAGTGTCCCTGTTCCTTGTCCTCAGGCTCAGAGGTCCAAAAACTAGAAGACTAGCCAGGAAATCTACTCCCTCCACCACCCCAACCCCTACCCCTGGGGTGAGCAGCCAGCCTGCATCCAGAGATGAGCTGCAGACATGGTCCTTCTCCTCTAAGGAGCATCTACGTGGGGCACCACGCTCCCCCAGAAGCACAGGCTGAGGCAGGGATCTGAATGCAGCAGTTTATTTGTGGAGTGACCCCAAGTAGATGGCTGGGGGGATCAGACAGGGATGGGAAGGAAGCCAGTGCTGGGAGATGAAAGAGCAGATGACATTGAAAGCAGCGGGTGTGGCCCACTGGGGACCTTGGGAAAGGCTACAGAACATGCCCCAGAACTGGGCAGCTAAAGGACAAGGAAGCAGGAGCATAGATCCTCCAACCCTGGTCACTGGCTGAGGGCTGCTGCCTGGGAACTAACTCCCAGCACCCCTAGGAGAGCCACAGGCAGCCACACTGCACCAGAGGACGCCCTCGGGAGCAGCAGCCCAGGCTGCTCAGGGCACAAGAGCCCAGCATGTGCCCAGGCCACGCGGGTACAGCACCACTGCCGCTCGAGGACCCCGTCACCCAGACACAGTCCCGGTCCTTGTGGGCAAGTGTGGGCAATTGTGGGCAAGGAGGAGCGCCCGTCACCCCGCCAGGCAGAAGCCACAGCTCATGTGTTCCCACGGCAGTGCTGTCCACCCGCAGAGCATCCAAGCCAAGCCATGCATGAGGCTTCAGATCGTCAGTGGCACAGGAGAAGAGTAAAAAGAAACAGATGAAGTTAATTTTAATAATAGGTCATTTAAGCTGATAGATCCAAAATAATATCATTTCCACATGCCATCAATGGAAACATTATTAATGAGACCATCTGCCTCCTTTTTTTCTCAAAGTCTTTGAAAACGGGCATCTTTTAGGCCCATAGGACAGCTCAACTTGGACACGCCACATTTCAAGTCCTTGGTAGCCACTTGTGGCTGGTGGCCAGTGTGTTGGAAGACACAGTGTTGGAGCACCGAGGAGTGCTTACTCAAGCCAACAACGCATGGTGACAGTAGCTTCCCAAAGTACCTAGAGTGACACCTAAGCTCTGCACAAGGTCTAAAGGCCCTCCCGACATGGTCAGTGGCTGCCACCTCCCACCCTCACTCTTCAAACCCTTGTCCTCTCCACACCCAGCACTGCACTAGCCATTCCCGGAACTTGCCCCCTCAGGGCCTCTGCATGGGCTGTCCCCCTCGCCTGGAGCCCCCTGCACCCAGACTTGTCTTGTCATCCCGCAGGTCTCACTCCACGGACTCCTCCTTTCTCCCACCCTCCTCCCACTCCACTCCAGACCCCTTGCTCTCTACTCTGGTTTACTTTCTTAAATTATGCACATCAGAAGTTATCTTGTTCTTTAATGACATGTATTGATTTCCTGGTCTCTCCCATCATCCGCTTAATCCCCAGTTTCTACCACGAGGCCTGGAAAAACAGCAGGCACCCCGGTAAGTACATGTTGAATACGGGAATAAACAAGTCATGGCTCTGGTAGAAAAGAAACCGAGCAGAGAGTAGAGATCGAACTAAGTCTGACACAAGAGCCGTGATATATCCTTCTTTATATTCCCAGCACTGTCACCCAGTGGACGCTTGTTCAAAAAGGAAAAGCAATGAATAGGAAAATAGGGCCAAGGGGGAAGGTGGCAGCTACTTTACCCAGAGAGGACTTCACAGAGGAGCTGGGACCAGGGATGACTGGGTGTGTTCAGGGAGGGTGAGACAGCCCTCGCTGGCACAGGGAACGGCATGTGCAAAGGCACAGAGGCACAGGAGAGCACCTCATTCATGGCCAACACACATTCACAGCCTCCCTTCTCTACTGGCACCTCCTCACCCAGCAAGGGCTTGCAAGGCACCTTGCTCAACCTTCCACCCGGAAATAACGTCTTGCCTTCAGTCTGGTCCCGGCTCCCTTCCCGCCCAGTCCAGTAGGCAGCCTGCTCACTTCTGGGACCTCTCCCCTCCAGGGGTCACCCAAACTCCAGCTCCTGGGAAGAGCTTGTGCCAGCAGCCAGCAAGCTGCAGACTCCTGTCCACATCCTCTCACCGTGCACTGGGAGCCAGCGGTTGTAAGACTTCAGTCTCCAGGGGCCAATGAGGGGAGCTGGCAGAGAGGATAATAGAGGCCTGAAGATCTACTAGGTGCCAGGCCCCGGGCCAGGCACTTCCATGAGGGGACCAATTCCTAGCCCCAGGTGGGATTATTATGCCCACATGGGGCAAGCTGGGCTCACAGGGGTTGGTGGCTTGTTCAAGGTCACATGTTCCACGGAGGAGCCTTGATGCATACACAGTATCACAACAGAAGAAAGGACCCAGGCCTGACAACCCCAGTGACCTCCATCCTCAGATACGGGAGAGCCTGCAGCATGCACTTTGCTTTGACAAATGTCCAACTGGTCAGAACAGTGCCACCCCGTTTCTCCCAGGCGGATAAAAGAACCTGCCCAGATCTCCTCCACAGTCTAGATGCCACAAGGACATCTCCCAGTCCCTTCCAGAGCTGGCCAGCTGCCCTTCTTACTGCTGAAGACTGCCCTTTGTAACACTCCCCTGAACTCTTATTAGAACTCCCAAGCAAGGGAAACCAGAGTCCTCTAAGATTAAATGTGCTAATAATGGTAAGTCAACACCCCATGCTTCACTGAAAACTAAGAGAGAGTACAGCAGTCCCAGGGTGATCAGAGCCCCAAACCGGACACAGAGGCGAGGTGGAATGACCTCAAGTTACCAGCAGGAAAGGGCTTGCCTGATTAAAATGAACAACAAACCCATGTCCCCTCCATGCATACGACAGACCTGCTTGAAGGAAGAGGTGGTCACACCTGTTCAGGTGGGACACGGAAGCTGTCAACACTGCTATGTGATTCACAGCCTGGTCTGCAGATGAGCATTCACTCTGGGTTATGTCGCCTTCCTAATCATACTACTCTCAGGGCCCCACTGGGCAGAGGGGACAATGTGAACAGGTCATTGAGAGTCAGAAGATGTGGGCTTCAGAGAAGGAGGTGCCCCTCACTGCCTGGGCAGGTTGCCCACTCTCCAGTCACTGATAATGTAGCGAGAAAGAAAGATTGAACAACAGTAAAAGATGGTCACACACACACACACACACACCACGGGTATTGCACTGAGGCTCCGTGGAAGGGAGTTAACCGCTGGGTGTTCTTGCAAGGGGCAGCATCCAGGAAGGCCCTGGGAACAGAGAGAACAGTTTTCCAAGCAATCTCTACTCTGCTGAAACACACAAGCAAGGGTGTATGGAAGTCCAGGCTGGTCACACTGTGGTGGGGGCTGAGGACAAGCAGCCAGGAAGGGCTCCTGGGTGCTCACTGGACTGGCAGCCTCTGCGGCTTCCCAACCACTCCTGCTCCCACCTGCCTCCAGCCCTTGATCAGCCGCTGGGCCAATCAAATTCCTGCTGCCAGGAGGAGGCTGCTAGAGTGTCAGACTGGAGAGGGCAGAGACCCCGACCCATGGTTCAGAGGAGGAGGGTGATCAAAGGCAGGGGAACTAGGTCCACACTCTGTCTTTGATCCAACGGGATGAGCTGAACAAAGGAACTACAGGCAGGGGAATCACCGTGGGCCTTGTGCCACACAGACAGGGCCCCGGCACTTCCAGAGGGGAGCACCGTACTGCTGGCTGATGGGGGTGCGGGTGAGGCTCATTTAAAACAGCCAAAGCAGAACAGAGACTCCTGAATGCCCACGCAGGGGAGATGTTTGGAAGCTGGCATTTGTGTTTCCACACCCCAGCAGCCAGTGCCCCCTCTTGGTGACTGTATTCCAAGTTCCTGTTGGGGAAGCCACCCCTTCCTCTGTTTGCTGCGGAGCTAATCTTCAATCTCCTCTGAATTCAGGGGATGATCAGATGACGTAGACTTTTCCTATCAAAATATTCCATGCCTAGTCCACAGTGATTGGTCCAGGATGGGCACGGGACCCAAGCTAGACCAATAGGAATAGATTCAGAGATTATGTGAGAATTTACAAGAACTAAAATCATCTTTGGGGATCATTAAATTGGTGGTTTTAGCACGAGAACTGTGCTGCCACAAGTTGCAACATGGAGAATATGAGAAGAAAGCCAGCCCGGGGGAGTGAACAGCTCGGAGATGGAGGCAGATGTTCAGTGGTGATGCAGAGAGGAAAACAAGAGCCCAAACCTTTTAATTCAATTACACTGGGCCAAGCTTGACCTCTGGGCCCATCTCTGACATAAGCAAGGAAATCCCTTGATTGCTTAAGCCTTACTGAATTAGTTTTCTATCTAAAACTAAAACTGCACTGAGCCGTTCCTCATAACCTATCCACAGCGCAGAGCCTCTGCCTGCCCCAGCCCGACATCCTGTCCTTAGGAGAATGGATGGGGCACACAGGAATTCAGACAGTGAGTAGCCTCGGCCTACATACCCTAGGACCCCCAGCCAAGAGCTGTGCCTGGAACAGGAGGGACACAAAATCTCCACTTGGCACCCCAAGAATGAAAACTTCCAGCAACAGAGCCTCCCCCAGCAGAAGCAGCTAGAAGCCAACTCACCTCAGCCATGGTCTGCAGCTCCAGAGGCTAGCAGTCAATTATCTTGCTGCTGGTGAAAAGGCAAAGCAATGAGAAGCTGCGGCCAAGCTCACTGCAGCCAGTCCTGTTAATGACCTCTCTGCAGCAACTCTAAACCTCTGCTTTCAGTTCATGGCTCAGCCAGAGTCACTTGAGCTTTGTGAGCATGTTTTCATGTGGGAGAGACATCACTGTTGCCAGGCTATCAATTCTCAGGAAAATCTGTGTATCTGTTTATGAGCACCAAACCCCAAATATTTGCAGAGAACCCCTTTCAGGAGCATATAAAGTATTCCATATTTCATTCTTAAAGAGAGAAAGAGAGAAAATTGTTCTCTCTTCCAATCTGAAAAAATGCATTAACTTATCATTTTCATTTTAAACCTAAATTAAATCAACTTCAACACAGACTGAATATTAAGACTGCTGATTTCCTTAAGAGTATCTGGCTAAGGTCTAACATTATGGATAATCCAAAGAAAAATGCAAAAACAGAGACCAAAATCCACACACACACACAAAAAGGTTT
Organism: Ictidomys tridecemlineatus; assembly: GCF_052094955.1. Lineage (NCBI taxonomy): Eukaryota > Metazoa > Chordata > Mammalia > Rodentia > Sciuridae > Ictidomys > Ictidomys tridecemlineatus. Next base: position 10,973,062 of record NC_135483.1, on the reverse strand, counting down.
AGGTTCCAACCTAGGTGCCCTTCAACAGTTAAATGGATAAAGAAAATGTGGTACATATACACAAAGGAATATTACTCAGCCACAAGAAGAATGACATTATGACATTTGCCAGTACATGGATGTAACTGGAATCTATCATGCTAAGTGAAATAAGCCAATCCCCCCAAAACAAAGGCCAAATGTTCTCTATGTGGATGCTAATTCACAATAAGCAGTGGGGAGGGAAGAATAGAAGTTCAGTGGATTAGACAAAGGAAAGTGAAAGGAAGGGAGGGGGATGAGAATATAAAAGATAGTAGAATGAATTGGATATAACTTTCCTAAGTTCATATATGAATACAAGACCAGTGAAACTCTACATCATGTACAACCATAAGAATAGGATCTTAATTTGAATAAGTTATATTCCATGTATGTATGTCAAAAATATACTCTACTGTCATATATATCTAAAAATAACAATTCTACTACAATATTCTGCCTTCCTCTTATCCCAGAACAATGGAGTTAGCCCACCAAAAAAAAAAAAAAACAAAAACTTTTCCTCCTCTAAGTTGTACTTCTCAGATATTTTGGTCACAGTGATGCAAAGCTGACTAACACAAAAATTGACACCAAAAAGTGGGACGGTCTTGACGGTGACTACCGTAACCATGTGGTTCAGAGTCTTTAGAACTGATTTGTGGGAGGAGTTTGGAAAAGTTTGGAGATGCAAAATGGAGAAGCCTCAGAATATTGTAAGCTGAGCTTAATTGATTCTGGTGTGAGCTCAGACCAGAATGCCAATCAGACTGTGAACTGTAAAGACTATGCTCATGAGGTTTCAGATAGAAATGGGAACTTTACTGGAAATCAGACTAGAAGCCATTCACTTTACATTCTGGCAAAGGACTTGTCTACATTTTGCCCTGAGACTTTGTGTGTGGGGCCAAATATAAAGGTGATAAACTAATTAATCTGGTGGAGGCAATTTCACAGCAGCACAGCATCCAGGCAGAGACAGGGGTTTTACTGGCAGCCATCAGCCGGGTTTCCTGTGAAAATTACAAACAGAAAGCAAAGCAGAAAGATTTTTAAAAACTTGAAAATTTACCAGAAAATGTAAAACTGGGGCCAAAAAAAGTGTGGTTGTTGAAAAGATTACAGCCACACAAAAGATACTAAATACTTTATGAAATAGGAGGGGCTGGGGATTTGGCTCAGCGGTAGAGTACTTGCCTAGCATGTGTGAGGCACTGGGTTCACTCCCAGCACCACATATAAATAAATGAATAAAATAAATGTTCATTAACATCTAAAAAATATTTATGAAAAAAGAAACAAAAGAAAAGATGGCTTGAGGGCATCTCAGGAATTGGCAAGACCACACACAATCACACGCTGAAAAGAGTAAGAGTAAAAAATGCCTTTTGAGAAAAGGTCATGGGAATACCCTGCTTGCTTGGACAGAGGGCCGAGGAATTTGTTCACTGTGCTCAGCTGCCCAGGCAGGCACCCAGAGGCTGCTGCAGCATGACAATGCCAGGAGGCCCAGTTGCTGTTAGAACTGGCAGAAGAACTTGGTGCCACCCATGTGGTGCAGGTTCTGTAGTACAGTTTGCGGGTCACGGAGGTGTCTAACAAGTTTTCAAAGGAAGGCCTGGGAGGCCACGCAAAGTGTAGTAGGGTCAGCATCCCCGTGGGTGGCCCCTGAGAAGGCAATGCATGAAGCTGTGAAGGTGAAGCCAAAGCTAGAGTGGACACCCAAGGAATTAAGAGATGCCAGTGACTGGACGGTCTGCTGAGGAGAGATGTTGACCGTGGAGAGCGCCAGGCTCAGAGACCAGTGAATGCTGCAACCAGCAAGGCCAAAGGGGAGCCACTGCCCAAGCCCTTTGGAGAAAACATCTTGCCACCATGTGCCCCAGATGTTGGAGGTGAAACTAAAGAAAATGCTTGTCCTGCTGGGTTCAGGCTATGTTTGGCTCCCAGCCCTTCTCTCATTTGGGATGGGAATGTTTACTCTGTGCCACTGCAGATTGGTTCTATGTAACTTTGCAGAGGTCACAGTTAAGAGTTTGTCTCATCAACTCCAGATGAGACCTTGGAGTGGAACTTTTGGGCAATGCTGGCTGGCACTGTTAGGAATATGAAAAGTCTTGGAGATGAACTAAATGCATTTTGCATGGTGAGAGGGACATAGCTTTTGGGATTCATGGGGCAGAATGGTATGATTTGGATGTGAAGGGTCCCCCAAAAGCTCCTGTGTTGATGTAGGAATCTTCAGAAGTAAATGATTGTAAATCAGTAAGCCAATCTAATGATTATGAGAGCTGTGACATAATCAGTCCATCCTGATTTGAATGGACTAACTGGGAGTAATTGTAGGCAAGTGGGGTGTGGCTGGGTAAGGGGGGTCACGGGGGCATTCTAGAAGGTGTCATCTTCCCTGTGTCCCCTTCCCCTCTTTCTCTCTCTCTGCTTCCTGGCTGCCATGAATGGAGCAGCTTCCCTCCACCATGCCCTTCCACCATGATGTTCTGCCTCACCTTGAGCCTAGAGCAATGGAGTCAGCCCAAGAAGAAATGCACCTCTGAAACCATAAGAAAAAATAAACTTCTCCTCCTCTAGGAAGTTGTTCTTGTCAGGTATTTCGGTCACAGCCACATAAAGCTGACCAACACCAACATGAAGCAAAGCCTGGGTATCTGACAGGGCTTGCCCAGTAAAGAACAGAGAGGAGGCCAGTGTCCCTTCTAGAAGACAGGGTGAGGCAAACAAAGGTGGGGGCACAGAGGCAGGCAGAGGTGGGATCAGGCAGGGCTTTCTCAGACAATGGGAGAAATCTGAATTTCATGCTACAGACAATGAGCAGGAGACGTGGGGCCAGTGACAGATTTAAACAAGGAAACAGCCCCATGTCATGCAGGGGAGGGAATGGAGGAACAACCCATGTTGGACATGCAGGCTGAGTATTCCTTATCTAACATGCTTTGGACCAGAAGGTTTTGGGTTCCAGATCTTCTCAGATTTGGAATATTTGCATATACATAATGAGAGATATCTTAAAGATGGCACTGAAGTCAGAACATGGAATTCATTATATCTTATAGACACCTTATACACACAGCCAGAAGTTAATTTCACAGGGTATTTTTAATTATTTTGTACCTAAGACCAAGTTTCATTGTGTGGAATGGAATCTGCCTTGTGGGATCATGTTGGTGCTCAAAGAATTTCTGATTTTGAAGCATTTCGAATTCTAGATTTTTGGATTAAACTTTATTAAGGTTAATCCAAATGTCTACACCAATTTGTCATTTGAGATCATCAAGATGTGAACTTGGAGGACAGTTTCAGCTGGAGACATAATTTTTAAGTTATCAGCATACAGAAATCTTGCTGGTTGGAGCAAGATGTGCTCCACTGAGAGACTATGAAAGAGGGCAGAGTCCCAAGAGGAAATCCAGATGGGCCTGGGCCACTAAAGCCCAAGGAAAACAGCAATTTTAGAGGGAGTGGGTAGTTGAGTCAAATGCCTGGAAGCTGAGCTGACTTGTAGATTAAATCTGAAGCTATGAGATTTAAACCTAGAGCTATTTAGCCAGGGAAGGGATAGTGAGGCACGTACCCTAAAAAGTTCTCCTTAAAGCTTGGGATAACAATACAATGAGTCAAGAAAACAAAACAACAACAAAAAAAACCCCATAAGCTCTGGGGCCAAACCGTCTGCAACTCAGTTCCATGTCTGCCATTTACAGCAATGCAGTCTTGACCAATTTCCCAAACCTCCATCAGCCTCAGCTTGTCTTTACCAAGGAAATAACGATTCTGTCTACTCACAGGGGTGCGGTATAGATCAAATGACTTAATAAGTAGCAAGTGCTTAGAAGAAAGAGTGTTCCTGGCTTATGTCAAAAGCTCAGTGTTAGCTATCATTATTTTTTCTGTTGCTGTTATAATAATTAATGCTAAGTACAAAGAACTGGATTTCACATGTCTTGTCCCAGGTGGGAATCTATACCCATTTTATACTCACTTCACAGATGAGAAAACTTGCCTAGGACCATGCAATAAGTTCTTGGGTGGAGGCTGCATTCGCATCCAGGTCAGACGACCTGTGCTCTTAATTACTACCCTGTGGTTCCGTCATGTGATGCCGAGATGGCTGGTTAACATCCAAAGCAAGAGAAAAAAATGGCTGAGTAATGCCACTAATTGTGCTTCTGCTTCAACCCGCATTTCCACAGGTAATTGTTGCTTTTGAATTGGTGCTGGCATGCTTAGACAGTCATGCTTTACTTAACGATGGGGATAGTTCTGAGAAATGTGTCATTATACGATTTCACTGTTGTGCAAACATCATAGAGCGAACTTACACAAACCTAAATGGTATAGGTCAATAATCACTGGGGGTGTGGCCTCTTGATGCAATCAAGATAGAGGAGGTTACTGCAAGTATAACAGTCATACTGTTTTCCAGTAAATTCTTTTTCTTATAAGGAAGAGGACATTCGAAAATAACAATAAAAATATAATAAATACCTAATCCAGTATCACCATTAAATATTATGCACTAGACATCATTATATGTGCCATCGTTCTATATGACTGACAGCACAATAGGTCTATTTACACCAGCATCACCACAAGCGTATGAGTAATGCTCTGGGCTATGACACAACAGGAATTTTTCAGCTCTTATGGGAACACTGTTGTATTTGCACTCCATCATCGACCAAAACATCATTATGCAGCACGTGACTGTAATTCTTAGAAAAACCAAATCTTATCTTGCATTTCACAGGATTTAAGACTGTGATGAGGTTGTGGTAGATCAAGATTGAATGAACTGTGCTACTAGAAACCACAGGTCAGGAGCAGGGTGTGGAGCTCTGGCTTCCAGCCCAGTCTATAGTAGAACAGCTGTCCCCTCCTCTGTTCTATACCCTGAGCTTTCCTCTAAGCTTCCATTTGAAGAAAATATTCCACAGATACAAAAGTTTGAAAGCCATAAGACTTGGCATTTCCCCAACTGCGTCTGCATTGGAATCACCGGTGGTGATCACCTTCCCGCCCCACCCCCCACTCCCCACCACAAACTTAAGGTCCTGGAAACACTGGAGGCGGGGCCTGGGGATCTGATTTCCAACCAGCTTCCCAGGTGGCTTGGCTGCAGATTCAAGTCTGAGAAAAAAAAGAGAATAAACTGTACAACACAGTAGCCACTACATGTGGCTCATTTCAATATAAATGTAAATGCATTAAAATAAAATTTAAAAATTCAGTGTTTCTGTTTCATAAGGCACAGTTTAAGTGCTTAAAAGCCAGATGTGGCCAGTGGACACTATAAACAAAGAATATTTCCATCATCACAGAAAATTATATTGGGAAGTACTGGAAAGCCCCTTCCGGCCTGAACATTCCAGGGCTCTAAGCTACAAGTTTGCTTAAATGATGTGTCTCATGTATTTCGCACCAAGACATAAAATGCAGTCAACATTTCCTACCACTTTTATCTGTAATTAAGGCATAATACACTCCTAAGGCTATATTATCATACTTAGCCCACTGGGCTGAGGTTACCTGTTTGCCTATCTATTTCCCATAATACACTCTAAGTGCCTGGAAAGCAGAATCCAGGCAACAATTGCTTATGTCTGTGATTCTGCATGTGTGGGGCTTAAATAAATGTTTAGGAATCAATTGGCTAATGGTACTATCACATCAACAGAAAACAATAAATATTGGTGAAAATGTGGAAACATAGGAATCCTTGCCTATTATTAGTGGGTATGAAAATTGGTGGAGCTGTTACAAAAAAATGATAGAATGCTTTCTTTAAAATTAAATACATAGAATTATCATATGATCCAGCAGCTCTATATTGGAGTGTATAACCCAAAGGAATTCAAAGCAGGACGAAAATGAACATTTATATACACCCAAGTGAATAGCAGTATTACTGACAATAGGTGAGGGCAACACAAGTGTCCATAAATGAATTAATGGACAAACAAAATGCGCTACAGAAACATTCCATGGAATATCATTCAGTCTTGCAAGGAAAATTCTGACAATGCTACAACCTGGATCAACCTGAAGGCAGCATTCTAAGTGAAACTGGTCACAGACGAACAAAAACTGTATGATTCCACTGATATGAGGTAGCTAGAATAGCCAATTTTGGGAGGTAGGAACTATAATGGTGATCATCCAGGGCTGGAGGGGGAGGAAACAGGAGTCAGTGTTTAATGAACAGTTTCTCGAGTTTCTGGTTTTTACTTATTAATTACTTATTGATTTGCATGGATTTGTTTGTTGGTATATGTGCAGTGCTAGGGATGGAACTCGGGGCCTCTCACCTGCAAAGCAAGCATCTACCACTGAGCTACAAACAGACCCAGAGTTTCAGTTAGTGATGGTTTCATAATAATGAGAATTTACTTAAGACTACAGACCTGTACTTAAAAATAGCTAAGATGATAATTTTTATGTTATGTGCATTTCACAACTAAAAATTTTTAAATAAATTTTTTTAAAAAATAAATACTCACAAGTACTAGCCAGTGGAAATATATCAGGCCTCCTGCACTTAAAAATGGCTCTGGGAAAACTTTATTCTGAATCTACCCTGTTGCACTGTGGGTAGGCGCTGGGGCAGGGGAAGGCAAAGCTGCTATAAGACATGGAGGCACTCTCACAAGTCTGAATGCCATCTCACCTCTTTGGAAGGTGTTTCTGCGAAGATCCTGGCACAGAGGGCCCCTCTGGTCTCCTGAGTTTGGGACTGTGCTGCCTCTTAAAGTCCTCACCAGTGAGTGGTCCTCCATGTAGCTGACCACCAGGACCCCCTGGAAAGGACTTGGCCTGGGGCTTCTGCTTCCATGTCTGGGAGTGGAATCGTGGGGATCTTTATTTTTACAGAGTTGTGCAGGAGAGCCTGAGGCGGGAGCCCCCAGTCCACAGCACCTACATTCTGCTTCATGGGGCTGCTTGTTCCATCTTCTCATCTGGCTTTGAGAGGCTGCCCAGTGTTTGCAGCCAGGAGAAGGAAGCTCCTTTGAATAAGTTAGTGAGTGGGGAAGAGGTGATCGTGTTCATCAACATCACTTATCCCAATCTTCCCTATGGATTTTGCACGCATGATTTAGACCAAATGAGAAATAGCGATAAGCAGCGTTTGGTGGGCACCTGACACCTGCCAGGTACTACGCAGGTGCTCTCCCACTTAATTCTCAAAGCAACTCTCTAGGTAAGAAAGGTACTGTCATTGTCTCCGTTTTACAGATGAGGAAATTGAGGCACAGAAAAATCAAGTGACTTCCTCAAACAGAAAGCTATCTTTTTCCGCGTGGCAGTTATATCATGAGCATGTTCATAACCTTAAAAACGTGTCATCATCTTCTTTCTAATGGATGTTTTAGCCTAATCTGCATGACATCTGCCCCTTGTTCATTAATTGCTCTCTGCAGGACAAGTTTTATTGCAACTGTTTGCCATTATAAATAGTGCTGTGAAGGGCATCTCTGTGAGAGGGTGTTTTCTTTATTTCTGAAAGACTGTCCCTAAGAAAGCTATGGGGCAGTGACCTGCGGCTGAATGATACTGACCAGGCGGGCAGGCCCCTCTCCCAGGGAGGCCTGTTATGTCCAGCACACTCCCCCATGGGGCACCTAACATTGACTGTAGAACAAGTGCTCTTCCAAACACTGAATTTGATCCCACCTGGTCCTGGTAAGTATAGATGAAATGCCCAGAGCAGAGGTACAGGAGTGTACCCAGGCTCCCCCAGCCAGCAAGCACCACAGCCAGGACTGTCCTAACCACCAGACCAGCTCCCCCTGCCCCAGGACTCCCTCACCCACCAGCCTAAGAACAGATTAAGGAGAGGAGGAAGAAGGAGCTCTCCCCATTACTAGGACCACACAAGTATCTCCCAGCCAAAGCACAGGAGAAACAGCTGTCTCACTTCCCGGGCAGGAAACCTGAAGCACTCAGAGTAAGGGGGAGTGGCTGCCCTCCAGGCATTTACCTTGGGCTGAGGTGAGTGGAAAGAAGGTGCAGGTGACCCACCATGTGACGTACATGCCTGTAATTAACTGCGCTGCCCCACAAAAACGTGAAAGTCCTAGTCCCTGTAGCCATGAGTGTGACCTTTTATTGAAAATAGGGTCTTTGTATAAGATAAGATGCAAATTAAGATGAGGTCACATGGACTTGCGCCCGCCTATAATCAGGAGGCTGAGGCAAGAGGATCACAAGTGTAAGGCCATCTGGGCAACTTAACAAGACCCTGTCTTAGAATTTTAAAAAAGGGCTGGGATGTAGCTCAGTGGTAAGGCACCTGTAGGTTCAACCTCAGTAACATCCCCCCAGAATAGATGGGGTAATAAAGTGCAGGGCAGTTCCTTAATCTAGCACGATTCATGGCCTTATGGGAAAGTAGAGGAGAGAGCACCATGTGACAACGGACTGAGACTGGGGTGACGTGGTTGTCAGCCAAGAACACGCTGATTGCTGGTAAATGCCAGCGGCTAGGAAGTGGCGAGGAGGGGTGTCCTCTACTGTTTCAGAGACACCAGAGCCCTGCCGACACGCTGATTGCAAACTTCATGCCTTCAGGAGAATGAGACAGTGAACTCTGTTGTTCTGAACCACCAAGTGTGTGGCACTTGTGACAGTAACCCTGGGGAACGCACACTATTGTCCAGGCCTTTGGTGCCATCACAGAGGGAGCTGTTTTGCACACCTTGGATCCCAGCAGCTGATGCAGTCTCTGGCGCACAGTAGGTCTCGGAAAGTGTCTGCTGTGTGAGCAAGTTCAGAAAAATCAAGTATAAACTAATTAAGAGGACGGGCTGCAGGTGCAGCTCAGCAGAAGAGCTCTCTGCTCAGCAGGCATGGGGCCGTCCCTGGGTTGCCTCACCAGCACCACAGAAGCAAAACAAAACAAAAACCAGCAAGAGGAGGAAACGTGGCTTTTGTGTCTAAGACACTTGAGCAAGTGAGGTGCTCCCCAGACATCTGTGGAGGGAGTGTAGTTTTCTAAATATGAATGGGCTGGGTGCTGGGGCACATGCCTATAATCCCAGAAGCTCAGGAGGCTGAGGCAGGAGGACTGCAAGTTCAAAGCCAGCCTAAGCAACTTAACAAGGCCCTGGGCAACTCAGGAAGACTCTGTCTCAAAATAAAACGTAAAAGGGTCTGGGGATGTGTCTCAGTGGGTAAGCACTGTGGGATCAGTCCCTGGTACCAAAATAAATAAATAAAGTAAGTAAACGAACTAAGATGAAATAAAATAAAAAATGAGTGGATGGTAAGTTTGAGGAGGCTTTGCAGCAAGACTCCTTCATGCCCAGGTTACACTCAAGACCTGGCACATAGTAGCTGGTTGACACTCCCTGAAGGAGGGAAGGGAAGAAGGGAAGAGGGAGACAAGGCCAGGGTCGGTTTCCCCACTCTCGGTTTAGGAGGAGTTCCTTCCTGAACATATCCAACTGAGGACTGGCCAAAGCTGGGCCGCGTCCAGTTGAATTGGACACAGCTTCCATTACACTGAAAGGCTCTCGCTGTGGAAATTGAACGCTGTTTTCCTAAAATGCATTATCTTTTTCTTTTACATCCAGAAACCCCAACGCTTCCTTACCCTTCCAACTATGCTAGAAATGCAGAGTTGAGAGGTCAGCCTTCTGTGTTCAGCTCCAGGGACACGTTTCCCGTCCATGTGCCGCATGCATTCCTGACCCCTGCCCTGCAGCCAAACAGGGACATCAGCTGGGCTCAGGGAAATTCAATTTGGGCCGACAGCCGGCGGCATGGTAATGACAGGGCGTCTGCATTTGGAAAGGCAAGGGGAGGTGGGGCAGGCACAGAGGAGCTTCCCAGGGGCTTGGCTTGGGAGGGTCTACAGGGATTTGTGCATATGAAGAGAAACTCCAAGAATAAGGCCAACATTTCCACCGTGGGCTAGGAATTCACTCGGCTTCCATTCTTTACAGCCTTGCCTTTTCTGGGTTTGAGGGTGAAAAAATAAGAAATAGCTCTATTCCCTTACTCCCCCCGGACTTGGGTTATCCCAGGGCAAGCGACAGCATGGTGAGGGCTGTGATGCCACTGTTCATTCAGTCACAGGCCATCTTCAACAAGAGGGCCTGCACTCCTGCTAACCAACGTGGGAAGTCTCCAGTGCTGTGGTTCCCTTTCTCTTCTACTGAGGAATGGCCAAAGCCCCACCCTGGCCTGCTCCATGGAATGCCAGGTAGGATCACACCTGCGATAGTGACAGACAAGTAAAGGAGAGCTGACCCTTCTCAGTGCCGGCAAGGGGGCACAGAAAACTGTCGTGATGTAACCCTCACTGGTCAGCTTGCCCACTACTGGGGAACTTTTCCCCCATCAAAGGAGCCAGAGGGGAGGGGCATCTCTGAGACTTTTGCAGACCTGGGACTGCAGGGCTGGGTTAGTGCCCCTCTGTGGCTCCAGTGTGTCCCCCAGGGAACTAACCTGGTGGCTGTCAACCTGTTTGGTATTCACCTCTTTTACTGCAGACAGAAAGCCCCTCAAAGGGCTACTTGCATACACACCTGTATCCCACGTGACCTGGCCCAGCTCCTGGCACCTAAGTAATATGCAATTGATTAATGTATGTTAGATGAATGAACGAATCAGGCAATCGATAGAAATGACAGCACAGCTTCAGAACTGGGCAGGTGAAGGCTTCACCCGTGCTTCACCGATTACCAGCCGCACAGCCGGTTGTCATGAAGTACGAGACAAATACACTCAACTGTCCACATCTCAAGTACAACATTCAAGGAATGTTGACACCCAAGAAACCAGCACCCAGGTCAGAAACGGAATATCAGCAGAACCCAGACCCTCACCTCGTGTCCCTTCCAGTCACTGTGTCTCTACTCACGCAAGGGTCCTCTCCTGATGCTGATCTTCAAATTGAGGGGGCGGGGGATAGCAGCCGCAGCTGGAGTAACAGAAGCAGCGGTAACAGGGGAAGTGGTAACAGTAGTACCAGGAACAGCAGGAGTAGGGGAGCAGGTCACAGAAGCAGGGGTAATAGCTGTCCCTATGTGGCATTTCCTATAGGCCAGGCACCGTTCCTGAGTGCTTTTGCTAAATTCATCTAGTGTTCAGAAGAACTTACAGAGTTGTACACCCCAGGATTTTTAATGGTGAAAACGCAGAGGCACCCAGAAGTCAAGGAACTTCTCCGAGGTGACTTGACTGTGGAGCCACGGATCCAGGACTCAGGACTCCAGCAGTCTGGCCCTAGAGGTTGTCCTCTCAGTAGCGAACTTTCAGTAACTATTAGCAAGGCCACAGAAAGATCTGTCCTCTGTTATCTGTTTTCATCTTCTATGATAAAAACACTCAATTCAGTAAGCACACAGTCTCGCAGAATAAACATTATATTTCCCAAGCCTTCTTTTCATCTAAGCAAAGCCACAGGACTAAATTCTGGCCAACAGAATATAAGAAGAAACAGCAGGTGTGCTATCCAGGAAGCATCCTTAAAGGAGGAGGACTACCTTTCTTCTTGTTCTTTCCTTTTGCTGGCAGATACGATGTCTGGAGCAAAAGCAGCTGGAATGGGACCATGAGGTTGTCTTGGATATAGAGAACCACGGGGCAGTGAAACAAGAAAGAAAACTCCTGGGTGTCTCACAGATTTCTATAGCAGCTCTACACCATTTATGTCTGAACTTTTAGACAAGAGACAATGTATACTTTCTATATTTTTAAAGACAATTTTCATTATTCACAGCAAAACCTAATTCCAGGAATGCCCTGAATTCTTGCAATTACAGCATAATTAATGTCACCTAAAACTCCAACATGCAAAATTAATGCCATTTGGTGTTCAGCTTTTGACTTAACAAATCACAAAATGGACAAAACATGATTTTGCTTAATCCTGGAATAGATCAACGATGAAAATAAGGAGGAAAAGCCTCTTTTTTTTCCTGGAAAGCCAGAGCAGGTCCTTGTCACCTTGTGACTGTGTCACCTCATGGCTATGTCACCTCAAAAGCCTCAGTCTTGACTCCCTACCTCCAGCCTCTTACCTCTCCCACCCATTCAGGATACTCTTGCTTGTCTAATCATTCTTAAAAACTATTTTTATCTTGAAAACTGAACTAATTACAGTGCTCTATGTGCCTGTTTTATGTAAGATTCTTTACTATGTGCTTTTTTCTCTAACCTGCACACACAAAAAAACCTAAGACACAATTATTACCTCCTTTTTATAGATAAGGAAACAGAAGACACTGAGCCGGCTCTTTCCTCATTCCATGATGACTTCTTGGAAACACTAGCCACAACAAGCCAAGCCCTTGTCACGTCACCCTGACCATTTTGGGAGGCTGAGTTTACAGTGTTCTCTGCCCACAGCTCTTCCTGTCCAGCCTACTGTCTTACTACCTCCGACACAGACTCCATCCACTGAGGTCAGAGCCCTCCCTCTCCGAGGCCTGCGCCCACACCAGGCCTCAGTGTTCCTAGTTGCAAAGTAGAGGCAAGTGGGCAGATAGAAAGGCAGGGGACCTGGGATCAGGGACCATCCACTCTAAGTCCCAGGGAGCCGGTTCTTTATCTGGGAAATGAATGTAGCAGTTCTAATGTGGCAGGAATCCTGCAAATGAATGAAACAATGTTTCCCAGGAAGGGATGGCACAGAGAGTGTGGCAGACTGTTGCCCTTCCTGACCCTTTCTGCCCCGCCCCACCTTTCCTTCCAAATAAGGAGGCAACACTCACACGGCAGAGAACACTGAGAAGCCCACAGCCCTACCCACCAGGGATCTCCGGTTAGGTCCCAGTGTTTCAGTTCTGCATTTCAACCCCCAAAAGGACTCCCTCTGCGTGTCCCAGGCTAGGTTTCCCGGGTGGGACGGGCTGGAGGGCACTCACCGATTCCATAGTGAATCTCTCGAGGAAAAACTGGAGAGCCTGGAGGCTGAAGATCTCATGTCTCAGCCGTCACATCAGAAATCACCTGAAGGGGGGCAGGAAGAAAAGGTAACAAGGGTCATCCAGTGGCCTGTGCAGAAGACACTGTCTCAGGCCCGCCCTTGATTTCACTTGGGGCCAGCGCCCTTGCTAGTAACGTCCTTGCACATGGGGTGGCTGTCCGGGCGCAGGAGGGAGAACTTTGGGGCTGGTAGCTCCATGGCTGTTTCTGTGCAAGGAAGTGCTCAGGGATCCTTCCTGGATTCTATTTCTAGCTCTACGTTGGAGAGCAATTTACAAGTCATTAACTTCTCTAGACCTAGGCTCCTAACATGAAATTAAAGTGTGCTGGCATATGCCACAGACAGACACCTGCAGCGGTGTGCCCACGGGAAGGCAGACGGGCTCCCCCCGCGGCAAAGAGAACCAGCCCCAGGAAGGAAGTAGATTCGGGAGAATGTATGTGGCTCAGGACAGCCCCTCTGAACCCGGGAGAGGACTGTAATTAATGCAGGCACACCAAAGCTTAATTAATTGCTGAGCGCACAGAGTGCAGGAAGTCTGGGATAAAAGCTGTTACATAAGCAAAGAGCTTCAGTAGTTTCGGAATGAAGGGGAAAGAGAGGTGGCAATGAGAAATCAGGAGCCCAGGGACGGTCCAAGATCCTGTGCTCAGAATAGCATCTCCATTTGAGGCCAGAAGCTCTTGGACCACCTTCTCCCGCATCCCTGTATCTGATCCAAGTCACCTCTCTGCTTTGCTTCCTAAGGATCTCTCAAGCTCACTCTCTCCATCCCCACCCACAGCCCTGGACCAAGCCACCGTTATTCTTACCTGGGCCACTGCAACTGCCTCCCACCTGATCTCCCTCAGCCATTGCTCCCCCTCAACCAGGTCTCCCATGAAAAGTTTCTACTAACACAAAAACACAGAAGAGCACCACAAAATCCCACCACCCGGCCCCAATCACCATCAGCCATCACGACAGCACCTTGACCTTCAGCAGCCCCTAGTCAATCCTACCCTGACCACACCTCTCAGCCTTTCCCCTGGCCCATTGTAATTCTGAAGGAAGTTCTGGACATCATTTCAGACATCAATTTCACAGTGTGCATCTCTAAGATAAGGTCTTCCATAAAAAGCCAACTGCAATACCATTACCACACTTAAAAAAAAAAAAAAAAGGTGATTAGATGATTCCTTGATATCATCAATTTTTCACACAATATTCACATTCCTACTAGTTTCATAAATGTCAAAAAATGGCATTTGTTTTTCAAAACCCATATCCATTTAAGACCCACATCTTACAACTGACTGATATGCAGAATGAAATGTTTAAGACATAAATCCCATGGTGTCACTTCCCGTCTCTCCTCCCCACGCTGAACATTCTCCAATGGCTTCTCGGTGCGCTTGGACTTATGTGCCCCTCTCTGTTCTCATTTTGACCACCAGGTTCAGGCTGCAGCCACAGGACTTTTTTTTTTTTTTTTTTTTTTAGATCCTGGAACATGCTGCAGGTCTTCCTGTGTCACAGGTCCCTCGCCCACGCTCTCCCACGCTGTGGGAGAAGTGGCTTCCTCTCCCACCCTCTTTGCCTCTTCGTCCAGCTAACACCTGCACTCTCTTAAATGTGATGTCCTCAGAGAAACTGTCTCTGCCCTTCCAGATCAGATTATGGCATTTTCCTCAGATTTTAATGTTACAGATGCTCCTTGACTTCAATGGGATTATTTCCAATAAATGCAATTAAGATAAAATATCCTAAGTCAAATGCATTTTGAATACACCTAATGTTGAACATCACGGGTTAGCCTGCCTAGTTTACACAAATCCAGAACACTCACATTAACCCACATTGGGCAAAATCACCTAACCCAAACTCTATTTTATAAAAACATGTTAAATATCTCATGTAATTTATTTAATAAAAACAGAACAGTTGTATGGGTCCATTTTTTTCAACATTATAAAGTCATGGTAAGTCAGGGACTATCTCTGTATTCTTAAACATGAAGACTGATTAATATTTATTGATCTGGCTTGATGATCAACTATTTGAGAACAAAGACTATTTGTTTTGTTTGCTCACACAATACCTGGCAAAAGGACATTAATAAACATTTGTTGGATATATAATCAACACTCTTCCCTCAACCCTAGATGTTCATGGTCATTGACTGAATCTTCTTGAACCTGAACCGTTTAATTAGGTGGAGGATGGACAAGCTTATCCTAAATTCCATATGGAAACGTGTTGAATTCAGGATAGCCAAACCATCTTGGAAAAGAGGAACAACATTGGAGGATGTCCATTTCCTGACTTCACAACTGGTGACAAAGCCACAGCGCGGTACAGCCCAGTGTGTAAGTAGAGGGCGATACCGCTTTTACAGAATCCTCCTAGAACAAAGATCTCGGATCCTCACATCGCTGACAGGTAAGAGCTGTCACTTGCATGGACAGTCAACGCCTCTCCCAGCCCACCTCTCGGCTTGCTTCACCCCAGTGGACCTCTGAGACAGTGTGGCAGGCCAGATCCCTCCAGCCAGATATGTCCCAACACAAACCTGAGTTACACATTCCTGCCCTCTGTTATGTGATGTCTAGTTTTCCCACTGGGACTGGTGTCCTTTACTTCCCTACCCCACTGCATCCTGAACTGGACCACCGACTCGCCTTGGCCAATGGAATGTACATGGAAGAGACAGTGGTGTGTGAGTCCCCAAGTCTGCCCATGTCTCCCTTGCACCTATCACTTGCTACCTTTTAGTCTGGACCCCAGATTGGAGATGTGGAGCACCTCCGAACCAGCAAGAGGCAGCCATGCTAACCCACAACGACCCCACAGATCTGTGACCATGAAATAACTATCTGCAGTCAAGCAAGCCACTGCGATGCTGAGGTTTTCAGTACTGACCGATACTCACAGGAATATTATTTATGAACACCAATGAGTAGGAACAGAGGTCAGAAGAAGTGAGAGCCGTGAACCAGCCAGCACAGAGTCTTGCAGAATGTCCACCCACTTGGTGCCAAGCTGACCCTCACAAAAGTCCTGCAAGACAGATAATGGGCCAGCTTTATAGAGAAGAAACCAAAGCTCAGAAATATGAAATAAAATGGCCAAGACAGTGTGTGGCAGAACTGACATTCTGACGCAGGTCATCTGACTCATAAACTCCAAACCAGGCTTCCTCTCCAAAAAAGGTCCTACAGGTGCTGCTGTGGGAATCCCTGGTCCACAGGGCCACCTCCACCTTTGTCCCACTCCTTTAATGGTTTATTTGGGGTGTGTGTGTGTGTGTGTGTGTGTGTGTGTGTGTGTGCGTGCATGTGAGAGATAGGCTGCTGGGCATGGCAGTGTTGGTATCCAGAGTAGATGCTCAATAAATACTACCACTGGGCCTAAACTCAAATAAGTGTCAATACCTCACCTTCACAGGTGACCCTCTTTGGCTTCCAGGCCCCTCATTTGTGAAATGAGGCCACACAAACCCAGCCTACATCGCAACACTGCTGTGACCCTCCACAGAGATGTGGTGTGAAAGAGCTGTGTGAGATGTGCCTCCAGAGCCGCTCACACCCTGCTGCCTGATTCAGCCCACGCCAGCCAGGTGGGCATCCACCCTGTGCCTAGACCTCTCCCACAGGCCTCCACGGTGAGCACCTGGTTGAAGACTGAGCTTTTTTTTCTAAACTGGGATTCTTTCTTTCCTGTTGTGAAAGTAATCCAAGAACATCAGAAAAACTGTTATTGAAAAAAAAAGAAAACCATTCATGATCATAACACCTGAAGATAAATACTGCTTGGGGGTTTGAAGCCTTTTCATTTCTAAGACTGGTTTTTGTTACCGTGAGACCAATAACACATCTTGATCAACATGAGCCTCTTAGAACCAGGAGATTACCAGGAAGTGAAAAAAGAATTCCACTTTGCCCTCATGCCTTCATTCAACCAACTCTTAAGTTGCACCTGCCACGTGCCTGGGGCTGCTTGCTGTCTGAAGACACAGCCAAGAACAACAGAAAGTTCACAAGCTCAAAAATGTTAACACTCATTTATTCCTTTTTTAAATAAATAAATAAACATGGGGCACCAACTAGATAATGGTGATGACGATAACAGTGAAGACGGTACTTCCTTTGCTACCCTGAATTCTCACGGCAGGACTTCACAAAGGTCGCGACTTTCCGGTGAGCTATTGATACACTTCAGTGCTCTCACCTTAAAACCGCGATTATTAAGGTCCTACCTCAGTACAGTCACTATGAGAATTAACAAGAGAATGTGGCAGAAGCCTGAGCACAAAGCTTGGTTCCCAGGCACTGATGGATACGTGGTGACAAGCAGCAGTGGAGATACCACTGCCTCATTTAATCCTCACAACCATGCTACAAGGTGAAGCTCAGAGACAAACACAGGGTACCACTTGGGCTCCCTCACACCTGGCACCTTCTGAAAGACAGAGCAGAACACACCTAAATGGGAAAGGAAGTGGGACACTAGCTTCCATCCCTCACCAGCCAATCACAGCCAGGGGACGGTCTCAGAGATGCAGGAAGCTCAGTGAACAGGCGCCTGGCAGTGCTCGGAGGCATTGCAGGGCACTGTTGGCTTTGGGAATAGGTGCTCAATAAATACTATCAAAGAAGTGAGTGACGGGCTCCTCACCATGACCTCTCATTGCCTGCTGTCCTGGGATAGAAGGTTTAAAGCAACTGCCTTTTGGAATGAACTAGAATCAGTCGCCTGAGGGCTTCCCTTTTGCACCCATGTTTCTGCTTTCCCTCTGTGATTCTGTGACCTACAGGGCATCCCTCAGGACAGCCATTACTGGTGCCAGGCAGGAATAGGGGCATAAATATTTTGGCACATAAACCCTCCTTTCCTGCCAGTCCTCACTAGGTGTTGAGTTTTATCCACCAAGGCTCATGGATGTTGGGAACTGTATCCTCTTATAGAGGATGCCATGAACCTGTGAGTCATCTGTCTGCAGCTGGTTACAGCTTAGACAACCTTTTCCTCCAGAGAATGTCAAACACTTTTCCTATTTACCAGTGTGGTTCTTTCCTGTTCTGTGGATGCTGTGCTTAGAAAAGCAGAGGCCTGAAGAAAACACCCCAAACACTTACGCATTTTCCTTTTACTCTATCCTGCCCACCTAACTCTGATCCACTGAAATTCCACCCCTTCCAAGAAACTTTCTCCAATTTTCCTAGCCTAACAATCTATTTCCAAACTCCTGTGGGACAATACAAAAGTACCCCTCATTGAGTCCTGTGATGGTTAATTTTATGGGTCAGCCTGACTGGGCTAAGGGTTGCCCATGCAGCCTATAATTTATTGTTTCTGGGGTTTTCTTGGAAGGTGTTTCTGGAAGATTGCTTAAAGAAGATTGCTTCTACAATGTGAGTGGGCATCATCCAGTCTGTCTCAGGGCCTGAAATGAAGGACAGAGGAAGGGTGAATCTGCTCTGCTTGAGCTGGGACATCCATCTTCTCCTGCCTTTAGACACTGGTGCTCCTGGTTCTTGGCCCTTCAGAGGCTGACTGGGAATGATGCCATTGGTTCCCCCGGTTCTTAGGCCTTCAGACTCAGAATGAACCACCTCACTAGCTGGTCTGGCTCTCCAGCTTGCAGATGACAAATCATGGGACTTCTCAGTCTCTCTCATCATTTTTAATTATTATAGGAATGAGTCAATTCCTAATTTAAAAAAAAAAAACTTCTACTCTCCTTCCACCTTTCTCTTCATATATAAATGAAGAATATATCCTATATATTAAAGAACTGATACACATGCACACACACACACACATACACTCACACACACAACCAGAAATGTGTGTGTTCTATTTCTTTGTATAACCACCCCTCCTAGCCATAATCATGTTCTTTTTCAATCCTCATAACCCAGAACTATGATTGTCTGATTGTTACAGTCAAGGAAACTGAGGCTCAGACAATTATTTAATATATTTCTGAAGTTACATAGCTGGTTGGTGGTGACAGACTCAATATGCAGACTTGAAGCAGCTTGATTTCAAAGCTGAGACCTTTACCTGCTATGCTCAGCAAAGCAGTATGGATTCTGATTGATGCACCCCATTTGGTATTGTTCTCTGATTATTCTGGATGGGTGAGCCAAACCTCCTCTCCTGTGGCCACGCTTGCATGGTAAATACTGGGGCTATCTATGTTGGTCACTGTGATTTTGTACCAGTTACTTGGTCTTTAATTTTCCTTGTCTACTAGCAAGCAATAAACCCTGCTTCCTGACCCATGCAGCCTGTTAGGCATTGTGACCTTTGGCCAGGTGACTGTGGATGCTGGCTATTTCTCCTAATCCCTCTGCCCCACCACCATGCTAGTGTTCGGGATGGGCTGCTGGGGCTGAGTCTAGTGCCCAGGATTGCCCAGAACACTAGTGTACAGAGGGAAACTGAGAAGACCCTACAGTAGCCCACCCCAAGAAAGGCAAGAAGGGCTGAGGCCCTGTCCCTAACAGTGCTGGAGCTGCTGGTTCTTAGCCTGGCCTGGCCCCACATCCTTACTGGCTGTTTAAAATGGTCACACTCAGAGGCAATTTGGGTCTCCCTTCTCCAAAGAGATCCTTGCAAAGGACTCATGCTGCAAAGACCAGAACTAATGTCTTGTTGGATTATAAACTGATGATGACGGTGACTACTTTTCTTTGTACCTACTCCTGGAGGCACCGGGCCAGACAGTGAGGCTGAGCAATGATCTCAGGTCACGGCCACAGAGAGCTCTAGTCTACTGTGCACAGAGGCCAGGCACAGAGACACAGCAGGATGAACTGCTTTGAGTGGTATAACCTGGGTGTGAACACATCACAGGACCTGCTCATGAACACTTCTTAAGTGCCTACTGCATGCTATTTTTCATTCACTAAAGCTTTCCACAATGAGAATCATCCATCCCAAGGCAGCCCCATCCATCCATTTATTTATTGGGAAAAGCGTTTATTAAATGAAATGTCCAGGATGTAATGGTTAACAAAGAGACAGTCTTTGCTTAAGGAATCAGACTTAAACCAAATAAACTCACAGGTGATGAGAACTAGGCAAAGTCCAGGTGCCACAGGAGCCTGCATACCACAGGTGCTCAGTGAACCCTCAGCATTTTGAATTTCACATTTTGAGAATTTGAAGAAGTAAGTGAATACGAAAGAAAAAGTGTCAGGGACTTGAAGAGAGAGAATCCTAGAATAAGTGAGAGCCACAGGCTGAGCAGCAGGTGAGGCTCACCCACTAGCCCCACGATCCGCTCCTTACACCAGCAGGGGCAGGCTCCTCTCAGCCTATGTCACCATAGGGTCCCCAGGAAAAGCTGTGAGCATGCAAAGTGAAATCCAGGGGTGCCCCAGCTTTGCTGGGCTGCCCCATGTTAATAGCCTCTCCTTTCAAACCATCATGTGCTCTGTTCACCAGCAGTGTGCACGCTGGGCCATCAGTGTGGCTGCTCCCTGTGTGCACCGTGTGGGAGGGGGGAATGGCAGGCAGTGCCAGCAGGACAGCATGTGGGCAGAGACATTGCCATGCCCGCTCTCCCCTGTGACTGCTGGGTGGTCTCCAGTGAGGACCACTTGTCTGAAACTGTGTCCTCCTCTGGACGATGTTGCTGGCAGCAGATTGAGATGGTGCCCATGCATATTGCCTGGAGATGCACAGGTCATTAAAGGCCAGCATGTCCCGCTCTCAGCTACACCTGCCAGTCTCTGCTCTCAGACACCAAGGGGTAGGCAGGGTTGAAGGGCACTGATGGTCCCAGGTGCAGCCCTCACACAGGGTGGTTGGTAACCACACTGAGAGGCCCCAGGAGGAAGGCAGCCTGCTCTCTGCTGGCCAGGGCACCCTTCGCTGGCTGCCTTCTCTTCTCTGCCTCGCTTCCTCACACCTCTACCTCTTTCCTCAGATCAACTCCCAAATAGTCTACCAGGGCTCTTGACTTTCCTCAGGGCTGGCTTTGGGGGAACCCACCCCATGATGGGGATGATGATACTTTCGATGCAGACCTGCTGGGAAGGGAAAAGGAGGTTGTGTACGTGTGAGAAGCACAGGGCACATGTGGGATGAGCAACGGCTGGTATGGTGACAACCCAAACTAGCAAGGACACCTGCAGCAGGACTCACCAGCCTGTTGGCAAGGCCAGCAGCATGGCCATGTTCCACGGAGCTGGCCACCCTGTTGGTGTCCACTGTGCACCGCCCCAGTCACTGTCAAAGAGGTTACAATGACCAAGGCCTGGGAGCTACCCTCTAGGAGGAACACTTTGGCGTCTGGCCTCCACTTGTCCAAGGACTAGAGCCCTGGGATGGAGGACCCAGGAGGACTGAGTCCCCCTGGAGGCTGCCTCATTGCTGAGTGCTTCCTGGTCCACACAGGCCCCCACGGGTGCAGCCATTACTCCACACAACCCAGGACACAACAGCCCTAACAGAGTCAGCAACAAGTTTTTTAAAATAACCAAGCTATCATAGTTACTATGCATATCAGACTCTATAGGAGCAATGACTTCTGTAATCTCCTGACAACCCTGGAGACAGCAATGATTATCATTCTATTTCACAGAGAAGGGGATGGGCAAAGACAAGGATGATTCTTGCTAGTGTTCTTATAGCTAATAAATGGAAATGAGGTCTAATCACAAAGCCCCTTCTTTCTTTAAGATTCCACCAGCCTTTCCAAGTAGGGGTACCCTCAGCAGAGAGGTCTCCACCATATGTGATTCCTCCAGTGTTAGGACTAAAACAAGACCTTGGGCAAGCTAATCAGACCAGCCTCACTCATTCCGACCTCCCAGGAGTGGGTCCAACCAGCAGCCACCACCCAGCGAGGTAACTTGACTACACTCTTTGTGATTGCCTCATTTCCTCTGTTATGTGATGGTCGTTCTTCCACATTTTAACAGGTCTAAAACAGAACGTGTCTCCCTATCAATGGAATTCAGCTTCTGTTTTCTCTCTTGACCCTGTTACGATCTCCATAATGTATCTTGCACTCAAAGGCATCTCAGAATCCAAAGAAGTAAAGTGTGTCTGAGCAACATTCAAATGTCATCTGGTGGAAGCCCAATGCAGTCTTCAGAGGTCTATAAATTTGAGAGATTAGGAGCCTACATCCTCTCTTCAGGTCTCCTAAAGAATCCTTCAAAGCACACCTGGCCCTGCATGAGGTTTCACCCACACAGCCTCTGATTTATCTGTGACTCAGAAATCCCAGGCTTGGAATCCCTAAATATTTGCATTTCTAATAAGAAAGGAAGTGAATTCCTCATTTGTTAGTCCAGAGATAACAACATCTAATGAGTAGTCATTATACTGTAAAATGTGAAACAGATAGGACAGTAGCTTCTGGTTTCCAGGTTCATTCACTCACACATGCATTCATTCCTAAGGCAATTCCACAGATGAGTGGAACTCAGAAGGTGAGTTGGGCACCTTCCTCTGGTGCAAGAGACACAGGTAAATCAATAATTGGTGGTATCTGCAAAGACAGAGGCTGCTACAAAGTAGAGAATAATGCAGAGGACTGGGCAGGGTGGCTTCACCGGGGAGGGGACAGTAGCATCTGGTTTTGAAGATGAAAGGGAGAAGACCAGATAGAAAGGGCAGGAGGACGAAGCCCTCAGGGGACAGGCAGTGAGACCTCACATGGGGCAAATGTCTGCTATATCCAAGGCCCAGTGAGGATACTTCCAGAACCATAAGAAGATAAATGTGTGTTATTTCAAAAGACTAAGTTAGTGCTTCTGTCAAAGAGCATGTTACCACCCATGCCAATGTGCAGATTTGCATTGGGGGTGGTGGTGGGGGGTCCTGAACTTGAAGGGTGCAGTGGAGCAGAAGGAAAAGGACAGGGCTTTGGCATCTGAGGACTGGGGTTTAAGTCCCAACTCCTCCCCTCGCCCAACCAAGCTTGGGCA
This sequence comes from Ictidomys tridecemlineatus, assembly GCF_052094955.1. NCBI lineage: Eukaryota > Metazoa > Chordata > Mammalia > Rodentia > Sciuridae > Ictidomys > Ictidomys tridecemlineatus. The sequence goes on along the minus strand of NC_135483.1, from coordinate 10,950,160 downwards.
GGCCACCTAACCTCTTGGAACCTCAGTTTCCTCATCTGTAAAACTGGCATAATCAAAATAGCCTCAGAGGCCTGCTGTGAGCTAGACCCTGTGATTTCTATTTGGAAATATAGAAACTCGGGCTTCTCTTGGCATTTCCTTGGGCCTCTAAGTCTCAAAATGTTGCAACCTTTGCCTCCCTGGGGAACAAGCCAAAGTACATCATCTTATTTAACAATGAAGTTTCCTTTCTCCTATGATAATAAATCAGAATGTTCCATTTCAAGGGTGGAAAAGTGTTGTGTTTACTTCTGTAGCTTTTAGAAGGTCTGGTGCATACCAGGTGCTCAACAAATACCTTGGTGCCAGAATATATTATCTGAATCAGATAAAAACAAACCAGGGGATCAGCAGGAAGACTTCTAAATGATTTAGCAAAAATGGGGAACTGGGGATGCCCTTTACACTATGGGGAAATATTCGTGAGACCTAAAACTGGCCCTGTCACTCTACCTCCCAGAGTGGGACAGGAAGCCCTGTGACCCGGGACACCACTGCTGGGCAGTTCCAATGCCCAAACTTCTTTCTGAGAATCCATCTCTGTTTCTTAGAAACGTTACCGCCTGTCAACGTGGAAGGATCAGCCAATCTCTGCAAGACTTCTTTTAGAGTTCCCCTAGAACCCAGATGCTTTCCTTTTAATCACGTTTTAAATATCTCTTTGCTGTTTTTCTCCAAGTACAGTGGGAAGCAGCACCTGGGCAGGATGCTGAGCCTGCGAGCCGCTGACGCACTGCAGTTTCGAGGTCACTCCCTGTTCTACTCAGCGTCACCACCAGCACAGGAGCGGCTGCCAGCGGGTGCCCACCAGAATGGAAGGCCCTTGGAAATCACTCCGGCAGGCACGGCAGAGTCATAAGCAAAGCCACATAACATCCAACCCTTCTTCTCTGGGGAAGATTTTGGGGGAACAAGAAGCACTACGGCTGGCACAGTGCCTAGCCCTGTACACCTGTGGTAAATGAATGAATGAGTGAGTGAGTGAGTGAGTCAAGGCCTAGACAAACAGCCTCGTGCCAAGGCTGCCCAGCCACCTACATTTCCCACTCGAGTTCCCATCACCAGGTGTCAAAAGATCAACACCATCGAATCAGTTCCAGGGGTTGACAATTATCTCCAGTGGGGGTTACCCTTACGGCCTACCACCTTCTAGAGCCTTCTGGAACCAAAGTTCTTAGAAGTCAACCAAGTCTCCCCACCTTCTCCAACCTCTTCCTCCCACGTGTCAAAGAACCCTGAAGACCTAGTCTGAGGTAGATGTGTCATTGTCCCAAAGGGCAGATTTGGCTGTGGCTACCTGCCTTGGTTCCCTGGGGCCTCGGGTTCCACAGCAGCAAAACAAGAGTCATAAAACCCACATCCCACAATCGCAAGGAGGTTTCCTGAGGACACGAAGAGCATCAGAGATTCCTTTTCTGGTATGAAGGCAGCCTGAGCTGATGGGCCTTTTCCCTGTCTGTAATCACACACAAAATCTTCAGTGACCACAACCCAAACGGGTCAGTACACAGTCAAAATGGGGGAAGCTAAGAGAGAGGGACCCCCCCCCCGGCCGAAACAAAGGCCACAGCTCCCAGTACACGCATGCATGTGCAGTTGTGCACACACATGTGCACACACCCACACACTCAGGCTTGCAGAAGTGCAACAGAAGGCGTGCAGCCGTGGCCCACAGAAAGGAGGCTGGCCGGCTTCCAGATGCCCCTCCTGGGACCCTGACAAAGGACATCATGTGCTGGGCTGGGACATTCCAGCGTCAGCCTGTTTCCTCTGAGGCAGCAGTTTCCTTGGCTCGTTCTGACTTGGGAGATGTGGGCGGGAAGAGCAGTCCCCTCTTCCACACGAAGACTGCTGTGGAAAGCAGTCGGCTGCCCGGGACTAGCTGGAGGGCCCGAGTTTGCAACAGCCACACCCAGGCTTCTCAGGATCAGAAAACCCACCAGATGAAAAGAAGGCGGAATGGGGTGGTGGTGGGATGGGCTGCAGGCAGGGAAGGACCCAATTCCAGGCTTGGCTAGATTTGGAGGCTCACGGGATGTGGCTGGGGGAGGAGTGCTTCTCCACCTGTGGGCTCTGCGCTCGCTTAGGAGGGCCAGAAAGGAGAGAGGGCCAGGGAGGCGGTTTCAGGCAGCTTGCCCTAGCGGGGCCACGGCCTTCAGGAGGACATCCTGACACTGGGCAGCCACTGCCTTGGAGGGAGAGCCTGGCTCAGCTGGTGGTTCCAGTTAAAGCCTCAGCACTGACTGGCTGTGTGTCCATCCTGGAACCTCTCAGAGCACTCAGGCAACAGGAGGAAGGGGGAGAGGGAGAGGGAGGGAGGAAAGAAGGAAGGAAAAAGAAAGGAAAGGAAAGGGGTAAGGGAGGGGAGGAAGCAAAGAACTGTATGACAATAATGTTTAATTAGGGAATAAAGGAGCATGAACTTCAACTTTAAACCTAAGCAAGATAACAAGAGCAGCTTGAGTCTGGTTGTGTTGAAAGGGGGATCTTGCTAGATGGCCCAAGCAGGTCTCAAACTCCAGGGCTCAAGCCATCCCTGGTCTCAAGCGATCCCTGGGCTCAGCCCCCTGAATAAGCGGGACTGCAGGCACACATCACCGTCCCTGGCTCAGAGTGACTCTTATGAGTCTTTTTCTCTGGTTTACAACAACTTTGCTGAGATGTGATTCATATACCATACAATCCGTCCATTTAAAGTGCACATTTCAAAGGATTTTGATATAATTCAGAGTTGTGCAACCATCACTATGGTTTTAGAACACTTTCAGCCCCTCAAAAGAAACCCCGTAACTGTCAGCAGTCACTCTCCATTCTACCCTCTACCACCCCTCACAAAATAACAGGGTAACTTCCTCCCTTTTTAGATTTACCCATTCTGGGCATTTCATATATATAAATGGAATAATATAATAGTTTCCTTTTTTTTTTCCATTCTTTCTTTTGTAGCACAAACTACAAAAAGGCCCCTTTGGCCAAGCTCCTGGTTGAACTGTCTCCAAGGCTCTCCATTACTATGGAAGGGGCTTTGGTTCACGCCTTGCTCAAGGTGGGCCAGAGGACAGACGCAGGCTGGGAGCCCTCCTGAGGATCAGCAAAGAGTGCAGAGGCTTCCAGGAGGCCTGGGTCCTGCTTGCAGTGTCTCACCCCCGGGGGCATGGTGGAGAAGGCCTGGCCTGGAGTCACACGGCAGGATCTTTCCAGGGAGGTGGCACTGTGGGTTTTCTGACCAGCAGCCCTCCTCCTTCCCAGTTTCGTTGGGATTCCCCTCATCTCATAGGTGAGACACCATGAAGTACAAGTTCCTGCACTCCCCAGCTGTGTGCCTGGCAGTGCACAAGACCATCCCATCGTCTCCACTGATTCATTTAGAAGGATAATGTGACCCAACTTAGGGCAATGATGCGTAAGGCTGGAGGTTTCTGGGAAAGTTCCTTCTCGATGGGGTAGAAGTTTCGGAAATGATGGTTTCTCTCTTTCTCTGGATGTTGTGATAAAGACGCAGAGCTCCAATGGTTGTAGCCAATCTCACTATCCAGAGAGACCACCAAACCAGGACAGACCCAAAGAATCCCAAGCAAACATAGCCAGGGCTCCGAGAACAGAAGCTAAGTCTGAATCCTACTGTGCCCACCCCACTCCACTTGTCCCCCATTCTTCACCCCACTCTGTACCCCAATTGACCTGAGGGACCAAGGTGAGGGTTCCCCAATCCTCTGGCTTTAGCAGGGAACCCACAGGAGATGGGAGGGAGGATAAGCATCCACTCTTCTGCCCCAGAGCCTCTCTGGAGGTTAGTGCAAATTTGTCCCCAACCCAGGTCCCAGCTCTAGCCAAGCCCCTCCACCAAGTCCTCGCTGTCTGCAGGTTCTAAGAACCATTCCCTCCCTGACCCTCAAAATTGGCATGACACAGGAGCCCCAGCGGTGTCACTCCAGATGATGCTCCAGCCCTGGAGCTTCCCTCCACCTGCCCACACCTTCATAAAGATCCCTGTGGAGCCAACAAGCACATGAGGAGCTGCTCAGAGGCATGAGTCGCTAGGGAAATGCTAATCCCACCAGAGTGAGACACTGTTTTACACCCACGAGGTCAGCCACCATCAAGAAAATGGCAAACAACAAGTCTCAGGGAGGATGTGGAAAATCTGGAAGCCTCGCAAATCGCTGATGGGAACGTAAAATGGCTCAGCTACTTTAGAAAAGTTTGGCAGTTCATCAGAAAGTAAATATAGTGACCAGATGACCCGACAATTCTACCCCCAGGTATATGCCCCAAAGAATAGAAAACACGTATTCAAATAAAGACTTGTAAATGAAGGCTCACAGCAGATCGTAGACGGAGAGAACCCAAATGTCCACCAACTGGAGAATGGATCAACGTAGGCTCTTCGCACACAGTGGGATTTTTCAGCTATAAAAGGAATGAAGCTCTGATACCTGCTATACCACGGGTGAACACCCATGTTAAGCACTGTGCTTAAACATGCTAAGTGAAAGCCAGACCCCAAATCTTACATACGTATGAAACACCCAGAATAGGTCAATCCATAGGGCAGAAAGCAGAATGGTGGTTAGCAGGGGCTGGGAGTGACACTGGTGACCAGGGGGGCTGCTTACTGGACATGGGGTTCCATCTTGGGGTGATGAAAACAACGTAGAACTCTACAAGAGATGAGAGCTGAAAAACACTGTGAATGTACTCCATGCCACTGAATTACAGACTTCCACATGGCTCACTTATATGTCAATTTTACCTCAAGATTTAAAAAAATCCACCCATGAAGTTCTCCTTGAATTATCCTAGTCATGGGTGCTATGTGTTTCCTACTGGGATGACTGACCCCCCCTCCACACACTGGCAGACCTGCAATGGTGTGAGTCAGTGCACCTCCTCGATATTTCCTGAAAGCCAGTCTTCTTCCTCGCAGCTGGAAGTTCCTAATCGACATGGCCACTTAACCATCTACCCTCTGGGCAACCTCAGACAAGTGTCTCAGCTTCTCTGAGTCTTAGTTTCCACATCTTTTAAAATAAAGCTAATAAAACCAACTTCATTAGGTCGGTTTAGGATTACTGTGACAGCTACATAGGAGAAATTATAGAGTGCATTTAGAACACTAGCTGGAGCTCAAAAGGTCACTTCATCCAATCCTTTTAATACCAGTTATGACTCCCTTGGTGGAAATAGTGATATCCACCCGATAGAACTGGTACCAGGCTCACATGGGGAATATGCAGTGTGGCAGGTAAACAGGAAGACTCTGTCACCAGATTGCCATAGTCCAAACTTTAGCTCTGTCTCTTAGCTGTGTGTCCTCCAAAAATTCCTTCTCTGAGATTTACGAAATAGGAATAATTATAAGTAAGGATTAAGCTTCAAGCACCAGCACAGTTCTTGGTGCACAGCAAGAGCACAGATATAGGGCCTGTAACTGGCACAACAAAAGTTTGTTTGGTCTTCTGCCTCCGTCTTCCTCCCCTCCTACCAACCATCACACTTAGAGTGTTCTGCATACACCAATTGCATAATAAATGCGATCACAGTGTCATGTCTCTAAGCATGAAAACTATGGCCCTGGTCACAAATGTCATCTGCCAGGAGTTTTGCTTCTCCAAACCAAACATCCTTATTCCTCAACCAAGCTCCATGTGACAGGGTTTCAACGCCCACTCACTACCTGGGGAGTAGACTGATAGCTGTTCCCCAAAATTGTTTCCTCATCTTCCTGGGCATGCAGCCAGGTGACATTTCCCAGACTCCTTCGCAACTGGGTGTGACCATGTGTCAGACTTCTAGCCCTGAATGAGGGTGGACTCCAAGGCCCACACTTTTGAGAAGTGAGTGTGCCTTCACCAGCTCTGTCTCCCTCTGCCTGTGGATGTAGACAGTGACAAAGTGCTGGGTAGAGTAGGACTACCAACAATGGAAGAGGCCCAGGTCTGAGTGTGACCGCTGGCAGTCACCCATGAATTAGAAATGCCCATTTTAGAATTTCACATGAATAAAAAAGAAACATCTCTAGTGTGCGAGCCATCAAATGTGTGGGGACTATTTGTTACTGCGGCTATTCCCACTGTATTCTAACTAAGACACCATCCTCATCTCCATATGAAATTTCTATTGAGCTGAATTATACAAGGTTTCATGAATTCATCCCCCAAAATCTAAAACTGAATGTTACTACATCACAGATCCTGTGCTAGATCCTGTGGATTTTGAGTAAAATTATAACAGTATCTGCCCTTAGGAAGCCAAAAAAATAGTAAGAGACGGGCATAAACAAAACATCAAAACGTGACGGCTGCCTGGAGAAAGGCCTTCACAGGGCTGAGGGAGGAGCTTCTGCTGGGGACCAGTCAGTGGGAATGGCTCCCAGGAGCCGGGTACCCCAGCTCAGGAGAAGGGGGTCCTCAGTAGACCAAGGTGGCAGGCACTGAAGGCAGGGCCCATCCTAAAGCCCAGGGGAGGGTGAGGGAAATGGAGTACCAGCTGCAGGGGAGAGGAAGGCGTGAAGGGGAGAGGAGCGTGAGAGGAAGCTGGGGAGGAACAGGGAGCCAGACCTGGGCAGGCGCCTGTGATGGTCCAGCAGCATGTAACTGTGCCACATAGAAAACCCAATGAGACCTGAACTAGAACCTTCCAGCCCAGGCCTGCTTCCCAGTTCCTTGATACAAAGGTAGGTCTGGAGGAGCTGACACCCCAGCAGGTCTAGCTCCTGCTTGCTGGCCTGTGCTCCTCTTACACAGGTGCTTTCCACTCCTCTGCTCTTCTCTGCTGCTACTCCTAAATTCCCTCTAGACTCACTCCACTGACCTTTGAAACAGGCATTTCCCCGGGGATCTCTGTCCCTCCTCCTTCCCCCGAGTCCACAACACTCTCTCCCAGGAGGCAGCCTCTTGCAGGGGATTCACACCAGCACCAAAGCAGGGTTGGCGCGGCTGACAGTCCTCACAACAAATCCCAAAAGGTGGCCTGGAGCCCAGGAAAGAGCAAGAGGCTTGTAGTCACAGGTGCCAGGTTCGAATCCCAGCTGTTACCTGTTTACCGTGGGACCCTGAGCAAGCCAGTAGACAGGCTAACGCCCCGTCACTTCATGGCTGCTTTTACTTTCTTCATAAGGAATGATATCAACAGTTGGAAACAACTGTGTCCCTCTGCCAAACTCCCACACCTCACAGATGAGGAAACCAAGGTCCTCAGAGGTTGAGGAAGCAGCTGCAGTCGTAGCTGATGGCAAAGTCAGGCCTCCAACCACATCTGGGATGTACACAGCCGTGGACAGAGCTCTAAGGCCCCAACCAGCTCGGGGCAGACTGCTAACATTATTATGCTCTGTATTTACCACATGCTGGAAAAATATGAACTCAATTAAAAATGCAAATAAAAGCATCTTTAGCCTATTATCAGCTTTTAGCTATACAAAGGTAAATACAATGAAAATGTCCAGGGCTAGATAAATTTTTTTAAAAATGTGCACTCTCAGAAGAATAGTTCTTAGAAATATAGACTGGTAAACTTTTCTGAGGGCAGTTTAATGGTGAATATCAAACTTAAAAATGTGCCTATCCTTTGACCCATAATTCCACCCCTAAGCATTTGTCCAGAATGAATATTTAGACACGTAAGAAAATGCAGGGGCTGGGGTTATAGCTCAGTGGTATGATCCTCAGCGCCACATAAAAATAATTAATAAATAAATAATAAAGTTGTTGTGTCCAACTACAACTACAAAAAATAAATTAAAAAAAAAGAAAATGCAAAACTTAGAAACAAACTACATGTCCATCAAAAAGGGTGGTTAAACAAATTAAGGTATCTTCATGGCCATTAAAAATCGCCACACGCATCTATATTTTGTTGCATGGAAAGGGTGCCCCAATGTATTAAGAGAAAAAGTAAGATTATTCAAAAGAATGTGTAAGATGATAGCACTGTTTGCAGAAACAATGTATCTGTCCGTGTATCTGCATAGACAGACAAGAGTGGTCTCAGTGGCTGGGTAAATACGATGACCACTGTCAAAGAGTTCCTGTTCTTTTCAGAATTTTATCATAAGCACACATTATACTTACATTTGGAGAAAAAAAGAAACAGTGCAGGAAGTAGATTGCCTAGGGTAGGGGGTGGCTGGTGAAGTGGGGGTGATTGCTAATGGGTACGGATGGGGTTTCTTTCTGAGGTGATAAGAATGTTCTAGAACTAACTATAGTGAGGGCTACACAACTCTGTGGGTACATTAAAGCCATGGAACTCTGTAATTTAAATGGTGAATTATACACTATGTGAATTATATCTTAATAAAGCTGTTACCAAAAATTGAATTTAAAGATTAAGAGAGAGAGAGAGAGAGAGAGAGAGAGAGAGAGGGAGATATTGATTGTAGCCAGTGGTGCATGCCTGGAATTCCAGCAATTCAGGAGGCTGAGGCAGGAATATCGCAAGTTCAAGGCCTGCCTCGGCAACTTAGTGAGGCCCCAAGCAACCTGGTGAGACCCTGTCTCAAAATAAAAAATAAAAAGGACTGGAGATGTGACTTAGTGGTTAAGCACTCCTGGGTTCAATCCTCAATACCAAAGGGGGAAAAAAAAGGAGAGAGACAGGCAGACAGAGAGAACACTGTAAAAGGCCCTAAGGTTTAAAAAAAAAAAAAATTCAATTAGTGGAGCTGGCTGGGAAGTGGGAGAGCTGCTGTGCTCTCATGTGGTTAGCAGCCGTGCATCCTCTGGTTTATGTGGCCAAACAGCCAACCAGAAGTTCTGGAGATGCTGTCCACATCAGTCAGGATCTCCGGCCGTGAGGACCCACCATTCCCAGCCTGTCAGGCCAGCAGCCGAGTGTCCCTCTCTCCTGTCACGGCTCCCCACATGCCTCTGCCATATGGCCGAGCCTAGGAGAGCCTTCCATGCTGCAAGGGCCCTTGAGCAGGGCTGGCTCAGGCCCCATGCCTCTCTGGTTTTGCTCTTCCTTCACAGCCAAGGAGCCACCCTGTAGCTTGTGGTTTTTAACAATTTAATCTTCCCAGTGACATGCTGGGATCAGAACCCATAGTGGCTGGGACCAATACCCTTTTCAGCAGGTGATGAAAGGGACCAGGTGCATCCATTCCTTCACAAAAGCACTTCCTGCACACCTAGCAGGGGGCAGGCACAGGGCCAGTCCAGTGCTTACAGGAGTGGGCAACGCAAGGTTAGCCTTGTGGAGCTCAGGGGTTGGCAGGGGAAGAGGCAGGCAATGGCACATCTGCATGACAGGTGTGTTGACAAGGTCCAAATTCTATCTCAGGGGTCAGGAAACAGGCTGAGCATCCCCATGGCGCACACACTCAGAACAGCTACCATCACGTCAGGCGCTGCAATCAGCACTAACGACATGGGGGAAGACACAATCTGCCCTCCAGGAGCTCAGTCTAGCAGGATTGATGCATAGCATCTCCAGAGCCTACCCGTCACCCAGGGGTGGTCCAGGGACACTGGCCCAGCTTGATGAAGGTTTGGGGGAATTGAAGGAGGAGAAGAAATTCACGAATTCAGTATTCCATCACCCCTACTGCCTCCAGCGCTTCCACCTTGGCCTTTTGCCTGAAGGACTGGAGCAACCTTCCAAACTACCTTCCTGCTTCCATTCTTTTAACCCTGCACCCATTCTCTACACAGCTGACAGTGGGATCCTGATTTAAAAACAAGTCAGTCAAGATCATAGTACTCCTTTGCTTTTTCATTCAGAGTAAAATCTAAAGTCTTCAAAAAAATCTAAGGCCAGATGTGGTGGTGCACACCTATAACACCAGTCTTGGAAGGCCGAGACAGGAGGATTGCAAGCTCAAGGCCAACCTCGGCAACTTAGCAAGGCCCTAAGCCTTTTAGCAAGACCCTATCTCAAATAAAAAAAAATAAAAAGGATTGGGCATGTGGCTCAGTGGTTAAGCATCCCTACGTCCAATCTCTGATACCAAAAAAAATTCCCCAAAAGGTAATGTTCTCAACCCCAGGCTATCACCCTCTTCCCTCATCCAGAACTGTCATCACACATTGTACCCCAGCCACACTAGCCTCCTTGAGGTTCCTTTAATGCAACTTTCTATGTGGCTACCCCAGAACACCTGCACTAACAAGACCCTCTGCCTGGGACACGTTTCGTCCTCAATTATCTATGTGTTCACTCCCTCAGTTCTGCTGTTTCTGCTCAGGAGAGCTTCCATGAACACCCCATTTGCCAGTGTACACCCCCCAGCCTCAGCATCCTCATTTTCCTTCAGAAGCTTCTTTCATGGTCTCATATGCCAGCCATTTACTAGTTGTTTGAGTCCGTTTCTCACCACCAGAATGAGAAATCCTTGAGGATAGGTACTGTTTTCTGTTATGATCACAATAGTTGCCCATCCCTTGGGATAATACCGGTATGCAACAGAAACCCAAATAAATACCTGTGTGTGGAATAAACACTGAAGTTCTGAGCTGGGAGGAGGTGTGGGTAGGCATCCCTGGGCAGCAGAGAGCAGAGCAGGAGTGGGTTGGGAAGGGGCACTTCAGCTGACCAGGGCAAAGGGAAAGGGCTGCTGCTCTGCTCAGGGGCGACTTTTAAGATGCAGAGGAGTTCTGCTTTTCTTCTTTTTACTCGCTTTTCTGTGACATTTTCAGTAACTGGAAGGCAACAGGGACTTGAGAGTTCCCTCTCCAATGAGTTATTGAGGCCTCTGGAAGCCCTAGCTTCTCCCCGTCCTCCAGGGACCCGGGCCCTCTTCATACTGACAATGCATTATTCCCCTCAAGTGCCGCCTGTCCAATTCCAACACGCTTTCTGCCCCTGATAATGGGGCTTCACAAGCACTGATAAGCACCTGTCTAGAGCCCAGTGTCTGGACAGGGCAAAGTGGACAACAGCCACTTCTACTCAGGGCCTCTCTGGGGCCTCTCATACTCATCCTGTGAGATCTCATTTCCAGCTCCAGCGGATATCAGCAGCACGGGTGACTGGAACTGAGCCCCAGAGAAAGGAAGCTGCCCAAAGACACCCTGAAGAGAGACCCAGATTCCCACCTGGACCGCAGCATGGCCAGGCTCGCCTTCTTTCCACCACACCATGTTGCCCTGAGACACAAAGGACTCACACTGTCACTTTCCCATCCTTTAGAAGGCTCACAGAGGAGGCCAAAAGCCACTTCACCTTTTGAGCCATGTTTTCTTCAGTGTCCATCTCACCCTCCAGACTGGGAGCGTTGACATCCAACATCCCGCTCCTAGAACACAGCCAAGGAAGTCCTCAATAAATGCCCTGGACATGTGTCAAGACGACACAACTGGGAGGTCTGTTCACACCAGTACTGGCTGAATGGGGCCCCAGGCCTGGCCACAGTCAGACAAATATACGTGGGATTATCTTCTTGGCCAGAGTTTAGACAGAGGCCAAGTCATTATCATCACAATCATCATTGTCATTGCTGCCATAGAGTTTCCTAGGTCCACCAAGTCATTATCATCACAATCATCATTGTCATTGCTGCCAGGTCCTAGGTCCACCATCACAGCATCCAAAATTGGGTGGCTGAAAACAACAGAAACACATTCCCTCAAATTCTAGAGCCTAGAATTCCAAAACCAAAACGTTAGCAGGGGCAAGCTCTCTGGTGCTTTGGGGGGACCCTCCCTGCTTGCCTCTTCCTGGTTTGTGGATGCCAGCAATCCAGACTTCAGATGCGCCACTCCACCCACATGGCCATCTTCTCAAGTGCACCTACTTCCCCTTTTAGCAGGACACCACTGACCCCAGGTTCATTTTATTTCTGTTGGAGAAATTTTATTTCTAAATAAGGACACAATCTGACACAGTTTGGGGAATGGGGCCTTCGAGATGTATTTTGGAGAAGACATGACTCAACCCCTAAGCAGTCACCATCCCCAGGACAGCTAACGTTTCCACTGCCCAACTGCGTGTGCCAGGAGCCATACTATGGCTCTCTGGGAATCAACTCATCCAGCTCTCGCCACAGCCCTAAAAGCAAAAGTCTTAATTCTCTCCATCTGATGGGTAACAAAACTGAGGCTCAGAGAGTCCTGTAACTTGCCCAAGGTCAGTTAATAGCACATAAAAGGCCAAGTGGACTCACACAAGTCCAGGAGCCAAACTCCTGGCCAATCACCTACACTACCAAAGTGTTGCTCCTGAAGACGTGATCATTTATTTTGCAGACTCAAATCCTGGGTCTATACAATTACCATCTTCAGACACTCCACACGGTTTCCTTCTTCAAACTGCAAGTTTAAAATACCATTGCTGAATCAACTTACCCCAACCAACTCTCAATTTGTTCCAGGATGGGAAAACCCCACCCATTCGTGTTATGCCATTAAGACTCTTCCAGAAAAATGAATTTTAAAGAGTAACGCATGTCTTCTTTACTAATTCATAAGGCCCTGCTCATGCAAACTCCTGAATTCATGATCCTCTATAAACACTGCCCGCACAGCCTGCACCCTGCTTCGAATGATACAACCCAGAACCCAGGCAACCTGCCCAGTAGGTGGCTCCGGATTGCCCAGGAAGTTGCAGGATGGCCAGCCGGAAGAGCGCTGAGCTTGGAGTCAGGAAGCCCGGGAGTCGCATCTTGTCTTTTCTTTCCTCCTCCACGTGAAATAACCTCAGGGCCAGGGCCCAACTCCTCCTTGTCCTTATGGACAATTTGAAAGAGTTTTTCAAATGCAGCAAAAATCAGATTTTCCAACCCTAAGCTAAAGAGGAATAAAGGAATAATTCATCAAAGATGAACTAAGCATCTTAACCAGAGGGTCAACACTTGGCTAAGTGGATATTAAGGACTCAACATGATGAATAAGCCTGTAGAGGAGAAAGAAACCGGGTGAGAGAGAGAGGAGGGAGGGAGGGAGGGAGGCAGAAACAGGTACTTCGACCATCTCTCCGCAAGGTGGTCCATGCCCATTTCACAGCCTGAGAACAGAGCTCAGCAGTTAGGTGACTCGTCTGAGGGAGTAAGTAGGGGGCCAGGGCTGACCTCGGGGCAGTGGCTGGGAAGGCCAGGGGCTCTCCTCCTCACCTGCCCGCCCTGGGCATGGAGAAGGAGATGGAAGCTGCTTCAGCTGGAAGGTGAGCCCACCTGAAGTTTTAAGAAGCTTCTTGTAGCCACGGCTTAGAAGATGGACTGAGGGGAGGGCAGAGAGTCGGGAAAGGGCTAGACCATCTGGAGAGTGGGCAGAAGAGGCTGAGCTAGAGAGGCTGGGGGAGAGTTCCTCACGCTGGTTTGGTTTAGAGAAAAGAGCAACATAGAAAGGCGATGAGTGACAGGCACGAAGAAAGTTCTCTCTTCCGGAGGCTCAGATCTAAGACAGAAGGACACCAGGAAAACCCTGTCCACTTCCCGTTCCCCATATATAGGAAAACCAAAGAGCTGCAGTTGTGGGAGGGAAAGACAAGAAAGAAGAGGACACAAACATGGTTCTTCCTCATCCCACTTCCACTGAGCCAGGAACAGCAATCTAGGGGAAGGCAGAGACTGGTAGGGCCAGGGGGCCTAGATGGCCACAGTCTGGTGAGTCATGGACCTCAGGCAGCCTTAATGACAAGCCAAAAAGCCTGGTGTCCTGGCTCTCCCTCCTCCTCATGCCATCATCCATCAGTCTCCAGACCAGCAATCCTGATTGCCCTCTCTACCTTCCCTCCTCGACTCCCCTCCACAGAGTATTAGTCAGATTTTGTCACTAGAACAAAATACCTGACATAGGCTACTTATGAAGAAAAAGAGGTTCGTTAAGCTCACAGTTTTGGAGGTTCATGGGCATGGAGCCTGCATCAGCTCAGTTCTGGTGAGGGCCTCTTGGCAGATGGTAGCCAGCAATATTGGGAGGGCATACCAGAGCAAGCAGGCACATCTTGTGTCAGGAAGCAGCAAGAACTGGGTGGGACAGGCTTTTGCTCCCTTTATAACAACCCTTTTGGGAGAACTTAAGAGATTCCGGAACTGCCTTCCTGCAGCACACCCCCAAGGGACTAAACAAAAATCTCAACAGCCCCCGCTCTTTATGGTTCCATCACTATCCAATAGTGTCACCGTGGGGAACCAATCTCCAGAACATGAGTCTTGGGGGGACAAATGACACTACTTCCAAACCAGAGCAGAGTGCAATCTGCAAACACCCAACACCTCCACCCGGCTGCTGCTCTATTTTAGGTCTGAGGAAGTAACTGTCCAAGGAGAGGAAACTTGCTTAAGGCTATTACGGGAAGGTCTATAAAGGACCTGCTGTTTGCTTTTCTAGATCAGGAGCTCTGTGATAGTGATGGACAGGAAATCACAGGGAGACTGTATTCCAGAGAAAGCCCCAATGCTGTTTTATTTCAGCCAGGAGTTTGAGCTTTCTCCTTGAATAAACCTTTTCCTAGATCCCAGCAAATAAGCAGCACATTCCTACCACAAGGATTTCATGAGAGCTCTTCTCAATCTTGGGCACCCTTCCCCACTGCTGCCTACAGCACTCCTGCCCTGGGTGCCCCAACATTGTCTCACCACACGACTGGGACGACTCCCCATTCCCTGAACACCCAGGGCTGCTCTCCTGTGGAGCGGGCGGGCTGACATCCATCCAACAGTTCCAGTTATCCAACCGTGACCTTTCTCTTCTGCTCAACTACAAGGTATTCAAGTGCACGGACTTTGATTTTTTCATCTCCCCATCCAAAGTGCTTGGCACACAGCAAGACATGCAGGAAGTTTGTGCAGTGAAAACTCTTTAAACTGAATTAGCTCTTCCGTGCTTCTTCTCCCTATTGATCACACAAATGGGAGCGCTGATCTCATTTGGAGCACACTGACTTTTATTTGATACCAATTACATGCCAGGCCCTTGCTAAGCTGCTTTTCTAATATATTATTTTATTTGACACCTTTAAAGAAAAGTGAGATGTTTTCACTATTTACAGAAGAGCAAACTGGAGCTCAGGGTGGTTAAGAGAAAAGCTCATGACAGAGACTACCAAAGCCACCCCAGGAATTAGGGCATGAAATTCACATTCAAGTCTTCAGAGCTGATACCGCATCATGGTCGAGAGTGTGGATACGGAATTCAGACCACCTTGCTTAAAATCTTGTCACTCAGTAGCATCTTGGTTTCCTGGCATTTCAAACAGGGCTAAACACCACACCCATTTGATGGATTTTGGTGGGCACTGGATGAGTTCACAGAGGGAAACTGCTCAGGGCGGTGCCTGACACGTATGGATACACAGTAGATATTAGCTGTCATTATTGACCGCAAGGCCCGCCGTATTCCCATGGTGTTTTGAAGAATGTTTTCCATCCACCAAATCTCCTTTGGCAAGAAAGAGTAAGCTGACCAAAGGACAGTGCACCAGAGAGAGCATGAGAACTGCTGTCTAGAGGAGCAGCTCAGGGAACAGCAGGTCAAAGATCATGAAGACTATGACTGTGTAATTCCCCATGCAACAGCTCTCAGCAGCAGCTCAGCCCTCATTGGTGTGATGCTGGAGCAATTCACAGGGGAAAGAACATCACAGGAGCCAGAAGCCAACTCAGCTCCCCAGTGCCCAGCTACTGGCCCAGACACCAGAGAACGGCCCCTTTGCTAGAGAACTCCAAACGCTTGCAGCTATTCCTTAAAAACCCAGGCCCTGCAGAGGGAGTCTCCAAAGCAAAATGCTCACCCGAAGATATCTCTTCCCAGTGGCCTTGCAGACAAGAAAGACCCATTTCCCTCTGAGGGTCCCGTGTTCCACACCCTCATGGCAACCTGGCTGGGAGGGTGAGTTGGGACAGAACTATCATCCCCTTTGGACAGATGAGGAAATGAGGTGCAAAGAGGATAAAAGGCTACAACTCAAGGTCACATAACTGGTCACTGTCGTCCCTAGGCTGGAACTTAGAACTTCTGAGTCTCAACTCAGTGCCATTTTTCATGACCTTATTATGTCCTTTGTATCACCATCTTGGACTACATAAATTTCCTTCCCTCCCCCCGTCAGAAACATTTCTTGCCTCTCTCCTGGCACAATGCTAGACACAGGGCTTCAGAGATGAACAGGCTCACCCTGGCCCCTCGTAGCTGAAGCAGCCTCCTCTAGCAGCGGGCACAGGCACGCTCAGGAAGCCCTTCTGCCTGAGTCCCGTCTTCTCATTGCCAGTGTTCTCATACATATCCTGGTTCTCTTCCCGAAATGGCAATTCTTACATTTTTATGAATGTTCTTTCTCTTCCTGTCTCTAAAAGAAGGCTGAATGGATTAAGCTGTCTGGCTCCAACCTGGTGCCTCCTGGAAGGAAAGGGAAATTAAGACCTCTTTACAAAGCCAGGACCCACAGGGGTCAAAGTCTTCTCTGAAAAGAGACCCAAACTGTTCTGCCCGTCAGTCCAGAGAAATGGCAAGAGAGCTGGGCTCTGCCTCGGGGTTTGAGAGCAGAAAAAAGGCTCAGAGTTAATAGTGAAACCCCAAGGTGTGGGTGTGGAGCCCCTCAAACTGGGAGGACCCAGGAAACCCTCAGGGCCTCTGCTGAAGCACAAAACTGCTCAGCAAAGACAACTCTGCTTCCCTGGGTAGGTAGGACTCTCATGGGCACAGAGCACCATGGAAGCCCCGAACCACAGAAGACACCACGAAGGGGAGGTGTGAGCCCCCCGAGAATGAACACAACAGGGCAATCTGGAAGTGAACGTCAGTACATTTAAAACAAAGACGAAAGTCTGGAACAGAAACCAAGAAAGATCACCCAAGGACTAAAGGCTGGGCTGATCCGAAAGAGAACCAAACAGAATTTCTAGAAGTAGAATGGACAGGCATTAAATTTAAAACTCAGCAAAGGAAAACCCAACAACATGGCCAAGCAGCCTACACACGACTCAGCCCCTGCTCAGTGCCTGCCCTTTGCCGGGCACTGTTCCGGGCACAGGGGCATGAAGGAATAATCTAGAGTCTCAGCCCCCATCCCGTAGCACCCTTCAAGGTATCCATCTCACAGGAGAGGCCACCAACGAGCAAACATGTTTCCCTGCAAGATCAGAATCACAACGGTACCAAGTGACATTATCCTCGTGTAGGATCTCAGGTAAGATGACATGGACGGTGCAGAGGAAAAGAAAAGGCGGGGTCAGCAGTGGAGCCCAGAATCTTCTGGTTCCCTGAAGCCTTCCTGTTTCCATGTAGTTCATGGAACTCAGGGGAGAAGAAGTATCAAGGACTGGTTGAGTCCTCTGAGTACATTTCTACTCCTAAGGAGAATTAAAACTACAAGGAAATATCCACGGCATTGTCACATGCCAGTGGTTTTATGAAGACAGAATCCCTGACCAAAAAGTCACCATCAGCTTCGAAGAGGGAAGCAGGAGCATCCCCCAGAACCACAGGAAGGCGTGTCCTGGTACCCTCCTTCCTGTTCTGCCCACGGCCCATCCCTGCAGCCTGCTTCTACGGAACTCCCTCCCGCCATAGCTTAGGGAAGTCCTGACAGGCACTCTTCCTTGTCCCAAACCAGACTCCAGCTGGGTCCTACAGCACAAGTGCGCTGGCTGCTCCTCTGTTTTTCTAACTCCATGCACCTTTGCGCTTCCTGAGTTAGGGTGGTGGAGGAAGAGGAAACGCCAGAAATACTACAAGAGGGGCTTGGTTTGCGGCATTTCCAGGGGACGGGAGCTGGAGGGACTGGCAGGGTAACCCCAGGCAGTAAAGAACCTTGTCTCTCTGCAAGCCAGTGTGTTGGAGGCCACCAGAGCCAATGTGGCTCTTCAAAGCGCTTAAAGTCTCCGGAAACTATTTCCTAGGAGCATCAGGAACAGAAGCCCATTTTCTCTAAATAACTGAGACTTCTGAAATCTGGTTTTAATTACCCCTCTGCAGCAACGTGGCTATACAAAGCACCATAGCTTCTCCCCCACCCTCAGAGTACAGGACGGCCCTACCAAGCGCCACCAGCAGGCCCGGCTCTCAGTTATCCCCCGCCCCCCCCCCCAAGGTCTTAGATCTGTCTCATGGAACTACACACTCACTCATCTCTCTTGTGGCCAGTAGCCTGTCTGGGAACAGGGCTGGCTTAGGTTAGGACAACCTAACCATGGTTTTGGAACCAAGAGTTTAGCTATACAAAAGGCACAACTGTTGGGCTTCACACTGTGCCAGGAAATGAACCACCAGCAGACTTTAAATGAGGGACCACCCCCCTACCCTCCCCATCCCTCCTGGGAGAGGATGTGAGAGCAGGTGAGCTGGTGGAAGATTTGCATCACTGATGAATTCAATTCACCCTTCAGGCAGAATGAGACAAGACAGTGTCCCCAGTGAAAGTGAACAACTGGGCCTGCTCCTGAAGAATGCCCAGGGCAGTGAATCCTCAACTCCAACTCCCCGTGGAAAGCCTGGCACAGAGAGCTCTGGCAGAACCCACTGGGTCAGGAGCCTCTCCCTAGAGGCCCTATAGCACCCTCCTTTATCAGCCCCCAAGATGTCCACATCTGAATCCCCAAGACCTGTGAGCATGTTCCATTAACTGGCAAAGGGGCACTAAGATGGCAGATGGAAAGTTTGCTAATCAGTTAACCATAAAATGAGTGAGCTGCCTAGTTTACACAGGTGGTCCAATGCCATCACTTAGAGTGTCCATAAAGGCAAGGGGAGAATCATGAGAAGGACTGAGAGCAAGCCTGCTGGCTTTGGGAACAAGCCAAAGCATGTACAAGGCCCGAGAAGCTGGAAGAGACTGGGAACAGGTTCTCCCTGGGCTTACAGAAGGAGCTGCCCTGTCAACACCTTGGTTTTAGACCAGTGAGGACTATTTCAGACTATGAGATAGTACATCTTACATGGCCTCTGTACTTGGCGGGGGGGTAGGAGGTCTTCCCGCAGTGATCTGGCACCACCTCCAACTTACCTTGTGCCTTTCTCATGGCTCCCTTACACTAGGGTCCCATGAGTTCCCTTACCACCTGGAGCACCTGGAGCTCTTCCCGGCAAAGAAGACTTTGCACGTTCTGATCCCTCTGCCTGGAGTGCCTCCCCTCCCAGCAGCCTCTCTACCCCTAGTTCCTGCTCCACTTTCCAACTGCAGACCAGGTTTTTTTTTCCCCTGGCAAACTTAGAACCTACATTGTATCCCTATCCTCCACTTTGGTGTTTGGTCTGTGGCTTTAATAATAAATATCAGCACAACCTTTAATTTCTTGGAACTTATCTATTTTTTTCCCAATTCTTTATCTCCTCCAATGGAATGCAAGGATGGGTGGGGCCAGATCTACCTTGTTCATCACTGTATCATCAGGACTTCACCCAAGGTGTAGCAGGAAGCAGGTGCTCCACACAGGGTAGCTGAATTGATTAAATGAAGAAGTGTGCGGCTGACATGGAAAGATGAAGCTGGAAATAGGCGGCCTTGAAAACAGGGTCCTTATTCATCTTTGCACAACTGGCATCTAGTACAGTGGAGCCACTTAGCAAATGTTTACGGGGTGCATGAAAGAATGATTCAATTCCAGACAAATCTGAGAAGCACTGTCCTTTCTGGGCAAGGCTCCCAAAGGGCTTTCCTCCCCTCCTCGGGACTCCTTAGAGGTAAGAAGCGCAGGATACAAAGCAAGTGCTCCATAAGAGCTATCACTGTCCCCACTGCTTATGTGGACATTATTTGTGCACCCCCTAGAAAAGATCTCTGGAGCTTATGCCAGATACAGCAATGGAGAGACAAGTGAGAAGAAATGGAGAGAAAAGTGAGATGGACACAGGAGGGGCCCGTCAAACACAGCAGAAAACTGGGGAGAGGAAGTGCAGGAACAACAGTGTTCCAGGTAACCTGGATTCCCTTCTTTCCAGGAGACTGCGCCACCTGGGTGCATGTGGAGCAGCCAGCTGGGAGGTGTGTCCCCATGAGAGAGGGCTCCATTTGAATGCACACATTCATCTTTGGGCCTGCAAGGCTCACACTAATTTTGAAAATCTGGCTCACTGTGGCTGGTGAGGACTGGGGAGGTGTAGAGAATTTCAATTTCCTTCACCAAATGGCAAGCTTTCGAAAAAGTCCTTTCTTTCCGACATTATCACATACTAAAAATGAAAAACCAGCCATTCAGAGCTCTCATAAGGAGAAAAATAGGTGGGCTGGTTAGCCCACAAGAAACAGGGGGGCTGAAAATCAAGTCAACTGATCATCACATGGTACATAATGTGCTAAGACACTGCCCTGTTTTGGACTTGAGGGGTTTCTATTTTTCACAAAAGAATGGGTTGGTGAAAAGTAATTCCCTACATAAAAAGCCACCCATTTCAGATTTCAAATCCATTTGGTAGCTTAACAGTAAGGTTAAGTAATGTTTTTAACTCCCCATCTCAAAATATGTAGTTTGAGATGATTGCCTATCTCAAAAATAGCAGCAATAAGACAGAACAGAGAAGTCACTCAAGTGGAGAAGGCTATAATGCAAGAAGACAAGTTCGCAGGTCCGTCTCATGGCTGGCAGACCTTAATCTGACACTGTCACAGGAGCAGTGGCCTGAGAGTTGAAAGACTTGTAATCTATTCCTGGCCATAAGAACCTTGGGGCAAGTCAGGTTTCCTATCTGGACCTCATCCAGGTAACAAAAAGGAGTGAGAACAGCTATTCTCTAAGGTTTTTTTCTTTCTAAAGTGTTGGTTGAGTGACCAAAAGATCTGCATCTTCTTAGTAGCTCTCTAACTGCGAAACAAAAAATCTTGGACTGAAGGTTTCAACAGAGGTAAGACTAGCCTAAAAACTGAATTCTGTGGTTCACAGTCCCAAAGCATTACTCAGCAATCCATGCCCCGCTGTCATCCCTGAATCAATTAGGCCAAGACAACCTGACCGAATAGATGGAGAAACAAGTGGGCGAAAGTTCTTGGTCTTTCTGATTTGCACAGGTAAGGCTGAGGCCAAGGTTGGCTAGTCATCTCCCTGCACTAGTGGAAAAATAAATTGTGAAAGGAAACAGCTTTAGGAATGCCCAAGATGAACTCTTGGGATGAATTAAATCGCAGAAAACCGGACACCAGCGAGTTTCTTTTTTCTTTTAAACTTCTTGTTGCTCTCAGAAAACGCAGCAGGTCCCAACATGATACAAGCGGAAAACACAAGCCACTTTCCTGGTCTTCCCGTGAGCCAACACCGAGCCCCTGGTGGCAAATTTGCCCCCTTACTTGTCTCTTTTGCTTTCAGCAAGTGGCCTGGGGCCTGCCTGGCAGCGCCATATCCAGGCAGGGCCGGGGGCCGCGGGCGGCGGGGAACTTTCCTCAGCCGCGCCAGACAGACAATGCCGCGGCCAGCGCCCGCGCCTCTGCGCTAGGAGAGGGCCCCGCCGGCGCTGTCCCGGCCTCCAGCGGGAGGGGGCCGCTGCGCCACCAGGGCGGCCCCCGCCCCCACTCGGCGCCTCCGCAGAGCAGGGGCCGCCAGGCGCGCGCTGCCCGGCCGCGCTCGGAGCTGGGGCGCGGAGCCCCCTGGGCGGCCTCGCCCGGCCCGGCAGAGCCCCGCGCGCCCCGCACGCTCCCCAGACCTGGGGCCGGCGTCCTGCCCGCGGAGAGGGGCACCCCACCCGGAAAGGCACTGGGAGCCCGCCCGGGGCCCCGTCCCGCACCTCTCCGCGTGGAGGGCCAGGCGGGGGGCGCCAGCCCGGGAGGACGACCCCGCCCGGCCCGGCGCCCCGCAACTCACCGGGACCGGGCGGGCCGCTGGGCATTATTCCATCGCGGGCTCGGCGCCGGCTCCCGGTGGCGGCGCAGACGCCCGCGCCCCGGCACCCCTGGGCCCCGCGGCCGCGGCTCTCGGGTCGGAAACCGGACTGCGGCCAGGAACCGCCGGATGGCTGGAGGCGCGGGCCGGTGCCCGAGCGCAGAGTGCCGGCCCGCGGCGGCGGCGGCGAGGCCAGGCGAGGCGCGGGAGCCGAGCGCGGCGCAGGAAGGGGCGGGCGACCATGTGCCGGGGGGAGGAGGCCGGCGACGCGAGCTGCTCGCACGATCCCGCTCGGCGCGGAGGGCGCGGGTTTCAGGAAATCCAAACACTTCGACAGGAAATCGGAATCCTGACTAAGCATTCCCGGCCCGGCCGCCGCTCAGCGCCGGGGGCTCCTGCCGCGCTTAACCCTTGGCCGGCCGGCACACTGGCGGGGGCGCGGCGCGCTGGACACCCGTGGGCACAGGCCGGTCTCGGACTTCAGCTGGGGCCTGGCGTCCTGGTCGTGGGCCCACACCCCCGCCGGCTGCCTCCTCCTCCAGGGGTGGGAATGGTGGGATTTATTCACAGAAAACCTTGGCCTTGAGGGCGGGCTAAGGCCGGGCCACTGGGAAAGGACCTCGACCCCTCTCCTGTCCTGCAGAGGAGGGACCTGCAGGCTCTGGCCGTTTCCTCTATTTTCATTAAAAGAAGTAGCATCACCTCGCTCACAGGTTTCACTGCTTCCTCTTTGCTCAGTTCCTCATTTTTGCCCAGGACTGGGAGGCAGGTCCTTTGGGGCCAGGATGGTGCCCTAATATCATGGATAGTATAGGGTGGACTTTGATCTGCGACCTGGGTTGGAATATGGCCTTTCCCTTTTTCTACCAATGAGACCTCTCGAATAGATCACTTAACTTCAGTTTCCTGAGCTTTGGTTTCCTCAAATCTGAAATGGGTATTAGCTAATACTGTCTCTATAGGTTTGATTTGGAAGCCAAATCAGTGCCTGGCACATTGGAAATGAACAAATAAATGGTAGCCATGCTTTTCCTTCTTAATGCCATTAAGAGATATCAGAGAAAGGAGGATTTTAGCTTGTGGGGTGTGCATTGTGCATACCTGTGCCTAGTTATAAAGCCAGGGACCATAGTCTTTCCTTAGAGCACCATATCCCTGCTACTCACTGAGTGATCATTTTTCTTTGCAGCGTTTTAAAACATGCTTTCCGCAGAGGAAAAGGTTAGTGGCTGCAGCAGACCCCTTTCTGGTGAAATCTGAAACTCAGCAAACCTCATTGAATTTTGGATTTTGTTCTTAACCTAAGGGTCAGGACCTTGAGGAAGGGGTGTTAATAAGCCTTGAGGTGCTTCACAAAGTTTGGAAAAACCAAAGTCAATTCCAGCCTGGGTAGCTAACGGGAGTGATTCATTGTGGTTTCCCACGGAAATGCCACATTTGGGGGGGGGGTTATAACCTGGAGGATGCAGCTTGGTGGTTTTGCTGTAAGTGTTTCAGATTCCTTTGAAACCCACACTTTGAAAAGGGAACAACATGCAGATGAGTGAAAACTGAAATGAACACTCTTCTCCCAGTGAAGAATAGACATTAGCTTTAGATTGAGTTTTATCCCTTCTCTGCAGACTTTCTTTCAGTGGTCAGAAGTGGTAGGACACACTTGACGCTGGGCTCCAGGAGCCCAGGGTCCTGCCCCAGTCATTTGCAGACACTGCTCCCTCTGGAAGAATCTCTAGGAGGTTTTCTTGGAGGCAGCTCAGAACTCAGAACTTAGCTTCTCTGAGAAGCTTTTCTCAACCATTTGATCTTGTTTCTGGCACCTACATCCCCATCTCCACCTTCCACACTTCTCATATCCTGTTTTATTGCTTCCTAGCTCTCGTCCCTAGTTTATTTATTTGGCTGCTGATTTATCATTCCCCTATGGGGAAGGTGCATTACAGCAGGATCATGCTTATTCCCAAAGCCAAGAACAGAGCTGGCCCATAGAGTACCCTCAATAAAGACATGTCAAATGAATGAAAGAGGCAAACAAGACTAGAATTGCTGATTCCACCCGCATCCGAATCAGGGCAATTGACTCAGTCCCTTAGCTGTCTGGATCTTTCACAGATAGACTCAATGGGAATGCTCAGTGTGATGGAAGAAAAGCCAGACGGCTCTATTAATGGTCCTGGAAAGTTAAAACTATAAGTAATTAAGACTGTCAGACAAGGTAACTGTAGTCTCATTGGTGCAGTCCCAGTTAATTATTCCCTCCTTTGTGCTTCCCCAGCATTTCTGTTCATTAAAGACCTTATTTATCACATCATATATTCACAGGGTGCTTTCCTAAGTCCAATGACAAACTCTTTGAGGTACAGGGAAGGAAAGGGACCACATTTATTGACCATTTGCTCTGAGAAGAACCCTGAGAGCAAGTGGAATTTGAATTCATTTAGTACTGGTTAATTGCATACAGAGTGCCTAAAATTTTTCTGGACATTACTGCAAAAAATGAAAAAGAACTACTTGTCCTCCAAGAAAGACAAGTAAGAAAACTCCATTTAGAAAGCAGAGCTAAGTATTCATAGAGGCACGTCTGGGGTGTCATGGGGCTGCACAAAACATGGTGGTAGGGTTTAGAGGGAGACTGGAAAACACTTTCAAGAAGTGGGTACATGTTCTTGAATGACGTGTCAAGGACCTGTCTAGGTAGATGAGGGCACAGCAACAAGCACATGCATGGGTGATGGTTGGTTCCGTGTCATCTGGACCCATCTCTGAACTCACCTGCGGCTGCAGTTGGATGCCCTCTGTTCAGGGGAATTGTCCACTTGAAACATGAACCTTCCTTCTCTGCCTGAGGCTTCCTTCAGGCCTGTGGAATATTGCCCACCTGGAAATGCCCAATAGCCTAGGGCCAAACCCAACCAATCAGTGGATGAATGCTCAGCTTCCCTTTCCGCAGAGGGAATGATTCTAAAATGCTCTCAAAACAGTTCCTTGGAAGATGCCCAGTGGTATTAAGTCCACTCCCCCAGCAGTAACCTCCTCATTAACTTGTTCTTTCTTTCGCTCTTCTTCTCCCTCCCCTGCCTCACCTTCCCACCAGTCTTTTGTTCTTCCAAATAAAGTAAATGTGCTTAACTCCTCGTCTCAGGGTTTGCTTCTGGGGAAATGCAGCTCAGAGAAGCATCCACTCACCTATTGCCAGATCTCACTTGGGCACCCTGTGTGCCTGAGTTGACCCTGAGCATGAGCAGATAATATGGTCAGGTAATTCTGTAAAGTTCAGCATGATCTGAAGGAATGGTGCATATTCAGAGTGGAAAGCAATGAGATTAAAAAGTGCTTGTACCATTATACAGCCAAGGAAACTGAGGCACAGGAGCATTTAATAACTTGCCCAAGGCCAAACACTTAGAGAGTGGAGGAGTTTTGGAGTCCAGACTCTTTACCACCCTGTATTTCCTTTCCTAGGAGCTAAAGCTCTGGACATGGGCTGAGGGGTGAATTTCACCCTTGGGTAATGGCAGGAGCATCAAGAGAAGCAGAAGGAAAACCTGGAGTTAAGGGAAGCAATGATTCTAAAAGGAGGGAATGGCCAGCACTCACAAAGCTCCCAGAAAATTCAATCCAGTAAGGATTGGAAAGCAAGTGTCCATTGCATTTGATAACTACAGGCTGGTTGCTCTTACCAGAGCTGTGTTGATGAAGTGAAGGGATTGGAAGCCAGATTGCAGTGGGTTGAGGAGTGAGTGGGAGACTACAAGTGTAGACAACCCTTTTCAGAAATGTGGCTGTCTAGCAAGTGGGAGGCAAGGGTGGAGGCTTCGCTAAGGATGGGCAGGCACCAAGCATCTGTGGGTGATGGGAAGGTCCCAGCAGAGTGGGGGTGGTTGCTGAGGGAAGGCTGGGCCATAGATGGAACAAGTCCTAAGGAGGAGAGGGGAGAGAACCATGGATTGGAGGAGAGCCACCTTGGCCACTAAAGAGGAGGGCTAAGGGGAAGGTAGAGAATCTGAAGTTCCATCATGAGATTTTCCTGGATTCACGGACTAAGTGTTAGTGGGTTCTTAAGGGTTCCCTAGTCTAATTCCTCATTAAACTAATTTTCTGGACAATCAAATATGGATGAGTATAAAGCGACTTCAGCCTCATGCCTAGAAAAGAGATGTAGAAGAAGCTATTTTGGCGGAAAGGCGAGGCTGAGCAGAGTTTTGGCAGTCAGCAGGCACAGTGTGTTGGCTGGTGGGGGGCATGCGCAAGGAGGGACAATGGCGCTCACCTGTGAGGAGGAGGAGGGCGGTATTTTTAACCATGATAAAGAGCAGGGAGGGGAAGGTTCTGAGCTGGGAGATAATGAGTTCCTGTTTGTACTTTATGCGGAGGAGCAGGTGGTGTGGGTGGTAGGGAAGAGTCTGAAGCTTTGCTGGGCGGGGGCTTGGGCTTGAGGGTGGAGGGAACAGGAGGCATAGAGAGGGGTGAGGGGGGAGTTGGCACCTAAGAAGGCAGCACCCTTCACTGGCAGCTCACTGTCTCGCTTTACAATGAGTTCTCCAATGCAGCTGTTCTCACTCCTGATGCTATCAACATGTTGGACCAGTTCATTCCTTGCTGTGGGGGGCTTCTTGGGTACTGTGGGACATTTAGTAACATCTCTGGACTCTACCCACTAAATGCCAGCAACACTTACCAGTTGAAACCACCAAAAATGTCTCCAGGCATTACACAATGTCACAATGTCACAATGTAGCAAAGGACCACTGTTCTGCCAACTCTTCCTCAAATCACTTCAGAATTGTGGATTAACAAGTAGACCTTTGGATCACCTTTTTTGAGCAGAAGTACCTGCTCCAGTTTCAAATCCTGGCTCTGCCAGTTCCCTAGTTCATGACCTTGTGTGACTGTGCTAGTTAGCTTTCCATTACTGTGACAAAATTCCTGAGAAAAACAACTTAAAGGAAGAAAATTTTATTTCGGCTCATGGTTTCAGAGGCTTTAGTCCATGGTCAGCTGGCTCCGTTGCTTTGGGCCTTGGGCAACAGAACATCATGTTGGGGAGTTGCGTGGTAGAGCAAAGGTGCTCACTTTATAGAAGCCAAGAAGAAGTGAGAGAAAGGGCCTGAGGTTGGGGACAACATAAAGTTCCCAAGTGCATACCCCTAAGGACCTATTCCATTAACAAGGGCCACTCCTACAGTGTCTACCACCTCTCAGTAGTCCATTCAGTTATGAATCCACCAACAGACTGATTCCATTCATGAGGTCACATCCATTCCAGAAGGTGCCA
This sequence comes from Ictidomys tridecemlineatus, assembly GCF_052094955.1. Taxonomy (NCBI): domain Eukaryota; kingdom Metazoa; phylum Chordata; class Mammalia; order Rodentia; family Sciuridae; genus Ictidomys; species Ictidomys tridecemlineatus. Next base: position 10,923,167 of record NC_135483.1, on the reverse strand, counting down.
CCTCTGCACTGGGGATCAAGCCTTCAACACACAAAGACATTCCAGATCCAAACTATAACAGTAATTTTCTTCTCTTATCTTGGTTTGTTTCACTGTTTTGTGTTTATCTGTAAAATGGGGCTTTTGAGAAGATGGAATGAAGAAGTCCATGTGAAGTGGTGAGCTCAGAGGTTGGCATTCAGTTGTTGCTTGCTACTATTGGTAATGTTCACAGTGGTGGTCAGGCACTGGTGAGACATTCAACGCACATTTGGAAATTGGGGCCCCAAGATATGCACCTCACAGACATATCAGGAATAAGAGGACACCCTTTGAGGCTGTAGATATCTACACATGGATTGGAGAGAGAGCAGATAGAAAGAAAGAAGGTTTATCCAGGTGCAATGGTACACACCAGTCATCCCAGAGGCTGGAGGGAGTGGGCAGAGGCAGGAGAATCATGAGTTCAAAGCCAGCCTCAGCAAAAGTGAGGTGCTAAGCAACTCAGTGAGACCCTGTCTCTAAATAAAATACAAAATAGGGCTGGGGATGTGGCTCAGTGGTCGAGTGCTCCTGAGTTCAATCCCTGGTACAAAAAAAAGAAAGAAAGAAAGAAAGAAAGAAAGAAAGAAAGAAAGAAAAGAAAAGAAAAAAAGAAAAGAAAGGAGGTTTAAGCAAGAATCTCAGGGAACACATATTTATCAAGCAGGTGGAGGGACAGGAGTCTGTCTGCAATTGAGATTTGGGTGGTCTGAAATGTGGATAGTGCTCTGGTATAGATGTGCAACGTTCCCCCAAAACTCAAGTGTTTAAAACTCAGCCCCCAGGGCAGCAGTGTTCAGAGGTGGGACTTTGGGGAAGTGATTGGATCACGAAGGCTCTGACCTCCCCAGTGGATTGATCTAGTGGATTAATAATTGGAATGGACGACTGGGAGGAGGTGGGAACTGTAAGCAGGCCAGGCATGGCTGGAGGAAGCAGGTCACTGGGGTGTGGCCCCTTCCGTGTTCTCTTTCTCTCTCTGCTTCCTGGATGCCGTGGGTTGAGCAGCTTCCCTCTACCACATCCTTAGCCATGATGTTCTCTGTCTCACCTCAGGCCGAAAGCAAAGGAGCTGACCGACCACAGACTGAAACCACGAGCCAAAATAAACTTTTCCTCCTCCCAGTTGTCTCTGTCGGGTGTTTCAGTCACAGTGATGAAAGCTACCACAATGAGGAGGTAAGTGTGAGTTGTCATCCAGCCAACCGTAAGCACCGCCCCCGATCTTTGGGTGGCGGTTGGGAAGCATGGCAGCTGGGTGTCCTCTTATGCAATGATGGTGATGTTGATGCTGGAGCTGGCTGTCACCTGAGTCAGGTTCTGTTCACATATTAATAATGCTCATGTCATGCCCACAAGAAGACGGGGACTTAGGGACTATTGATGATCCCCTTTGTGTAATGAAGAAATAGACCCAGAGAGGAGTACAGTGGTGAGTTCATCAGCGAGGAAGGATGGAAGGACAGAGGACCTTTCACAAAGAGAGGACAATGTGAGGGAGGACAGTGGCCCTGAACTACTTCAGGACAAAGAATGTGCACAGGGAGGTGTGTCCAGCAGGGCTATGGCCAGCCATGTTGGAGCCCAAGGCAAAAGAAAGTTAGTCACACTGACCCCGTCTTCATTTAAACTTTTAGTATTTTGTTCATTTTTGATTTGTCATGTGGATTTTTCTTTTCAAAATTGGACTGAAAATTTTTTTTGAAATCTTGATTCCTGAGTTTGTTGGCGCCACTGGGATAGATCAGAGTGCCAAACTCTTTCAGCCTTGTTGACCTTGTTGCTAAGAACTGAAATTCCAGCCTGGGTCACTCCCTTTCCCTTAATCAGGAGAAGGCAAGGACCCTGATTTATGTCTCACATGACAAGAGCCAACGGGGAACAGAATTCCATGGGAACCAGGAACTTCGAGGAAGAGGAAATGATTGCCAGACACCAAAACCTGACAAATGTCCACTACAAGAGGTCCCACTTTGGGCCATCTGGAGATCCTTGGCGCAGAGAACAAAACCTCTGGGGGAGTTGAGGAGAGGAGGAGAGGGAAGAATAACATGGAGTCAACATGCACGGACCTCAGAGACAAGTGAGCCTGCACTGGCAGTGGGGTGTGGTGATGGTGACACCTTATAATCCCAGCTACTCAGGAGGCTGAGGCAGGAGGGTCCCAAATTCCAGGTCAGTCTTGGCAACTTAGCAAGACCCTGTCTCAAAATGAAATAAAAAAGGGGCTGGGGATACAACTCAGTGGTAGAAGATTGCCTAGCATGACCCTGGGTTTGATCCCCAGCACCAAAAACAAACAAACCCAACCTGCCCTGCAAAGCCTGGGTTTAAATGCTGGCTCCACCACCCACAAGTGATGTGATTTCATCTAGTAACTTAAAGTTTTGAGCCTCAGTTTCCTGGCTATAAAAATGGTAATAATAGGGGTTGTGGCTCAGCGGTAGTGCTCTTGCCTGGCATGTGTGAAGCACTGGGTTTGATCCTCAGAACCACATATAAATAAATAAATAAAATAAAGATCTATCAACAATTTTTTAAAAATGGGAATAATAAAAAGTGTGGTTACCAAAAGGCTATTATGATGATCAAATGACTGAAATCCTGCAAGAGTGTTTGAGTCAAACAAATATTGAACATTCTTTTCTTTATGGAATTGTGGTGGCGATGGCTTAGGTGTGTCCCTCAAAGTTCACATGTTAGAAACCTAATCTCCAGTGCAACACTGTTGAGACCTTAAAGAGACCATCAGGGCACCAGGGCTCTGCCTCATGAATGGATTCATGCCACTGTTGTGGAGGTGGGTTCTTGAGAAAAGGATGAGTTTGATTTCATTCTCCCTCTCACAGTCTCTCTCCATGCAATGTCTTGTACCATGTTATGACACAGTAAGAAGGTCCTCACTTGGTGTGGGCCTCCAGGAATGAAAGAAATAAATCTGTGTTTTTCTTTTTGTACCAGGGATTAAACCCAGGGATGCTTAACCACGGAGCCACATACCCAGCCCTTTTTTGTATTTTACTTAGAGTCAGGGTCTCACTGAGTTGCTTAGGATCTGGCTAAGTGGCTGAGGCTGGCTTTGAACTCGAGAGCCTCCTGCTTTAGCTGCCTGAGCTGCTGTGATCACACTTGTGTGCCACCTCACCCAGCAAATCTCTGTTTTTTTTATAAATCACCCAGGCTCAGGTATTTTTTTATAGTAGCACAAAACAGATTAAGAGAATGGTATAAGCATTTTAAAAATTATTATTTTTCAAGATACTGAGGAATGAAGGTGAGGAGATGGAATAGTAACATGAGGCTGAGAGGGTTTATTTTCGTTTTTATTTCTCCCAGTTGGGAGAGCAAGACCAGGGTCCTGCCCAGAGGGGCAGCCCTAAGCATGTGGTGGGCATGAGTCCCCACCTGAACCAGGAATGTATGTTATGAGTCCTCTGGTTGAGCTGATCAATTCACAGAAAAGCTAATGGCTGGAGGAGGGGCATACAGGCCTGGCCAGCATGGTCAGAACAGGGCCCAGGTCAGGAGCGTTTGAGACAGGACACTCTTTCCCGCCACACTGTTATCTGCGAAAGCTGCCCTGACACGGCCCTGCGAGATGAACACGCCACGGCATTTCCTCTGGAGCCTCTGAGCATCAGGGAAAATGCCTTCCGTCCTTAGGTTATTAATTTTAAAAGCTTCATTTTCAGCTGTAATGGACCTTGGTGATAAAAGGGTCAGAGCGATGGGTCACTGCAACAATCACTTAAACAAGTAAAGTCCTCTTCCATTTTGTGGAAATTAATAAGGGCTTCACCCTCCCCTCCACCTGGGAACACCCCAGGCATTCCAGAGCCGGCCACCTCTGACCTGGAGCAAGGGGTTGGCCCCTCATCTACATCCACGGCTTCCTGGGATCACTGCTGGTCAGACAGGCACTGCGCCTCTCCCCTGCAGTCTCTGAGGATAGGGACCGATGTCTGCTATGTTCCCAGCACCCATCAGAGTGCCAGGTGCTCAATGTGCACTCAACCCGTGGCTCAGGATGAACGCTTTCCTTGCAAAACATAAGTGGATGCTGATCCATAATGGGTTGGGGGGGAGCATGGGAGGAATAGAGGAACTTTAGAAAGGGAAATGGGAGGGAGGAAAAGGGGGTAGGAAAAATGGTGGAATGAGACAGACCTCATTACCTTAGGTACATGTATGAAGACATAAACCGTATAACTCTACTTTGTGTACAACCAGAGAAGTGAAAAATTGTGCTCCATATGTGTACTATGAATCAAAATGCATTCTGCTACCATGTATAACAAATTAGAACAAATTAATTAATTTAATTAAATTAAATTCTGGAATTGGCAAAGAGCGGACAAGGAGGGTTTGAGAATGAGCTTCTCCAGTAGCATGTGGTCAAGGGGGAAGTGACTGTGTTTTGATTACAGTACTGAGGGTTGCAAACCTCAGAGCCAAACTCTGCAGTGTTTACTCTGTGCCTGAAATTGTCCTGATGATTCCAGTGGCCCTTTCCAATGATTACCTCACTTATTCTCAAAAGAAACCTATGAGGTAAGACCATTAATACAGACAATTAACAGATGAGGAAACTGAGGCTCAGAAAAGCTGCACACAGTGTCGGTCTTTGGTGCTATTTGCTATTCTCTGTTACACTTAGGTTATCTTGCTCCAAGCTGAACTCCTGGATCCAAAACAGGGCATAGAGTTTGCAGACTTCAAGTCTGAGGGAATTTTTGGTGTATCTGAGCCATAGATTTATAAGGTGTAATAACAGAGTCCCTCTAATCTGGGTCTACTGTTTCAGAAAAAGTAGAAAATCATCCCCTGGTGCTTTTGTAAATAGTCCTTAATTGAACTCAGCATTGGTATCATTACCACCAAGTTCTGCAATTAACCAGCCTGGAGATTGCTTGCTATGTTGCAGCTATGGAGATATTTACATATCCATGTGTTAACTCTAGGCAAGACTTTCAGCCTGCAAATTGCTTATCCAACCGTGATCATAGCTGCTAGGAAACTGCCTGGGGCCATTTCAGGGGAAATTCAGAGGAGAGAATTCCCCCAAGGACAGCTGTTGCCACCCCAGAATGACAACACTAACGATTAAGAACTAACATTTATACAGTCCTTTAAAAATTAGGGAACACCTTCTCATACAGTGGCTTGCCTCTGTAGGAGATAGTGCCTCTGTATGATAGTGGGGAGGAAAGGACTGATATGAGGATTATGATTTTTAAGAAGAATCCCCAGAGGCTGTTATTTTTAGGGCTATAATATAATGCTTCATTCAGCAAATATTCATTGAGCACCTACTAAGTGCTAGGAGCTATCCTAGGTGCTAGATTATAATAGTGAACAAACAGACTTTCTCCTTTGACTCATGAAAACTATAGTCTAGTGGGGGAGAAATATCATAACCAAATAATGTACACAAATAAATATGAAGTTACAACTGCTTGAGTGGAATCAGAGAGATAAAAGCTACAACGAGCCTAAAATAGAAGGATTTAATCTCATCAAGACATCTGAACTATCATGGATAGAAATTAACTAGATGAAGAAAGAGGGAAGAGTATTTTTATGCAGAGACCGCAGGATGTTTAAAGACCCTGGGATGACAGGGAGAGCATCAGTTGGTTTTTTGTACATAAAAAAACACTAAAAACTTTTTTAAAAAAAAATGACTTAAACAACTGTTCAGATTTTATTTCTGTGGATTGTCAATTTGGGTGGGATATGCAGGTGGCTTCCATCTGACCCCAACTCTGCTCATTCATACACTTGTGGCCAACTCCCAGGACAACTGAAATGGTGTCTATCTTAAGTGATTGCTTATTCTTCTCCAGGTGCGTCCAGGTTTCTTATACAGCAGCTATATTGGGAGAGGACAGGAGAGAAGCTTGCAGGCCTTCTAGAGACCCAGCTCAGAACTCACCCTCACTCCTGCTACCTTCTCTATTGGTTAATACCTTCTGATAAAGGGCCAATGGGATACAGCATCTTACAAATGAAAGGGTGTTTCTGGGTGCTTTGATCCAGGAAACAAAAAGTAGCATTTGATTGACGGGAAGATAAACACATCACACATGGCCCCACCAGTATCCAGTCCACTAAAGGTCAGGAACTGGTTCCCCTGCCTTGGGTTCTTTTTAACTCTACACCCTTGCCCCCTCCACAGTGAGGGCAGAGAGGTTTATCTAAAATGCAAGCCTGAGCATGTAACCTTCACTATTTCCTCAATGCCTGCCAAGCTTATCTGCACATCAGAATCACCAGGAGAAGCTGTTTAAATTTCATACTCCTGTCTTCCACCCTCCACTTACTAAATTCAAACTTCTCAGGTGGGGAAAAGAGATCAACATTAATATTTTTCAAAGCTCCCAAGGAGTTCGATGCAACTAATCCAGCTGGGACCCATTGGCTGTAAGGTAGTCCAGATTCAAGTTTTGCAAAAAAAGATTCTGTAGCCTTATTGAGTTCACCAGCTTAGACCCTGAATTTTTTGAGAAATACTTTCACCCTCCTCCAATCTTCCACCCCGAGAACTGATGTCTTGCTTCATCAAGAACCTTCCATATCCTGTACTTTGTTAATCATATTTTTGTTCAAATGCATTATTAATATTGATTTGCATATCTACCACATCCTCACACCTCCTCCTCAGCTCAATGTTTTAAAAACTTTTTCATGTAATCCGTGAGGTTCTTGTGGGTCATATTCAGCCTGTAAACTTCAGTGCCTACTAGAGGGTCTGGTATAAAATTGAGCCAATGAACCCAAGTGTCCATGGCCAATGAATGGATAAGCAAAACATGGTATATACACTCAATGAAACAGTGTTCAGTCTTAAAAAGATGGGCCAGGTTTGTAGCTCTGTGGTAGAGCACTTGCCTAGCATGTGTGAGGCACTGGGTTCGATCCTCAGCACCACAAACAAATAAATATATAAAAATAAAGGTATTGTGTCCATCTACAAATAAAACAATTTTTTTTTTTAAAAAAAGAAAGTACATTATGACACATGATGAAAGGGGAATGAGCCTTAAGGACATTATGCTAAGTGAAATACGTCAGACCAAGTGGGCAAACACTGGAGATGGCACTCATTTGAGGTATCTGCAGTCGTCAAAAGCAGAGACAGAGAACAGGATGGTGGTTGCCAGAGGCAGGGGGAAGAGGATTTGTTCAATGGGTACGATTTTACCAGATAAAAAAAGATTCTGGAGAAGGCTGATGGTGAATGTGAAAGTACTTAATTCCATGATTTTAAAGTGCATTTAAAAATGGTTAGGTTGATATCCTTTGTATCACGTGTATTTTACCACAATTGGAAATTAAAATAAAAACTTGAACTAATGAAACTATGGAGGTCACCACGCATTTGTTGAAGACTTCGAGGCTTGGGACATCTTCTGATACAACAACTCTGTCAGAGGAGCTCACAATCTCTATTTTTACTTCAATTCTTTAAGATAATGGCTCTGCACATAGTCCAAAAAGACACTGTTGGGTGACAGCCAGATGAGGTCCGACCAAAGGCTGCTTGCTCTGTTTATATCTGCCTGACTGCCCAGGCTCAACCTGTTCCTTCTCTACCACTCTCCGGCCTGTGATCTCCTTAGTCTTCTCACTCTCAGACTAGGGCACCTCTGCTAAGTGGCTCTCTCTCTCTTCCAGATTCCATAACTAATTGTTCCTACTCCAGGCAAACCCAGAAGGTCAGCCGCCAGCTCAGGCCAGCCTTCTCAGGCAAAGAAACCTGATAGAACCACCACCACCCTGCACTGGGAATTGAACCCAAGACCTTGTACTTTGTAGGCAGGGGTTCTGAGCTATATCCCCAGCCCTTTATTATTTTATTTTTACTTTATTTAAGATAGTTGCCCAAGCTGGCCTTGAACTTGCAATCCTCCTGCCTCAGCTTTCCAAGTTGTTGTGATTACAGGTGTGTGCCACCTGGCAGGACTAAAAAGTTCTTTATTAAATAGAACCAATGCCTCCATTCTCAGAATTTTCTGGAGTTTTGAGTCTACCTGCTAGAAACAAGCCAAGTTTCAACCTTTGCTTCCACACAGCAGATCTTCAAATGTTCCCACACAGCTCTGATGATCCTCCCCAAGCATCTTCCAGACCTTCAGTTTCATAGAGGTTCCTAGACTTTTCCTCTACGCAGTTGCCCTTGCCTGACCTCATAGAGTTGACTCATGTTCTCTTAACACATGGCTCTCAGAAGTAAATAAATTCTCCAGATGGCATCTGACCAGTGCAGAAAAGAGCAGGATTATTATTTCCATGCTGTGGATGCAAATGTGCTGACTCCTGAAAAGAATCCAAATATCCATTATGTTTTTAAACTTAACTATAAACCCAAACCAGGCACTTTGTGTGTCAGCCCTTAGGGAAATCAAACCAGTGTCCTGAAGGCTCCAGATTGCCTGAGATCCCTGACTGCACTCCACCTTGAACAGACATGGAGCGTTCCGTTATTTTGCTCTTTTCATCATTTTCAGAAATGGACTAATTTTCACATGAAGCTGGAACTCTCCTGGTCCTCGCCCTGTTTACTGTCAGGAAACAGCTGTTACAGGCCAGTTGTCCTCACTTAGATAGGATCTCAGCTCCCTCCCATCAGAATCTCACCCAGTTATTATTTCTGCATCCCCTAGAGGGTCTTGTGTGGGTTCTAAACAGGCCTCTTGGGTTTATTCCCTCCAGACCCTCTATGACTTTCAGCTGCCCTTGAAGCCTTCCCATGAGGAACAAAAACAGGGACACGAGCCTGCCCAGACTGGGGACTCCCAGAGCCCCTGAATCCACAAACTTCACTTCTCTTAACCTGGAGCCCTCCTGGGTATTCCGTGCCTGCCTTTACCTCACCGTCTCCTCTGCCGGCAGCTACTTCTGCAGGAGGGCCACAAGGATTGCTTTGAGGAGCTTCTCTTCCCTCAATCTTTATCAATCACCCAAAACCAAAATACGGTATGTGGAGTGAGGCTAGATGTATCCTGAGAATTCTTGGCCATTTTGCTCTCTAGCATGCATGCATATGGCTCTTATCCTTGGAGATTACCTGACACATTTCCAGGGTTCTCACTCAGACTCAACAGAGAAAATTATGTAAGCAGAGACATAGGGTGGAAATGTTAAAACCAGGCAAAAAATCCCAGTCTCCTGAGGTCCCCAGGAAATCATAAATGAACAACAACAAAAAAAGTGTTTCTAACAAATGAAACAATCTCCTGGTATTTATCTGGAAATTACAAAGCATTTTTTAAAAAATTTATAAAGAAATTATTTTATATTTTGTATTAAATTCTCACCCATTCATCCAATCCAAAGCTCTCTCTTCACTCCAAGTATTAACTGTTTCTTTCCATTAGATAACAATCATATTTCAGTTGGGAAGAGACTGACAAAATTCAGCAGGGATGTTGCAAGAAAACATGAATTAAAAAAACCCTGTTAGTTGAACAAGTTTTTACTTGAGGGAAAATGCTAAAAATAAATAAATAATTAAAATAAGCCAGTGAATCTCAATTTTTCTGAGATTGAGAGTTTATTTTTCTTTTTAATAGATTTGCTTTTTTCTCCGTATAAGGTCTCTGACCCAGATTTTTTCTCCTTGAACTGTGGAAAAATCATTGCTTCTCCTTACAGTGCACTTTATTTTCATGGTGTGGGATACCACGGTGCCTTTAATGACTCTAAATGGCAAATGGTGCCCAGCAGAGGTGGTAGAAGCATAGGTTATGCTGACGCCTTGGAGATTTAAAATCAAGTCGGGTTGGTGGTGGGGGTGTGTGTCCTAGAAAAGTGGCTTCACCTCTGACCTTCTGAGTCTTCCTCTGAGGATAAAAAAATGTATACATTATGAGATCATGTAAAGTGCCCAGCACAATGCCTGTCTTGTCCGAGGTAAGTAGAGAAATGTTACTTCTTTTCTGTTTCTCTTAGAGTGGAAAACAGGAGAACTGGATTCTGGCCCATAGAAGGTTTGTTTAGATGAGGCACCTAAGGAGGGGGAGGGGCCACTGAAGGGCACTGTTCATTTATGACCAAGAACAGCAGCTGAGAGGCTCAATGAGGAAAACCTCTTTTCCCCCTTACAAATATAGCACCAGTTGAGAGATAAAGAGTGCACAAGGAACTCACAGGTCACCATCGTAACTATAAAACTGATGAAACTCATGGTGTTACATGTTTGGTCCAAAGGATACGCTAACTCCCTTTGTTCCCTCAAATTAATATAGACTAGATGCTTATAAATTTAGAATTACTATATCTTCCATATGGATTTTACTTTTCCATTGTGAAATATCCCTTTTTTATCTCTTGTAACATTTCTTAACTCTTCTAAAGTCTGCATTTTCTGACACCAGTGGAGTTTTGCCAAATTTCTTTTGTTCAGGGTTTGCATTAAATATATTTTTTACCTTGTCATTTTTAATTTTTCTGTATCTTTAAGATTTGCATCTTGTAAACAGCATGTAGTTGCTATTATTTTTAAACAACCCAACCTGAAAATCTCTATCTTTTAATTGAGTATTTAGTCCAGTTACATTTAATGTAGTTAACTGATGTATTTGGAGTTTGTGTGTATACTTAATTTATGATTTATCAAGATATGAGGGCTATCCCCTTATGATGCTTTGAAATTCTTATTTTGATTCACTATTCTCCATTATTAGAAAACTGACTTGATACAGCCCGAATGAAACAAAGATTTAGATAAATACAAATGCAAAGGTGTTCTGAGAAAATATTTGCCTTTTTACAACTTCGAGTGATGCCAATAACAATAAGAAAGGGTGGACAGCAGGAATTTCTGCAGCATGTGGGCAGAGCGGCTTCTCCTCTAGGAGTGTGTATTCAAAGCCAGCCCTTACTAGGATGACAGCGTGACCAGAAAAGCTCAACAAAAAAATAAATGACACCTTCTCTAAAGCTTCTCTGGTTCTGTTTCTGGTTTCCATAGCTGCTACTGGTGTGAGAGTCTTTTAAAACAAAAGAGAGATGACTCTCAGTTTCTCTTAAGCAGACTTCAGAGTTAACAGCCACGTTACTACTTGTCCCCTGATGCCTGCCACCGATTAAATTATCACTAAATACACATTACATGAGTGAATTAACAATGTGAAATATGTAGCTCATCTGTAAATCGTCTTAGTCATTATGTTGCTGTCTGACCTTGGGCAAGTCAATTTCCCTTTTTGAGTCCTGGTTCATTTTAGACTCTTCATCTCACACATGTGAGATGTGCTCACATTCCCTCATACAAAAATAAGGAGTTAAAAAGCTCTCAGGTGGTGAGAGAATCAATTCCTTTTCTAATTCTCTCAATAGCTCTGTTTATTTAAAAGAGAAAGCCACAGTTTTCTATAAGTAAATTGCTAAGCTCTCTTGAACACTCTGTTATACATTAATTCTGGACTGTCCCCTCCAAACTCATGTGTTGAAGGCTTGGTCCCCAATGCAGAATCTTTCAGAGACAGGGCTCTTGGAAAGAGATCGGATCATAAAGTCTCAGACCTCATTAGTGGATTAATAATTTGATGATTTTTGGGGAGATGGTGGAAACTGTAGGAGCAGGTCCCACTTGGAGGAAGTAGGTGATTGTAGGAAGTAGGTGTATCCTGGAAGAGGTAGATCTTATCCCTGCCCTTTCCTTTCTCTTCCTCTGCTCTGTGGCCACCATGAGGTGAGTGGTTTTCCTGTGCCGTGCCCTTCCACCATGATATTTCCCCCTTGGAGCCAGCCAACCATGGACTGAAAACTCTGAACCTCTGAGCCCAACTAAAGTTTTCTGCCTCTGAGTTGATTTTCTCAGGTATATGTCACAGTGACAGGGACAGCCCTTCTTGTCCCCATGGTTACTGGGTGGGGCAAGAGATCTGTGCTGAACCAGTGGAATGCTCTCAGGATTCGGTATGTGCAGGGAGTGATCAAAGATACTCACAGTGATTGTGGGAAACTCAAAGTCCTTCAATAATTATCTACTACGGTGAATCATGCACCTACCATGATCCTGCAATTCCCCTGGAAATAATACATTTAAGAAAAATAAGTGCACATATCCTTATAAAGACAGGTACAAACATTTTCAATGAGTAGAAATACTCATCATAGTCCTGACTAGAAATAATCAATGTCCATAAAATGTAGAATGGATAAGACATTTGGTATAAGCATACAATAGAATATTTCACTGCAATTAAAAAGTGACAAACTGTGAGTCACTACTACAAGCAACCACATGCACAGACCTCACAGATATGAGAAGAAAATCACCCTCAGGTGTAAAGAAGTACAACAGAGTGGATATTGTATGGTTCTGTCTATGTGAAGTTCACAAGCAGAAAAAAACTAATCTACAGTGATAAAAATCAGCACCTTTGAGGATGATGTGTCAACCAGGAGTGGGTATGAGAAAGCCTTCTGAGGTGTCAGAAATATTCTAGAGATTGAACACAAAAGTTCTGGTTACAAAGAGGCAGACATATTTGAGATGTACATGTAAGTCATGAGTTCTTAACTCTATATAAATTGAATCTCAATTAAAAAGAAAACAAAGCCCGGTAGCCTGAGTTGTGTCCAGGGTTGGCTGCTCTGGCGGTCCGTACTCTAGCTATACTGCCATGATGTGCACTTGGCTCTTGGTCATGAACTCAGCTGCATAGCCTCCCTTGGTCCCTGCCTGCTGTAGGAGCCACGTTCCCTATCCTGCCAGTGCGTCTGCCCAGCAAATTATTTTTACGTTCACTTTGGCCCAACTCACTCTCTGCTATATGTGGTCAACTCCCCTAACTGGCACATTAAAGAAAACAGAGGATTTTGATGGCTGCTGGGACCCCCAGCTCTGCCCCATGGTTGTGCTGCCCATGTGTGATTCCACCCAGTCCTTCAGCAGTCTAAGATGCTTTCGAGTCAGAAGATGTCACTGTCTTCCTTGCTGTCATCTCAGTGGTAGCATAATCGTGAGAAAACCCTACAGGGTCCTCTTTACCAAGAAGTCCACTTTGATGCTTTAAAAATTACTAAATTCACATTAAATATGGAATTATTAGATTACAAGTTATTAGATTTAAATTGTTAAATTATTTCCATTAACATTTCTTCTGTCCTCCCTCACCCCTGCCTCTCTTTTTGGAAGACCTGCTTATTGGTGACCTCAACCCTCTCCTAGCGTGACCTCTGGAAAAGAGGATTACATTAACAAATGTGATCATATTTTGTAAATCATAAAAAGACAAGATACACGAAAGGCATTAGTATTAGTTTTGAAAAGGCAAAGGAAATTGGTGCCTGATATGCTCAGCTGGTTCGAATCATTAAAATCATGTAGATCTATGCTTTACAAGCCTGCCTAATTGCAAAAGCTATAAACTGTCTTGGGAAAACAACCATTTAAAAAAAGCATGACATTTCAAAATGTAACACAAGTCAGGACCAACTATGTCCCGATGGTTATTGTAGCAGAACTGTTACCTTGTGGGACACTTTAAAATTCAATTAGATTTTTGGACTGGAAAAAATAAAAGCACAGGATGAAATGAAGATAGCAGGTATACTGGAAGATAATGTTACATAAGGAAATTATTTTGGTGAACTTTATTTGAATCAGGATGATTCATAATTGTATAATTAGATACTTCAATTTAAACATGAAATGCAGTAAATTATGCAAGGAGCAAACAGAGTATCTCTCCCTGGTAGTTTTCAATGAAATATATTAATGAGACATTGACATTGTTTTTTTTTTTTTCTCCAGACAACCAGTTGTGATTAGTTGATAGCCTGATGTCTGCAAACATTTCCTTTTTTTGAAATATTTATTTTTTAGTTGTAGGTAGACACACAATCTTTGTTTCATTTTTTTTTTTTTTAACGTGGTGCTGAGGATAGAACCCAGTGCCTCACGTGTGCTAGGTGAGCACACTACCACTGAGCCACAACCCCAGCCCTGCAGACATTTCCTCTTAGATTGAAACATGAGCATTTAGGTTACCAGTTCTCTCTCTTGTATTCACTCACCATTCCCTTGAGTCTAGGTCTCCTGGAGAGTTCACAAACCATCGCTGCTTTCTTACCCTGGAGTGGCCAAGTGGCCTAGTGGCCCGTCAGCAATGCATGATGGGAACTGCTCACACAACCACTGGGGCATCTTGGAGCCGCCTTTGCCTGCAGGTGAGACTTCTCTGCCTTCTGACCCACTGGCCCTGGTGTCAGAATCTCAGACTGACTAATGCTTTGACTCTGGAATCAGACTGACTTTCCGAATGTCCTTTTTTCCTTCCATCTTTGATCATCCAAGAGGTGGCTAATTCATGTATTGTAAATTAAACATTTGGGCACAGTTTTACCTTATAATGCCTTTTTGGAGACTCTAGTAACCCTGGGAATCAACTGTTTTCAATGTATTTTTTAGTTCTTTATTTAGCAAGATGAGAAAATCCTAGAGGAATGGTTGCTTCCTTAAGATCTAGTGGCTAGTTCTAAAACAGAATCAGATTCAGGATTGGCTAGATCATTTGATTCTGGTGTAAAATGAAAATGGAACAGTTTTGATGTCACTTCCACAATTCGATTACAAATTGGAACCCGCTGTTCAGCAATCATTAAGAATTCAAGACAGTCACAGTGGAGCCTGAACTCGGGAGTTCTAAACTTCACCAGCAGCTTCAGGAGCAGTATTGGCGTTTCAAGGGGCATCTTTTTTCCTTGTCTGAGTTCTAAACCCATTGAGAGAACCAAAATTGTCAGGCAGATGGTGCTCAAAATGCCAGCTTGATTTTGGAAAAAGGCAGGGCTGGAGATGGTGGTATAGGTGTGGCTGCAGTTGGCTGCCTAATTCTGACACCAGAATAAGAGACTTGTTGCTAGTGGCTTCAGAGAAAGGAAAATTGCTCCCAGCAGGGACAGCACCTTTCCAGATAAACTTCCAGCTGGCGAAGCAGGGCTGGTCCTCTAGACCAGTGGATCCACAGAGGAAGAGAGACGGGGTAAACCTACCCAACCTAGTTTGGTCTTCAAGTCTCACTAGTTGGAGATGTCACTTTTCCTTTGGGAAGGAGTGACCAAGGAGGCAGTAAGGGCTTAGGGGACACTCTTAAAAGGGCCCTCAGTGATCCCCCCCGACCGGCATTCATGCCCTTATGTAATCCTCTCACCCTTAGTGTGAGCTGGACCTAGTGATTTTCTTATAACACACAGAAGTGATGTCACTTCCGCAATTTGATTACAAAGACTGTGACCCACGCTCCCCTGCTTCCTCTGATAAAGCCCATAAAATATGAGCTGTTTCATGGAGAGGCCCGTGTAGCAAGAAACAGAGGGCAGTGACTAGCCCTGATGAGCTGAGGGGCTCATCCAGGGAATTGAATCTTGATTTGCAAGTGTGATTTGCACAGATCAGTTGATGTACACTTTGTGTTTTTAAACCAGAGTCCCCCTGTGGGCTCAGCAGCTCTTTGGCACTCAGATGCCCTCTTCTACACGGGGTTCCCTTGGCCTCCGGTGACTTTTGGGACACCTGCGTGGGATATTTCAGCTCTGCAGAGCACAATTCCAAAAATCAGCAATGAGGTGGTCTCATTACTGGTCTTTTGGACTAACTGTCCACCCCCAATTCCACCTTCCCTCTCCCTGCCTCTTTTGTTACTGAAAAATCAACTTGGCTTTTCTTAAAACCATCAAGATATCTTCATTGCCTAGGTGAAAGCTAAACCCCGTAACTTTCACCCTGAACGTGTTTCACAGTCTGGTCCAAATCAGCCTGGCCCCTCTGACCTAGATGCAAAGGGAGAAAAACATTGATTAACGGGGAGACCAATTGAGAGATTTTTAAAGTATCCAGATACATAATGAAGCCCTTTACAAATGCATGGGAGTGGCCCCAAGGATTCTAGGTTGGTTTGTTCATTCATTCACTCATTTCACAAATATCTACCAGTCAGGCATTTTTCTACAAGCTGTGGAACACAACAGTGAACACATAATTCTTTCCTCATGTGCTTATATTCTCTGAGGAGAGATGAACTAACCAAACCAAAAAAAAAAAAATAAAATCTATATTATCCTACCTGTTGAATAAGTGCTGTGAAGAAAAATGAAGCAGGGAAGTGTTGAGAGGTATTTTAATTCAAAATACGGTGGTCAGGGGAGGCTTCAGTGAAAATGACATTTAGGCAAGAGCCAGACCAGGTAGGGCATGGTAGGCCTTTGAACCCCCTGGTTTATTGAAGAGAACCGGTATTCCCTGGGTGGGACATGCTGCTTCTGTGCTGGCAAAATAGTAAGCTTTGGCAAGTCACTTGCCTCTTCACCTTGTCTCCTCATTTGAATTACAGTGCTGCACATCTCGAAGAGTTGTTGCATGCTTTGAAAGATATCATGCACATAGTTAGACAATCCATTCACTTATTCTTCTCACAAAAATTTGTGGAGTGCCCACTACATACCAACCAGTGACATCTGGCATGTATAAACACACACAGCACACATATGTTGGCCAATATTAAAATTGTTAAAAAGAGACAAGTCTCCGGGTATGGTGGTACACACCTGTAATCCCAGCAACTTGGGAGGCTGAGGCAGGAGGATCGAGAGTTCAAAGCCAGCCTCAGCAACTTGGCAAGCCCTAAGCAACTTAACTAGACCCTATGTCAAAACAGGGCTGGTGATGTGGCTCCGTGGTTCAGCCCCTGGGTTCAGTTCCTGGTAATAGCAACAAAGAGACAAGTTGGCAGGTGATCTTTGTTATGCCTTTTTTTCCAAAATGGTAACTGCTGCCTTCTGGGCCTGATTCATTAAGGACCATGGGAACAACACAATTGCAGTCCTCTTCTACCTCACAGCCTTACTTTTCACTCAAGAGGCCATAAAGCTCACTCATAGAAGGCCATTTGGCTGGAATGAAGTACCCAAAGATCTTATAGAAAAGCTGATGCTAAATAATCAATGACATAATTGCCAAGCTGGACTCCATGATACAAGATCTCATTTCTTCCAGTCTCCAGTGTGAGTTGCCTATTGGATTTCTTTACTGAGAGTTTGATGCAGGGGCCAGGCAGGGAGCCCCAAGGCACTGGAGAATGGATTCTTCATGGTAGTACAACCCTAGTAGTTGAAGTTTTCCTGGACAGGTCGACAGATCCATTATCTGGTTCATCCAAATGGGCTCTGAGCCCCTTGTAGAGATACACAGCTGCCTACACTGATTAGTGAAAAGCAAAACAACCCAACAAAACTCGTTAGATACCCAGTTGGTGTGTCTAGATGAGTCATCTGAACTCAGTTGCTTTCCAATTCCCCCAAATCTAATGCAGAGCCTGCTAGGTTTTAGAAGCAGTGCTGGCCAGTGGAGGATAAAACCGAATTAGACAGAGCTGTTGCCCGTGAGGGACTCGCTGTCTAGCCGGTAAGACACACACAGTGCTCATGCTCCCTGACAAGGGTTATAACAGGCAAGCATGAAGAACAGTGGGAATAACTAAGAAGCGACAACTCTCTCTCTCTGTTGTGGAGAAGTATTTGTGAGTTAATGAAAGCCACAAATGTTTCCAAGATACTGATGATTGTAAGCTGTTCCCTGATTTAATATCAGCTTTTGGGTAAACAGTGAAAGTACTGCCACATTAAACGGTCACAGTAATTACCATATGCATACCAATCACAGAAATGTCAACACTGTGAAAATACACTGTTAGAACTGTCTTTCTGCTAAACTAGCGATTCCTACACCTGGATGGGGATTCTGAGGGTCTGTTGTCATCATGAGGGTGAGTAGGACTGGCTTAGGGACCCAGTTTAGAGTGTAGAGAGACCTGAACAGGGCAGAGGCCCCCAGGGCAGGCACTAAAACAACTAGCCAATGCTGGAGGCATAAAAGGAAGAAATAGTTACTCCCCAACTCCTCCAAGGAGAACATAATACATGGTTGAAAGAAGGTTGTAAGAAATATTTGTATAAGATGTTTATGAGGATATTGGTGGGACAGATCCCCTGAAAGCCTGCTTGGGCTGCTAACTGCCTTCCAAGGAGGCTGCAGTTGGGCAAAAGGTGTGGGGTTCTGGTTTTGCAAAATGGGGTGTGCAGGCTCAGAGCTCATTAGTTTCATAATGAAGGACAAGAGTGGGTTTACCAGCAGGTCTCCTTCCCCATCCTGTCTTCTCCTTTAAGTAAATGCAAATGGGTACTTAGATTATCCATTTGAAGGGGAATGCGATTATTTGTCTCCCTGGGAGTCCCACTGTTTCTCTGGCTGAAAGGTAGCATTCAGAAGTAGCAGCTGAAGACGATGTGGAGGAGGTCCCAGTCCAGATGCTGGGCTGGAAGATGGAAACTGGGAGAGAGGCCAGGCTTGTAGGCTCTGGGGTCACCAGAGCGAGGAAGCTCCCAGGGCTTGGAGCCTCCTGCTGGGATTCACAGGGCACAGGTGGCCTCCTTCCCTGGGGTGGAAAGGAGCTGTTCAGGGTGCTGAGGTTAATCAGGCTTTGTGAGTTCTTAATCATCAATTGGTGGATTATCTTTTCCTTCACTGCCAACTGCTTTTCTAAGTCACTGTCTTTATGTGTGTGGTGCGTGTGTGTGTGCGTGTGTGTGTGTGTGTGTGTTTGTGTGTGCGTGTGTGTGTGTGTGCGTGTGTGTGTGTTTGTGTGTGCGTGTGTGTGTGTTTGTGTGTGCGTGTGTGTGTGTGTGTGTGTGTGTGTGTGTGTCGGGGGGGTTTGAGGTTTGAGGAATGAGGAGCAATGGATGGAAGAGAGAGCAAAATATGGATCAGGGAGATGCCCTGGGCTCACAGCTTTCTGGAGACTGGCCTGCACAGGCTGGACTCTTGGAGCAGAGGTTATCTTTGTAGCACAATATTTGGGATCCCACAGGCCTCTGAATCTTGATTCCAGCATCGGCCCATATGATCTTGGGCAAGTTATTTTTTTAATCTCTCCACAATGTTAGTTTCGTGGTCTGTCAGTCATGCAGGACTGACAGAATTAACCAGGATCGTGTATAGAGGGTATAGGATTGCACGGAATAAACAGTGAATCGTACTTATCATTGTTATTGTTATAAATATAATAATATATTCATATTGGGACTCATTTTTGACCCTTTTACTCAAACTAAACCCTAAAATAACTGCAAAAAGCAGACAATGGGCCAAAAGTCTCCATCAAGGATTTCTAAGCAGTGGTGACCTTTTCATTGAAACCCAAGGTCAAGTGCAAATGCCCAACCAGATACTGCTATTTTCTTGCTGAAACATCTTTTTAAAAAAATACCTTTATTTAATTAATTTATTTTTTATATAGTGCTGAGAATCGAACCCAGAGCCTCATATATATAAGGCAAGCACTCTACCACGGAGCCACAACCCCAGCCCTTGCTGAAACATCTTGGAGTAACTCACTTGACTTATTTGAGTGGATTTTTCTACCTAACGAATGGAAATGGAGCTCTCAGCACTAAAATTATTGCCTGCATTGGCATAATTCACATCTTAGAGGATTGGGATGCAGACTGAAGCCCTGTTCCCAGGTAAAGGGAAAGTTCTGTGCATGTACCTTATCAGTTAGGATTTCTACCTTGCCCTCCTGTCAAGGCCTGCTCTCTAGTGTGTAAAATTGATTTATAGTAGGTTCTCTACAGAGTTGTGTTGGATGCATAATTAACAGATTTGCCCATACATGCAGGGATCCATTCTGTAAACACACATAACTCAAACAAGAATCCGTGGTCCCAGGCACCTGCTCATGCTGAGCCCTTTCTCCTCTCCCAGGGAGGGTTTGGTTTTTGCCTTCATGGTTCCCCAAGACTGAGGAAAGGGTACAAAAAAGGGAAAGAGTAGGGACAGACTCTTGCTTAAAGCAGAAAGGAAATAAAACACAAGCAGAACCTCTAAGCTGATCAACGTATAACAAACAGTGGGGAGAGAGCAGCAGGGGGTTGGGGACGTGAGGCCACTCCAGAGGGAGAACCAGCCGCCCTGGGAGTGAGTTTGTGTGCATGTGGCTGGGGAAAGCCATGCAGGTTGTCAAGCAGAGGCTCTGAGCATTTCAGAGTCTGAGCAAACAGGGGAGGAGAAAAAAGGGAGTTTTGGAAGTGCATCATTGTGGGTTAGATATTGCATCTTCCTCCCTGTTCTTGGGGATACATGGGTGAAGAATGGATTCTCCTTTCATTGGGAGCTGCTGGGTGGTGTTTTTTTTTAACTATTAATTTAATTTACTTGTAGGTATACATGCCAGTAGAATATATTTTGACATATTATACATGGAGTATAACTTATTCTAATTAAGATCCCATTCCTGAGGCTGTGCATGATGTGGATTTCACTGGTCGTGTATTCATACATGAACACAGGAAGTTATATCCGATTCATTCCACTGCCTTTCCTATTCCCATCCCCTCTTCCTACCCTTTATTTCCCTTTGTCTAATCAAATGAACTTCTATTCTTCCCCTCCCTCCTTTATTGTGTGTTAGTGTCCACATATCAGAAAGAACATTTGGCCTTTGGTTTTGGGGGGCTGGCTTATTTCACTCAGCATGATTGTCTCCAGGGCAGTAGTTCTTTCAATTTGACTGCACCCAGAAACAAGGCACATGGGCCTCAGGATTTATAAGCTTTACACAATGAATAAGTTTCACCTTGTACAGAAATTAGGCGAGGGTCCGCAGTCCAGCAGTAAATCAAAACACTCCCATCTTTCAGGAGCTCCAGGCTTCACACCTGTGCATACACACTCACCTGCACTCTTGCACATTCACCCAGGCATGAAGCCTCAGGTGCTATGGAGCATTATACCAAATGCTATTGGTGGCATCTAGGACAGCATCACAGAGGAGGTACCATTTGATCTGGGGTTTGAAGGGGAAGCAGTTCAAGTCTTACAAGTGGAAAAAGAAATATAAATATGTCTACATGTATATCCATATAAATATTTACATGTGATATTGGATGTTTAATGAGCACATAAATGATGTGTCCTGGAAATATGGGGGAAGAAGAGTCAGGGGCAGTTCACAAGAGAGATGATCCTTACTCTGGGTCTTGACGTATGCATAGGAGTTCACTAGGTGAAAATTGTGAGGAAGGATATCAGAGTCTAGACAGAAGGGAACACTGTGTGTGAGGCAGGGAGGTGCCAGTCCCTTGGTCCTCTGGGTGGATGGCATGAACTCATGAAACTTGATCCTGGCCTGGCCAAGCCTAAGCCATCGGTTGTTTGTGTTTCAAAGGTGACAAGGACAGCCAGGGCGTGTGTCTGAATAGGCAGCGTTCTGAGTGCTGGGTACACCCAGTTCCTTCTGGTGATGAACAATGTCATGTGGTGAAGTTGCCTTTCCAGGACAGTGACACCACCTGGGTTTGGCTCTGCACCTCCCCCTGGATAAGGGACTTATTGTCTTTCACAGAAAGAAGCCACTGAGGTTTGGAGGAGTGGCAGCCTGAATCCCTAAAGCCTCTGGCAACCGGTGATGTCGGGGGAGGCGGTGGAGGGAAGGAACTGCCGCCACAGCCTCACCCCGTGCCAGGGCCTTGGAGCCACCACTCAGCACGTTTTCACCTTCTGGTTTCAGGTGCCTCTCTCCTGAGGGTTCCGACAATTGCCGTTGTAAGGATGTCGCGGAGGCAGCCAAGGAAGGCCCCTTGGGTGAGCTGCCGTTTGAGCAGAGCCCTGGAAGGAAGGGAGCATCTGAATACACGGATGGGGGACTTTCCCCAGCCTCACTCCGTCCACCTGCAAAATGGAGCTTGATGCTTGGATGAGAGAATAAGCCGGTATTCTAGGCCAGAAGGCAGGCAATGCCAGTCCCATGATACAGCGGAGCAGACTGAGGCCTGGCACGTGGCAGGTGCTCAGTAAAAAGCAGCCATGGCCGTCATCACCAACATCATGGCTCTAAGCAGGGGGACTGATAGGAAAAGCAAACCCGTGGGAGGTTCTGACTAACGGGCTCACCGCTGTTTCCCCAGGACCTCAGACAGACAGGCCTGCGCATGGAAGATGCCAAGGGAAGCTTGCCAGGGAATGAACTAGTTCCTCTACTGACCACTTTGGTGACTTTGGAAAAGCCATTAAGCCTCTCTGTTCTCAGTTCCTTCACCTGTATAGTGGTCACTGTAGTGACATCCACCTCATCATTGAGAATTATTTGGATTATTATCATTTTAAAAATATTTTATTAGTTGTTGTTGGCCCTTTATTTATTTTTCTGTGGTGCTGGAAATTGAACCCAGGGCCTCACACAGGCTAGGCAAGTGCTCTACCATGGAGCCACAACCCCAGCCCTGAGAATTATTTGAATTATTAAGAATCATAGAATAGTGCCTGGCTAAATACTTCCTGGTTCTTTTACTCCTAAGCAGTGACTGAGGGTGACCGACTGGAAGTCACATCTGCTGTTACTTGGTCATGGATGTATTCATGGATTTGAGGGAAGACCTTCCACCCATGAGGTTTTAGAGAACTTCTCCTGGTGAAGACCACGACTCCAGAGGTGTTACACTGACTTCTCACCAAGAGAGGGAAAAGCAATCAGGGATGCTCTTGTTTGGGAAGAGGGGAAGTGTGTTTAATAGTTTGGGACACTGGATGTCGACCTTTGAACACTGGCTGAGCTCATGGCTGTGCGACTTTGGTCATGATGTCTGGCTTCTCAGAGCCTCGCTGCAAAACGGGGATCACCAAAGCACTCACGGCCTCGGCCCGGAGTACTCATTGTGACGGCAGCACAGGGCAGCCTCTGTGCTGAGTCCCTGTTCAGTGAGTGGCTCTATCCCCAGCGGCTCCCGAGGACCTGCAGTGCCTGACAAGGTGATTTGATCACACTGTTGGCAGAGGACAGCCCTGGTGAATGCGGTCATTGTTGTACTGAGTTTTTGGAGATGTAGGTCAGAAGTTGTTGGAAGAGACACCTTCTGGCCTCCTCCTGAACCTCATTCCAAGCCATTTTCCAATTGGATTTGTTTTCTGCCAAGATTAAGAGTGGGGAGGGAAGCCACCTCCATAGAGGAGAGACTGACATGCTCTCCCAACAAGAAACTAATTATCCTTCTTGCAAACGACGAAGGGATATGTTCAGGTCTTGGATGTGTGACAGGATTCTGCTGGTTTTGGCAAGAAGGGCCCTGACTGGAGACAGGTGAGGTGGCATTACTAAGCATTTGACTTGAGTAATTCGGTTCAGTCAGCATTTACTTGGCCTCCCCTGTGTGTGCTCAGTACTGGGGATGCACAGACCCATCAAGACGTGGTCCCTGCCCTCAAGGAGCCCACGGTCTATTGGGGGAGATCCACCTGCCACTTAGAGCCGTGCAGGTCTCTCTGGAGAGAGTAGAGGGGTCCAGGAGGCAGGGGTGCTTGATGGATAGGGAACTGTTCCCTAGGCAAGAGGGGCTATGCCATCCCTTGTCTCCAGAGAGCTCGCTCTTTCATCCCTTTGATCAGTGCATTTCTTTTTCCTTGAACTTTCAGGCCTCATTCTCACTCCAGCTTGCCTCCAGGGTATGCCAACCTGCCTTTGAATGGTAACTTATTATTTGGGTCTTTAAATATTTATAGTAGGCCCTTGATTTCTTCACGCCTATGGTAGATGGGTGAAGACTGAGAGAGAGAGGCCTTAGGGGGCAGAGAGAGGCCAAGGAGGATATTGGGCTAATCCGAGGGGAATTGGTAGGATCTGAATCAAGATGGTGCTGTGGGAGGAGATGTCGAAGGAGATGCAGGAATGGGAAGGGGAGAATGTACAGGAGCTGATGACAGATTGACATCAGACTGGGCTAACCATGAATGGTGTCCACTGCCACTATGCCCACGATAATGGCTACCCAGAAGGTTGTCCCGTATTTCCACAAGGTTGCTTGGACACCATCATAGGAATTTGCCCTCAGGGAACACATGGCGCTAATATGGGATTTAAAATGGTGCGCTCATATGGAATTAACCTTGGAACACAAAGGGAGAATAATAGTAACTCTTTTTCCCCCCTTTATTTATTCTTATGACAAAGTGGAGGAAGTTTCAATTTGGGGTTAACAAGTAGGACACCTTTGTGGTTCTTCCCGATCTTTCTTCTGAACAAAACTGAGAGCCATGAGGCAGCAACAGTATTCAGCTGGAATTCACTAAGAATGTTCTGCTTTTGTTGTAGTCCTTTTGTTTATAGCAAGCACTTCCCATTTTTCTATAGGCAGGCCTCTCTGTAAATAGATCTATTTAAATTTTAAAAAGGAGGATAAAATACTAACAGATATGGCAAAATTGAGCAGGTGCTATTTGAATGACGAAATGGTAAAAAAGGACATACCCAGTCCTTCCTTGTCCTCATGCTGCCATAGGAAGGTGACTAGAAGTGACCTCTTGAGGGGATGAAGAATGCGTCATCCAGACAGGGAACAGAGAGAATCTTAGTCTTGACCTACAGGTTGGATGAACAGTGATTTCTGGTGCACTTTGCCTAATTGCAAATTATAATTTTATTTCTTAACTCAAATAGGCTGATGTTTTCATATCTTTTGATTTATTTAGAGGGAATAAAATATTCACAAGAATTTCCAAACAGAGAAGTGTAGCAAGAGCAGGAGGGAGAGCGGCAGCTCACAGTTTATAGAGACGGGGATTCACCTGACTTTTACAGTCGCTTCCTTTCATCTCACTCGTCACACTATGCTCACGTGGAACCCCGCTCCATCCCTGTGAGGTGGGGATGCTTATTCCTATCACAACTTCATGTAATCAGGTCATGGCACATCCTGCAAGTCGAGATCCAGGATTCGAACTCAGGCCATCTGTCAACAGAGTCCACAAATTCAACAGCTTTGCCATGCTGGGAAGTAGTCAGGATTCTGACGTGCATTCTGCATCCTGGGATCTGCAAACATGTACTGAGCATCTCCTGTGTTCTGGGCACTGCACGTAGGTGCAGGGGCTACAGAGATTAGTTAGACTCAGTCCCTACCCCTGAGACCTCAGAGTCCTGTGGGGAGGGGCACAGACACCTTCAACCCAACATGACTATGGCACAATGATGCACAAGGAAGGTCCAGTGAAGCACAAAGGGGGACTGATGACCTCAGGAAGGCCTCGCTGGGGAAGCGTGGCGGGAGCTGGCCTTCATGGAGGGAGATAGGTTTGCTGGTGGTTAGATCTGGGAAGTGGTGACATGGGGAGAGAAGAGGTAGAACAAGTCAGGGGTGCAAACAGTGCAAAGCAAGATGCTCTACCTGGGAAACTGTGATAGGGTCTGGCAGGAGCATGCAGGGTGGAATGGGAATTGAGACGACAAGACAGCAGGTGTCAGAGGGAACAATTGGCCAGATCTCCAGACACTAAGGAAGCTCAACGGAGCCCTAGCAAAATGCAGACCCACCGATAAGCCTGCAGCTGGTGGTGGAAACATAGGAGACAGGATACAAAGTCAAGGCCCTCCAGGTCCCTGAAACTCAAGCTCAATCAGCACGGAGACAACTTCTCTCTCTGCCTTGTTTCCTTAAAGAGACCCTGGGACATTTGTTATCTTTCCATTCGCCTAATAAGATTGTTGCATTTAATTTTCACCTTCTCTGCATTTAATTACCCTCCTTTGAAGAAGGTTGGTACAAAACAACCTGGATGCAGCCATCCAATTATGCTGACTATGGGGAGAAAATCATCATCAGAACAACCTGCCAGCGAAGCCCTGTGTTTACTCAATTCTCTAGCCCCTGCAATATTCATCGTCGGGAAACAGATTTGCATAAATTCATAGTCATTTTGAACAGTGACAAGCGTGGTGCCCGGTAGGCAGAGACGTGGAATTCCACATTATTCCTGGATGTCAGCGACACAGTTGACACTGCTCCTTCAGTATTGATGGAGCACCGACAGGGCACAGGGCACTTTGCTAGGGTTGGTGGGAGGAGGGAGGTACAGAGATGAATCAGCTGTGGAACTCCATTAAGGAGCCTCAGGCCCGGTTGGGGAGAAGAGTGCTATAAATAACTGTGACATGGGCAGAAGTGCTGAGGACCTTAAAAGATGCCGAGAGTGTAGCTGTGACATTCAAAGGAGAGAGATTATTTCCAGCTCGGGGAATCTACAAAGTCTTTTGGATGGCTGCACCTAAATTGAGTGTTTGATCATTCACTAAGCAAATATATGCTTGCTTTGGGGACAAGAACCCTGCCAAGTGTGTTAGAGATACACAGGTGATACGGAATAAGCAAAAAAGTATCAGCTTTCATGAAGCTTAATTGGGGGAGGTAAAAAACACAAGTGGATCAATAATGATCAGGAAGATTTGGGATGCATGCAATGAAGAAAATGGAACAAACTGATCGATAGCTTGTGCTGGAGCTGATGGGGCTACTTTATACTGAGTGGTCAGAACAGGTCTGAAGGATAAGACAGAGTGATCCATGCAAAATTTTAGAGGACCCGTGTTTGAGACAGAGGCAACTGCGAGTGCAAAGGGTCTGAGGTAGGATTGTGTGTTGGGTGTTTGTGTCTCTGGAGTGCAGAGAAGGCAGAGCAGATAGAGAGGAAGCCAGTGTGGTAGGTGAGGCCAGAGTGTGACAGGGTCCCTTGGATCATGGAACGCGTTTGGATTTGACTGCAAGTGTGAGAGGAAATGCTGGAAGGGCTGCGGTTAGCCCTAGGGAGACGAGAGGGGGACATTATGACAGGGGGACAAGCATGACAACATGGGGCTGACTAAGAGGTCGTTTTAGAGAAACATCCTGAGATCTATTCTGGGGCCCCATGAGGATGGACGATCTGAATAACTATAGCTGGCCTTTGACCCTGGGAAGCATAACCTTAGAGAAAACCATTCCTCGGATTCTGGACAGCTGGTGTCTCGTGCAAGTCATCTCGTCTCCAGAAGCTTTTCTCCCACAGAAATGCTCAGTGTGCCACAGACTCTTCATTCTCCCCAAGTCAACGAGAGGTGCAGCTTACACCAGCAGCTCTGAGACTACAAACGGTGTGAGCCTTCCCCGACCTCCACCAGGAGCCCTGGGCTTGTTTTCCTGCCTCCTCCCCACCACCATTCACACACAGCCACACACTCACTCAGACAGACAGCAAGGAAAGTAGGGGCAGTAGGAACCAGCTGCAGGAGGAGGTAGATGGAACAGGCCCATGCTCGCTGCAGAGGAGAGGCCCGTTCATCCCCACAGAGGGGGACTTGGCCTTGAGGTCCCTGCTGGGCCCACCCAATTTGGAGGAGCAAAAGTGCACCGCATACCAGTGTCCAAGCCACACATCCCTCCTCCTGTGATCGGATGAGGAGCCTCTTAGAAGGAGCAGGCGGGAGGCTTGTGGGAGGCCTGAGCCCTCTGTCTCTTTTCCCTCAAGAGAAAAGGCTCTGCAAGGTCCCTGCCCAGGACCCAGGATCTAGTTCAGCTCAGGCCAGATTTGTTCTGAGATGCTGTGTGTTCAAGAAAGCAGACCACAGCAGGACACCCGGGCCGAATCCTGGATCTCCTATTTATCAGCAGTGACATCTCGGGCAAGTACCTAAACCTCTGAGTGCCTCAGTTCCCCCATCCATCACATGGGGGTAGGGCTGGTGGCCACCTTCTAGGATTACTGTGAGCATTCCGTGGGTTAATGTGTGGGAAGAACACGGAACATTGATTAAAACAGGTCGAGCTCTGAAAGAATGTTTGCTGCTGTTATCATCAGAGGGGCAGATGCTGACGGGGATGGCCGGGAGGGACAGCTGCTAGCATCACAGGAAGAACACAGATAGTAAAACTTTGCTCAGGTCACAGCACTGTGCCCTCAAGAAGCCAGGGACACTGTGTCTGAGGACCCTTCCCAGAGCTATAGTTGTATAGCAGCTGGTCTGAGCTCCAACAAGGGAAGAGACGATCCATGATGGCTTCCTCTGTGAGCTGTCCCCTGGCCCTCGGGGGTTCGGCTCCCAGAGTAGGGATGGTGGAAAATTCCTCCTGTATCCAAACAACAAGCAGCTACCAGTGGGAGAGAAGGGCCCCGTGCGCCACTGGATAGGAGCTGCCCAGCTGCAGGCAGAGCCCGATTTAGGTCTGGCTGGCTCCCCTGGGCGTCGCCTTGAAGGGCTGCCTGGCTCTGTTGCCGGGGAGGCAGCCTGGTGGGAAATGCCCCGGGTTTCAGAGGATCCAGGAAACTGCGTCACCAGAGTGTGGGCTCCCTGGGGATGGGAGGGCCCTTTCCTGAGGGAGAACTTCCCTTGTCCATGGAAATGACTAAGAGGCTCAAACAAAAAGTGGGTGACCTTGGGGAGGGGAAGGCTGACCATCATCAGAAAACTTCCTACCAGCCCAGTCTCAGCTGTGAGCCCCGGCATTGCCCCGAGGTGCACGTTACCACTGTCCCATCTGGCTGAGGCTGGTGGCTAGGAGAATTAGCAGTGACCCTGCGGTGCCCAGGGCAGCCCAGGGCAGCCCAGGGCAGCCCAGGGCACGATTCAGAATGTCTGAGCTGGAAGATGCATCAGACCTCATCTGGGATCCAGGAATGACATGATTTGCCCAAGGCCACACTGTAAAAGTCCAGTTGAGTAGGACCAAAGTCCCATCTAGTGACAAAGTCCCATCTAGTGTCCCTTCCACTATTCCAGAATAATCTTACTAACACTGGTACAGGGCTGGGCACAGAGCTAATCGTCTCCCTCATGTTACCTTGGTTACTTCTCACTAGGGTCCTAAAAGGTGCCTACTGTTACTCCACTTGACAGACCAGGCAGTGAATCTTGGAGAGCCTGAGTGTGTGGGCCAAGGTTCTGGAGCTGCTCAGTAGCTGAACTAGAACATAAACCGAGGGCACCTGGACCCACAACTGCGGTCCTTTTCCTTCAGTGCTCAGGGTCCTCTGCTAACCCCTGTGACCCCACTTGCTGGCCCTCCCCTCTGTGCCCTGCGTGGCTCCCAATCTATGTGCCAAGTAGCTGTCAGTTCCTGATGTTTAACTGCACATCAGGGCTGTTTTGTTGTAGAACAAGACAGTAAGGAAGAAGCCTCAGGCCTTTTTCAAAATAGATGTCTAGATTAATAAAATAATTCTTTTCTGATTGCCAAGGTGATAGCAATGCTGCTTGCAGAACTCGGCAAAACTATAAAAAAGTAACAAGAAGGTAGGGGGAAAAGCTCCCGTAGGTGCCTTGTGGAAATCGCTCATGTCCTCGTCCCTTTATCCACTAATGATCTTGATTTTTTTTTAATTGATTAGCTTAAGAACAGTGTCCTTTATCCTCAGAATTGGGATAGATGTCTCTTCTCCCCTTCCAGTTGGTTGTTTGTTACTGCAGCTTGAAAAGTGGTTCTGGAGGTTGGCAGCGGCTGCCTGGGTTGTAAATGACCTGGTCCCTTGCCCTGCAGATCCCTTGTCACCGTGTCAGTCTGCCCGATTGGCGGTGGCAGGCTGACGGCCTTGGCAGGGCTGCGGCCAGGGTTTGCCCACGGCCGTAGAGGTTCTTCTTGCCCAGCTTGATCTGGAAAAAAAGCCGTTCTGTCTTCAAAGGTCCCAGTGCGTCAGTCAGAAATGCCAGTACTGTTTATGTTCCCTCCATGGACAGTGCAGGGCTCTGCTTTGGGATTGAGAACCAGGCTCAAGGGACTCGAGTTTCAGCCAGTCCTGGATGCAGCTGGAAGGTGAAGGATCCCACGCCATCCCTCCCCACGAGCATAGCTCTGCTCAGCTTCCACTGGGTTAGGGACCTGTGGTCCTCATCACAGGGACAGTTTGTGGGGCTCTGAGACCATTAGCTCTTGAACTCCCTGGACAAGGCAACCCCTCCTTGAGCTGCGGTTTACACAGGGTGGTTTCTGCTCCCCTCAGGAGGCAGGTGAGACTTATTAATAATTTATGTTGCAGATGAGGAAACTGAAGCTCAGTAGCAGAGCTGGGGCTAGAATCTGAGCTGCAGTGAGTTTTCCTGATGAAGGGAGAGACCCTGGCCCTGGGGGAATCCATGAAAGGGGGTTGTCTTGGGATTGGGAGGCTGAGGAGGGAGGAGGACATGTCACCTGGGTGTCCAGCTGGACACACATTCACCTGCTTTGCTCATTTGTGTGGGCCAGTTCTGTCCCCCTGTCCCCTAGGGCTGCCCTAGCCCACCTCAGATGTAAAACTGGTTGGGCCCACACACATACACACACCATGTGCTTAATCCTGAAACCCCAGAAGTCTGCCCACTAAAGTTAGGGACAAGACATGCCCGTGACCTCTCAGTGCTAGACAATGTTGCACGGCATAGCTGATGTGATCAGAAAGGAGGAAAAAATCAGAGATGTAGACATTAATGGGAAGGTGACAAAGTATTAAGTGCACCTTATATTCAAAACACCTAGGATAGTCAACTAAAACACTTCTCACAATGGAATTCAAAAAGGTGTCTGAGCAACAGAATTAGTATCTTCCAATATAATACACAGATGAAAAGTGAAAAAAGCTATTTGCAGTACTTACAGCTTACCTACCTTATCAAGTTAAGATGCATATGAAGACAATTTTAAGATACTGTTGAAGACTATATATAAACACATACATAATGGAAAGAAATATCTGTCTTTTATTTAGTTTTGGGGGCTGAGGATGGAATCCAGGGCCTCGAGCATGCGAACCATGCCCTCTACCACGGCTAAACCTCAGCCCAAGGAAGGTGCATAATACGCACATCAACTTTCCTTAAATTGATATTTAAATTTAACAATATCCCAATTTTTAATATTTTTTCTAGAGTTAGAAATACTAAAAGTTCATAGGAAGAAAAGAAACAAATGAGAATGATCATATATATTCTGAAAAATAAAAAGTAGTTTAAGCCTAAAAGATACCAAAATACATTATAAGCTGAAATAAATTAAGCAGTTTGGTAACAGTGCATGAGTAGAAACACCAATTAAACAGTGTGTTGAGTCCAGAAATAGACTCAAATGACATAAAAATGCAGTTTGTGATTAAGAGGACATTTCAAACCAGAAGGAAAAAAGGAGATTACTTAATAAATGGTGTCATGTTAGGCAAATGATAGCCATCAGAAACAAAGTTTGGATCTTTCCTTAGTTCCTTATGCCAAAATCAATTCCAGATGAAGCAAAAAGTTTAAATTAAAAAGAAAAATCCTATGAAAGTATTAATACATGGAAGATTTTTATTTAAATAATATCCAGATGAGAAAGAACCAACAACTCGATAGAAAAGAGAAGGACATGAGTAGAGTTTCAAGTTCACAGGAAAATAAATAAGATGAGAGGTGTCAGTCTCGCTGCTAAAAATAAATGCAACTAAAATTCTTGTGAGATCCCATATTCACCTATTTACGCAGGCACAAGTGATGTTTGCTAAAACTTTGTCTTTAAGGACAGGGAAGTCAGCACTCTGTTTTGTGGAAGTAGCAAACAGTGTGATCTCTTCGTAGGGCC
Source organism: Ictidomys tridecemlineatus (assembly GCF_052094955.1). Classification (NCBI taxonomy): domain Eukaryota; kingdom Metazoa; phylum Chordata; class Mammalia; order Rodentia; family Sciuridae; genus Ictidomys; species Ictidomys tridecemlineatus. The sequence continues at coordinate 10,891,757 of NC_135483.1, read as the reverse complement.
CTTCAGCTATGTCTTCCAAAGTAAAACACGCATATTCCTGGACCTAGCTGTACATTTCTAAGAACATGTCCTCTGCACACATTCACATTTGCTTAATGAACACACCATAGGCTATTATTAATAGAAAAATATTGGAACTCACATACATATCGACAGAGGACCACGTTCGCAGCCTTCCAAAGAAAGCTACATAGCAGAGTTGTGGTGATGCTGGACAAGCCCCCACACTTTCTAATTCTATGGCAATGAATACTGCTGAAGATTTCAAACATTTTTCATCACAATCCACCAAAAAATTACATTTTACACCCCAAATTCATTCATTAATTCATTTCCTTTCAACAGATACTCAGTAACTACTACATTGTTAGACATGAACTAGGCACTGAGGAGATAAAAGAATAAAATAGAAACTAAAGAATATTGTATCAACAAAAACCATTGAACATTGAAACAAACACCACTCCAGTGACAGAAGTCAGAGCAATGGTTTTGTGAACCGAAGACAAGGAATGAGTTTGACCTCACAGGTGCCAAGATTCTTTCTGGGGTCCTGGTAATGCCATGTATCTCCATTTTAATGGTGGATACCCATTTTTATACATTTGTTAAAACTCATCAAATTTTATGCTTTATTTAAATGGATAGATGTTTACTATATACAAATTGTACCTCGATAAACTTAAGAACAAAATAAAACAAAACTGAAACCAAAATTTGGTGAAACAACACAATTCTCTTGTGTGTGATATAGTACTCTCATCTCTCCCTTTCCTTCCCCTTGTTTTTATTACAACAAAGCAAAACAAACATGATCACACTCAGAGTGTCCAAATGAACTGACCAAATGAACCTATGAATGTACCACAATCCAGAATTTAAAGATTCTGGTCTGTGTATGTTACTATCGGTGTGAGTAAAAGGTGGTAAGTATGATGTGAATATGTGCACATAGGATGCCTGTAGAAGTGCATATATATTGTTACTTCTAATTAATGCACCATATATACTACATATATGATAAATGCTCCAAATATACATGCATATCATTTATATATGATAAATGCATCATCTCTCTCTATCTTATTATATACATGATAAATGCACCATATATATATGTATGTACATATAAATGGATATAGTAGCAATGAACTGCTTGTTATCAGGGAACTGGGGAACTGAGGGTCAGAGAAAAGACTGAGAATTTAATTTTACTGTACATAATTTAAATTTTTTAAACCATAAGATATGCTCTTTGTTTAAAAAAATATATCTAAAACATTGAAAAGAAATGAGAACAGAGCTGGAATCCAGTTTCAGTTTGAATTACCCACGTGACAGTGCCTAAGTTATATAACATCACTGGAGATATATGTTTTCTGTACATGATATATTGATTGTATTAGCTTTTCATCACTGTGACCAAAATACTGGATAAGAAGTAGTTGGAGGAGGAAAAGTTAATTTAAGGTTCATGGGTTCAGGGGTGCAGTTCATGGTTGGCTGACTCCATTGCTCTGGGCCCTGGTGAGGCAAAGCGCAATAGCGAAGGGTACGGCAGTAGAAAGCTGCTCACCTCAGGGTGGCCGTGAAGCAGAGAGAGAGAGCAAGGTGCCAGGGACATAAACCCCAAAGACATGCCCCCAGTGACCTTGTTCCTCCAGCCACACCCTACCTGCCTATAGTTACTAGACAGAGCAGCAGTCCTTGAAAATTATTAATCCACCAAATGGATTAACCCACTGGTCAGGTTACAGGTCTCGTAATCTAATCACAAGAATTCAGGAGACATCTTGTATCCACATCACGACGTAGGTGTACATGAGTCCTTTGGATATTCCAGATGCTCTTTGAGTCATCCTTTGAGTCAATCCCTGCCTGGTCGGGCCTATGAAATTATAAGGTCTGAGAAAGAGAAGTGGAATGTCAGTCCCACAGCAGCCAGCACTCATGAGCACCCGCGGCAGGTAAAGTACCTGCGGAACCCCGGGAGGAGGTCTCTGTCTCACTAGTCTCGTGGGGGAAAGAGCTACAGGGAGACAAGTGCCACGCACTGGCAGTATTGACCTGTTCAAAAAATGCTCCTGGTCTACAAAGACACCTCCACCTCTCGCCAGGTGGATTAGGAAAGAGGTGATTATAGCAGAGCTGAATTTGAAGGATGAGGCTAAGCTTGTCAGTCAGAAGTGGACTTCGATATGGTGATATTGTTGTTCTGGACCAATAGTCTGGTTACTTGGTCTGACATTAAATAACATTTATAGGAATAACAAGGCCAAATGTCTGAAATCGAGACTATTCCAGAAGATTGGGAGTATTTGGTCTCTGCGGATAATAAGGGAAATAAATATTGCTTAACATACATTTAGTGGACTCCTATAGAGTTCCAGGGACTGGATTGTTATTGATGTGGACATGAATAAGACACATTCGAATGTAAAATTTGAACAAATGCCAGCAGCTTCTTGGATATAGAAACAGGATTCTGACTCCAAAGAAATCTAGATCATAAGAGCTAACAGCGAGTGAACACTTACCAAGGATCAGACCCACTTCTAAGCATTTATGAACACTATAATTTATTCATTGATTCTTTCTAAAAGCCCGGTAGCACAGTATCTCAGATCAGGGCCCTGGAAGCAGAGCCTGAGGCAGGCATTGGGTACCTGTAGCTCTAGGAGGGCATGGTCTCAGGGGAAGGGAGTGAGGGCAGCTGGACAGGGCAGGGGAGGAGCTAGGCACAGATGAGGTGAGCGTTAGCTGGAGTCAGCTTCAGGCCGATCTCACACAGCTCTGAAGCATGGATCGTATGCACCACAGAGTTCATCTTGCAATGAGAAAAAGTCAGTCAGACCTGGAGGCTTTGTTAGTCAGCCATTGGCTGCTGGCTGCCCTTAGGATTAGGGAAGGCGGCCCTCATTAAACTGAAGATAATCTCTGCAGAGGGGCAGAAGTGGGACTGGCTGGTCTGAAATCTGTAGGACAGGCTGGTGGGCTAGAAATTGAGGCAGACCTGGATGCTGCAGATTCCGAGGCAGAATTTCTTCCTCTTTGGGAACCTGAGTTTTTGCTTATAATCTCAACTGATTGGATGAGGCCCACCCACATTTTTGAGGGAAATCTGCTTTACTGAAAGCCAACCTATTGTAGATATTAACCACATCTGGAAAACAGTAGGTTAGTGTTCGAGTGAGTAACTGGGTACTATCACTTAGTCAAGCTGATATAAGAAAATAACCAGCACAACTGATGCACTCAATATTGTGTTTTACCAGCCAGGTAGCCATTAAAAGAACTAGTGAAATAAATTACAGTGTATTAATGCAAAAGCTGATGATGCAGCCATTAACAAGGAGGCAGAATCTATTTCACGTGCTCATAGGAAAAGTCACCAAGATTCATTGTCAAGTGAAAAAGCAAGTCATCAAGTGATCTCATCAGTGTGGAGGGAAAGGGGGAATGTGCATTTGTGTAAATACCCAGATTCTTATGTACATCTAGGAGTATGCAAACTGAGACTTTTAGGAAGGATATTCAAGAAATTTTTGTTAGTAGTTGCTTCTGAGAAACGGGGTTGGAAAAGGAAGGAAAGAAGGAGGCCTTACCTTTCATTTTATATCTTTTCTATACTGTTAGGGAATTGATACCCCCCAATTCTGGATTGCTATAAAAAGTTTCTACTAATTAATAAAAGCTTAGTATTTATTTGTGCTAATGCTGGGGAGATGCTCTTTTAGTGGTGGGCTTCTGCTTTTGCATTCTCCCGTTGTTGGAAATGCAATCATGTTTTGCTTCCTTAGTTAAACAAAATGAAAACGAGGCAGGGGAAGAGCAGCGGAGCTCCAGGGAGGGGGTGCATGGGAGCCACTGGGTGGCTCAGAAAGCGCCACACACAATGCATGGACACAGGAAGGTGAGAACCGTGGGACTGATATTTGAATAATGGGAATTCTAGGAAGAGACACTCATAGGGATTATTGGCTTTTGCTGGGATGTGAAAACTTGACAGGGTTCTGGGGGTGGAGTGGGGAGGGGTGCTGGAATAGAACTTTTCCTGTCACCATGGAGAAGGCATGCAGACCCCAAGTGGAGGCCAAAGAGTTGTCAATTATATTAGAGGCTGTGAAGGGTACACATCCTTCTTCTAGGTTTGTAAGAGGAGGACAATCAGGCCTGGCTCTCTTCCACTATCTGGGACTGTGGAGCTTTCCTCTGCATGTCCCCCATCATCACAGAGCTGGGAGAAAGGGGTGCCAGATGATGAGCCTGGGGTCTCCCTCTCCAATTGAAAATCTGCTGATGGAGTGGGCGAACTGACCCAACCCCTCCACCTTTTTAAAGATGGGGGGGAGCTTTTGGGTACCAAGAGCATACAAGTGGATGCCAAGAAGAGCTTAAGCTGTCTCAAAGGTACTAGGAAACCCCACAAACAGAAGGCTGTGGGGAGACAATGAGGAGTCAGGGGTTCAAAGAGGTTACCCTGGAGTAGGTCTCCCCAAGGAGGGAACCAAGCCATGGGATACTTCTCCAGGTGGAGATGACCTTACATAGGTGCAGGTTCAGGATGGCAGCTCTGGAGAATGATTAGGTTCATGATCTATTTTGGGGACATATAGGCATCTAGATGGTAACCACAGCCGTGGGAGTAGTTGAGCCTACCAGGAAGTGCATGCATGCTGAGGAGGCCAGACGTTGGGTTGGAACCCCTGGGGACGTGACCATTTGGCAACTGGCAGAGGAAGAGGCATGCCCAAAGAGAGTTAAAAGAGTGGTTAGATAGGAAGGAAGAACGTGACTCAAATATTCCATGGTGACTATGAGATCCTGTTGAGATGTTAAGAATTTATTTTCCCAGGTTAATTGGAGGAAGAATTACTTTAATAACATAACAGTTTTTGGTTGACACATCCTTTGTTTTATAATCTTAGGTGTATTACACAGTTTCCTATATGCTGTTTGGCAAAGATCTGTGTATAAACATGTTTACATATATATATACATATATATGTAGGCATGCATATGTTTAAATCAATTGAACTGATATTTATCAAATCTTGATTATGTGAAAAACACTTCACGTCCCAGGGGATGGGTTTGTCCAGATGCCTTGCGATATGCTCAACACTGACACCCAATATGTGGTGAGCAGAAACATCTGCTTCCCAGGCTGGGGTCTGCACCGAACCCAGGACCTGAGAGCAAACTGTTTTGCTTTACCAAACTGTTTCCTACCTCGAAGAATTGATCTACCCAGATCAAATTGTGAAACACAGTAATCTATTCATGTGGTTGAATATGGTTTGCCGTCTCCAAATCCATGTTGAATTTAATCCCTGTTATGAGATATTAGGAGCTTGGTCAGATGAGAATTTTAAGAGGCCATTAGGGCTCTGCCCTCACAAATGGATTCATCCAATAACTTGAGGAAGAAATTAAAGGGCTAATGATTATTGAGTTATCTTGAGAGTGGGTCTTCTATAAAGCCAGTATGTCTTGGTCTCTCGCATGCTTTCTGTACCTCTCCATAAAGATGCCTGGCTCCCTCTCAGACCTCAGCCACTCCAGCAAGAAGGCCATCACCAGATGCAGCTCCTGGTGACCCTGGAACAGAACCATGAGCCAAAATAAACCTCTTTCCTTCATGATTTACCAGTCTGAGTATAGCATTCTTAGTAACAGAAAATGGATTGAGACACGCATCTTCCCTGAAAACCTTCTTTCAAGTGAGAAATAAGAAGACATCAGTTAATATCTTATGTAGCATCACAGACAAGAGCCTGGCCATCACTGCAGAGGACAGCAACAGCCTATGAAGTATGTCCCCCGTTAAGTTGCATGGAATGGAATCTGTTTCGCAGCTCTGTTTACCCAGTGTGCTTCACCTGCTGTTTTTTTTTTTTTTTTTTCTGTGCCCCCTCTCTGCTCTTGCACTTGCTGTTCCTCATGGCTGGGACAGGGTGATGTTCTAGACACAGAGACATGGCTCCTGCAAGAAGTCAGACTAAGTGTGGCATTTCTGGGAAAGCTAACATGGCTCAGTCCAGCAGGTCCAGAGTTGGCGGGAGAGCAGGGGCAGGAAGGCCTGGCAGTGGGTTGCGAGCTAAAGCTGAAAGTCAAGATGCTGAGTTAGAAACAATTGGGGAGGCAAGTACAACAATTTGGGAAAGAATGGGGATTTTTTTTTTTTTTGCAGGTAAAAATGAAAGTTCATCTCTTATGAAGTTTATTTTTCTTCCACCAGACTGAGAAGAAATTGGCAGGTTGGAGAGAAGTGCTATCTCCCAAATGCTCTCCTATTGCTGTCAGGAGTGGAAGAAGGGGGAGAAGTAGGCCTGTGGGGACCTACCTGACCTAGCATTTTGCAATTATGCCTAAAATATCTCTTATCATGGGACACTTCACTTTGCTTAATTTTATTTTCAACTTACAATCATGGAGAAATTGTAACCTATACAAAAGGAGATAATGTGGTCTTCTAAATCTGCATGAACCCACCCTGGACACCTGGCTATGCCTCATGGCCACCCTGCCTTATTCCCATGCCATCCACTTCACCTCTCTTAGTATTTTAAAGCAAATGCCAGGCTTAATATATCAGCATTCACAAATATTTTATATCCTATATACTCGTTAGTACTATCTCTTTAAGAACTTTTAACACAAATAACCACATTGCCCTTTTATCTTAAGTTTTGAAATCATCACACACAGGTGGTATTCAAATTTTGGTGTCTAGTCATTGCCATATTTTTCTTTATCCTTTTGTTTTTATTTAAATTAGGAGCTGGACAAGATGCACACATTGTGATGGCTCGTGTCTTTTAACCTAGGGCTTCCCTACCTGTCTCTCTCCTTTTTAACACTTTCAATTTATTTGTAGAAGAAACTGCTTTTGGTTTTGTTCCTGAAGAATTTCTCCTGTCTAGATTTGGCAAATCTGAGGTAGTTTATTTCCTTCTTCTTTCCTGTAATTTGGTAGTTTGATTTAGAGTTGCATTGTCCAACATAGTACAAGAGGCTACTTAAATTTAAGTTAATTAAATACGTGGCATAGTAACTATTGTGGCTGTTGCTACGGTGTGGGACAGTACAAATCACAGAATGCGCCATCATTGCAAAATCTCCTCTTGGACATTAGGATCTACAGGTTTAGTTGAATTTGACTTTGGTTGTTTGGGGAAGACTGCTTGACAGGTGGTGTTGTGAACGTGGAGTGGAGGCATATAAGACCTGGTTTTCTCCCTTTTATGAAAAAATATTAGCATTTGATACTGGCTTTTTCAGTTCACTAGGAGAAATATAAATCTATGAATTAAGTGACCCCAAAGTCATCCCCCATCTCCAGTGTTTCTCCCCTCCATCTCTGAGTCATCCTTGGTACCTCCCTTGACCTTAGTGCTTACCCTGATGATTTTCCCTTCTAACCACTCCTGGAATCAGGTGCATGTCTTCATCTTTGATACTTTCAGGGCTGAGAAGCTGAAAATGCAGCTGCTCCCAATGCCTCTCCACACTGCAATGAGCAGGACCTCTTCCAAGGCAGCCCCCGGGGTTTAAAGCAGCTCGGTATTGCCACTGCCCTTGGATAAGGACCCCGAGCCCTGCAAAACCCTGCAGGGTCTCCTTTCCAGCTCTTTTCAGCTGTTGAGGCAGGGTTAACTCTTAGGCAGCAGGATAACGAAGAGGCCCCTGGGGCTCTGGGGGGAGGAGTTGGCTGTGAGGGGAGCACTCAGGGTGCTGAGGCAGTGGCTGAATTGATTGAATGTTGTGGAAATATTTCTGTATTTTAGCAATTGATTCTGTTCCGTGTTAGCCAGCCTGTTGTCACTGGGACCAAGTTACCCGAGGACAACCACGTAGAGGAGGAAAGGGCTCACAGCTTCAGAGGCTGGGTCCATGGTCTAAGGCAGAAACGTGTCAGAAGTGTGTGGTGGAGGAAGGATGCTCAGCTCAGTTCCTGGTTTCTGGTGCAGGGGGCATAGTATGGGGAGGAGGCCACGAGAAAAGATCAATCCTTCAGAGCTTGTCCCCAGTGACCTAACTCCTCCAACTAGGTTCCACCTCCCAGTAATCCATTCAGCTATTGATAAATTAATCCATTAAATGGATTAGCTAGCAGCAGATTAAGCCATTAAGTGGATTAATCCACTGATGAGGTCAGAGCCCTTATGATCCAATCATTGCCTAAAAGCCTCGCCTCGGAACTTGGCTGCGTTGGGTGCCATGCTTTCAACACATGGGCTTTGGGGGACATCCAGATCCAGACCATAACAAACTTCAACGGTGCCTTTGGTACTTTCTTCCTGTGAACCTCTCACCCTTTATTCGGCCATGCTGGCTTTCCTGTAGGTGCTGGAACTTTCCACACACCCTTCAGTTAAAGGTTCCCCCCCACCCACCCATTCCTCTTCATCCTTCAGGTCTCAGTTCACAGTTCACGTCCTCAGAGCAGCCTTCCCTGACTCGTCCCTGGCCCTTCCGTCTGTGTGTCCATCCTCTCATGGAACTGTGTGTCTCCCGGCTCACTTTCTCTGATGTGTCTCTAGTTCAGTGCATTCCCTGCATTTGTTGTCATTCCCAGCAGATATACAACAGTCCTTTATTATTGAAGGAATAAGGTGACAGTGGAGGTGACAGGTTGAACTTTTAATAATATTTGATGTTATTTTCTCTGCCGGGTATTTCTTCCTTTTGCTTTATAACTTTTTGGTGTTATTATTTTCCAAACAGTGGTTTGCCCTTGCAGACACACCTCCCAAGGGTGCAGAAGATCATGGGGAGAGGAAAGGGCCAAGAGAATAGGATCTTGGCGACTGGGGAAGACAACTTCAGTCTCAGAGGTTGTTTTTCAGTTCAGGAGCATCTTCAACTAAGTAGAGGCTTTCAGATGGTCCAGGAAACGAGAGTCTCCAGTTCTATGCTGGGACTCTCAAAGGAGGAGAATGTGGTTTAGGCACCAGAACTGACTGCGACAGCAGGCTTCTACACACATGTGCATGTATGCACGGGCACACACACACACACACACACACACACACACACACATACACACAGAGGATCGTGCACGTACGTGTGTGCACACACACACACACCACCCACACTGGATTTGGGCTGTGGCTGTAGATCTCACGCCCAGACTCTGCCTCCAAGAGAGTGCAGATTTTGGCATTTCAGGTTCTCAAGTGTTCAGCTCCTTTCCCCGCAGTCTGCAGGAGGAGCCGGCTGTCAGAGGGGGCGAGGCGGTGGGTGGGGACCAGGCCTCTCAATTAGCATTCTCACTCAGAGCTCAGAAGCCTCCTCCAAAGTTCCTGGGCACATTCCCCAGGGAGGGAAGAGAGTTGTCTGCAGTCCAACCTGGGTACTTAAAGTTGGTACAGATCCCAAGCCAGGGCGCTGGCAGTGGATGGAGGATGGGGTGGAAGAATCAGCTGTGGAGCAGGGCGGAGCTCACAGGAAGGCCAAGACCGGCCAAGAGAAAAAACAGCAGCAAAAAGAATTAGACAATTCAATCACTTTTTATATCACAGACTCCTCTGGGCCTCGGAAGGTAGGGTGCTTTCCTGAGCTGTGGGGGTGTCAGCAGAGAGGATGGCATTTAAAAAAGAACCGTCCTTATCTTGGTTCAGAACAGCACCACCCTCCCAGCTGCTCAGGCCCAAAATAACCCAGTTACCTTTGACTCCTGTCCTTATCTCATGCCCCACCTCACCCAATCTATCAGGAGGTTCCTCTTGGTTTCACCTCCAGAGCACCTCTAGAACCTGACCAGACGCTTTTCCACATCTCAGGATTCCTAACTTTGTCATGTGTTCCAAGGAGATGTGCATGGGAATTTTAGCAAAAAAAAAAAAAAAAAAAAAAAGATTTTTCCCCCTCCTGGAAAACAATGAGTATGAAGAATTTGGTGGCTATTTTTGGCTCAGTGCAGGGACCCAGCTGAAGATGAAAAACACAGAGAGAGAGGCAGGGAAGGGAAACGAGGGAGACAGTCAGAGTCCTCCTGACACGTTATGGGGTCACACACTGCCTGACGCCTCCTCCACACCTCTGGTCTTTTTACCATGGAACCCATTAAGTTCCTACTTTCCTTTAAACCAGTTTGAACTAGATGGCATGTCACTCACATAAACAATAATTTTCATTGCTTTGTTCTTTTTAATTTTTTTTAGTTGTAAAAAAGATGGACAAAATACCTTTATTTTATTTATTTTTATGTGGTGCTGAGGATCAAACCCAGTGCCTTGCATGTGCTAGGTGAATGCTGTACTGCTGAGCCACAACCCCAGCCCCTGATTTGTCAACTTCTTACTTTTAAAAAAGGGCTAAGATAACCCATAGGTAAAGGCTAAATGCTAGATGTTGGTTCCCAGAACATAGAAATCACCTTTGTCAATGATGAACTATTGATTTAATGATTTATTATAAGAAAACTAATAGAATTAGCACTATGCTAGGCCCTTCACCTGTGTCCTTATTTAATCTGTACATCGACCTGCTGCTGTGGGCATCGTTATTATTCCCCAGGAACTGAGTAAATCTCATGAAGGTGGCAAATAGCCGGGTTCAGACCCAGAAAGTCTAAATTCAAACTTCACACCCTGGGTGAAGTTTATGGGCCTCTTCAGCTGGCTGGGTGGGGGTGAAGGTTTGCCTTATCTCGGCCTGTTAGGGCCTTTCATGGTGCATGGCGGGGTGTTTCTGTGGATGGTTAAAGTTGGAGTCCCACTCAATAGGGAGCGGGAGCTGATAGGGGCATATGGTAGGTATCTGTCAGGTGGTTGGAAAGACGCTTATGAAAATCGGTGTAAAGCTGCAATAAGAGGTAAATCACACAGGATAGACCAGAGGTTAATCAGCTTTTTTTTCCCCTTTTTTAAAGGGTTTTATACTCTGTTACAACTGCTCCATGTATAATATTCAAAAGAACGAACACATCTATTCCAAAAAAACTTTATCAACACTGGAATGCGAATGACATGTCCTTCTCACGTGCCACAAAACACTATTTTTCATTTCATTTCCACCCCCCAGATTTTTAAACATGTAAAAACTGTCCTTAGCTCACAGGCTGTTCAAAGCCATGTGACAGGGGATCAGGCCCCCGGGCCGTAGTTGGCCACCCCAGTATAGACTTGAGCTTGGCACTTGTTTGCTGAAACACCCCCAGGGACTTTGCCTCATGGACTGGGCATGGAGAACATGGTCGGAGCAGGAGACTTTGCATTCCAACAGTGGCAAGGGGGAAGAGGCCGGTGGGTGATTCCTGGAGAGTACCATTCATCTGGGGTACCCCCAAGTTCTAGTGTTCAAGACCGCCACAACAGAGCAGATGAGATGCAGAGGGTCTGCTTCGGGAACACTGGGCAGGTGTGCAGATAGATGTCCCTCCCCGGAGCTCCTGCAGGCAATGGCACTCATGTCCCTGTCTCCTCCCGGAACATCCATTAGCGCTGCCTGTCTAAGGTAGCAAGGGGCAAGACCTGAGCCAGGGCAGCGGTGCCTGCTGTGCCTTTGCATCCTGGGAAGACCCTGGGAGGTAGTGAGGCGGCAGCTGCGTCTGATTTGCTTCTCCAGGGCCTGGACAGAACGTGCTGGAGAGAAGCTGGGAGAAGACCCCACTGGGAAAAGTGGGCAAATCAAGCGAGGACTCGGTGGGTGGCTCCACGCGTGGGGATGTGTACGCTGCTCTTCAGCACGAAAATGGGGGGTTCCAGGTTGATTCAAGCCCTTCGGGGAGTGGAGGATGAAAAAAGGTGGCTCTTCTTCATACTGACAGCCAACTGGAAAGTTAAATTCTGTTGGAGGTGCAAGATTCAGTGGCTGTCCTTGCCTCTCTTTCCCCAAGCTGGGGCCCAGCCCTTCCTGGGGCAGACACAAGGAACTCATCAGACATTCAAGGGCGGGAACTGCTCATTTTTAACAATTGAGATGCAAGGGGAAAAAATTGAAATGAAATCCAGCCATCAAGTTCTAATTATGCAATTACTTCACTTTGTGGCTCAGTGCCAGGGGTGGGGGCCTGGCTCCCACACGTGGTGTTTCTGTGCGAACTCGGGGAGGGGGAGGTGAGGGAGAGCAGTCTAAGGAGGTTATATCTGAGGACCAGGAAACAAAGGCATTTTATAATTAAGCCATCTCGCCAATGGTTGGATGCCAGCGTTCTGACTGGCAGGGCTGTGGGGCGACTGGGGAACTGAGGGCCTCTCCAGAACTCAAGTCTGAGGGTATGCTGAGCTTGGGGCTTCCTTTAAACAGCTCCTGCTGGCCTGTCTTCTACTGAGACCTGCACTCTGCAGGCCTGGGGTGGGAACCCCTCATTCAGATTGGGGCTGGTTCCCCCCTCTGAAGGCTGAGACTCTTGGGACCTTGTGGTTGGCATTGGTGGCACCGGGCAAGGTGTAGGCCACGCTGCCCTAGAACCTTCTACAGAGTCAGGAGAGGCTCACTTGAATGGATTCCTGTTTGTGTGCTGAGAAGATTTGGGAGCAGAGCAGCTGCTGGTTGGATGAGTGGATTTCAGGGGCAAGGGTTGAGAACTGCCCCTCCCCCTCTTGTTCTTTCGCTTATTCATTCATTCCCTCACGTGCACATTTCCTTCACTTACTAATTCTTCCACTACTATTTAACGGAACAGCTCATTTGCACAGCACATTCTTCTTAGTTTTATAGGAAACAAGAAAAAAGATTTAAGATGGATCTTGCCCTCCAGGAGTAGAAGATGGGTGTAATATGATCTGGTATTTATCAAACAGCTACTATGTGCCAAAGTCCTGTCCGTGGTGCTCACACAGGTTAGGGTTAAATGCACAACATTACTCTGAGGGATAGTACTACGATGGTGCTGACCAGGACACTGGTACTCAGAAAAGGTTAAACTATCTACTTCTCCAAGGTCACACTGTGAGTCAGTCTGGAAGGACTGGGAATAGAATCCAACTGAGTTTTTGGTTCGGGAGCTTGTGACTCTTCCCTGACTTCCAGGCAGAACAAAGCGTGTTCCAAGAGAGACCCAGAGACCTCAGGGGCAAGGAAAGCACAAACGTGGCTGCTCCTCCCATCACGGAAGAGATGGAAAGTAAAATGGGGAAAATGAAGTGGACGTGTTCCTGACACCGTAGCCGGGGACAGCTCCAGCCCTCTGGTGGGAGCCTTGGCACCCTTCTCAGCTGAGCAGCTGGCATGGCAGCTGTGGGGTGTCTTGGGCGTGCACCAGCTGAGCCCCTGCCACGTCACACAAGTGTGCCAAAATCATGCTCCAGTGGGTGCGGAAGAGAAGAAATTGCTTGGGCGGGAAATTCTGTATTATTCTTTGCAGCCAACACAAAAGCTCTGGAGCTTCAGCTAGAAGAGAAATCAAATGCAGGCCTGAGACGCGCCTGCACAGATCCCGGAAGCCTCAAGACCAGAGCTACAAAGGAAGCAGCGGGAAGGATGAGTCTTGTCTCCTCTGTGATCATCTGGCCTCCCCCAGCTTTTCCAACTCGTCTGCTGCCAGCGTCTCAAGACACAGCTGGTGTTCAGCCACGTGGAATGTGTCCGCACCGCCCCACCCGGCCCTTCCAATGCTCTTTCTCTGCTGTCTGCCTGGCAAGCTCATTCTTCAAGTTCTAATCAAGAATCACCTCCCTGGAAAGCCTTCCTTCATATACCCTGCCCAGAGACAATTTATGGCTCTTTTCCTATGAGCTGCCCAAGGGCACAGGGGTCAAGGTCATGGGCTGAGCCAGACCTGATTGACCCCAATTCTTCTACTTTCTGTGTGACCTTGGATCAACGGCTTTACTTCTTTGAGCCTTAGTCTCCTACAACTGTATCCTTGAGACAATACCAAGACTGGCCTCTATGGGTTGTTCTTCTCAAATACTTCTGGAGTGCCCGTTGTGTGTCAGATGTTGTGCCAAGTGCTGAGGATACAGTGACAAATAAGACAGGCCAGGTTTCTCTAAGGCTCTGATGCAACAGTTTATGTACAGGGCTTAGTATGGTTCTTGTATTTGGTACAAGCTCAGTTATTTGGTTCTTAAAAGCATGGTCCTTCAGGATTTTGCATGTACCTCTGCCGGAAGGTTATTGCACTGTACTCCAATTCTTTGTTGACATGGTTTCTCTTGCCAAGGCTCTGAGTACCACAGATGTAGGGTGGAACGTCTTATGTGGTCTTATATTCCCAGTGCCAACACCATTCCTGACCTGCAAGAGGTCACCTTCATGTTTTATTGCCAGAGGTATGATTGAAGATGACAACCCAGCAGATATCAGCTCTTTGGCTGCAGAGGTGGCTTGCAAAGTGAGGGCTAAAGGTAACACAGGGAAGAAGAGTCTTCTTGAGACAATTGTTAAATTTACCCAGGGAGTTTGGTCTGGTGGCCAAAAGGGGTTCCAATCTCTGTGTCTTCCTTTTCCCCTCTCTCCTATACCAGCCCTATGAGATGCTGCACACATAGATCAAGGCCCCCAAAAATGAGTGGGGAGGAGATGAGAGGGTATTGGGACAGAATGTAAGAAAAAACAAGAAAGTGACAGAGAAGGGGAGAAAGGACAACAGTCCGTCCAGATGCAAGCAGAGAGTGCTCTTGACCATCACAAGCAAAGTCCACTGGTTCTCCCAGCCCCAGGGGCACAGCAACATCTGTCTTCTCCATCCCTGCTACTTCTGACTCCTGTCTGGGCGCAGTTGTTCCTCACCTCTCCTGGGGCTGGGGACACCCCTCGCTGGGCTCCCAGCTCCCTGGCTTGCTCCCCTCCATCCTCCAACCTGCAGCCCCAGACCCGTTCTGAGCATCTAGGATGAGCCTCATTTCTCTACTGTAAGGTCCTTGATGGTTCCTGTTCCATCTGTAATAAAGCCCAAGCTCCGTGGAATCGTGCAGAAGATCCTCTGTGCTCTAGCTTTTGCCAGTGCCAGGCTCTGGCCTTATCTTCTCCCATCACCACTGTCCCACCCTGCCCCACCACCTCACGCCGTGCCACATGCTTTCTCCACACGGATGCCCCATCATTCCCCCAAAATGTCAGCTGGTTCTCCCTTCCCTCCTTGGCAGACATCTACTCGGGTTTCAAGACCCTGTCCAGGCGTCATGACTCCCACATCCTTACCCCCTTATATAATTATCTGTTGGAAGCGGCACAAAGTCCCTGTATGGTGCCAGCGACTCTCGAATGCACTTCATAATAGCAGCCAGTCCTCACTGGGTGCCTCCTGGGTGCCAGCAATGAATTAAGAGCTTTTCATCATGGTTTATATGAAGCCCCAGAGCCCCTGTCTCCATGAGGTAGATCCCATCATTACCATTTCCATCTTGAGATGGGGGAATAAGGGTCAGTCAATGAAGGTGATAAACGTGCCCAGGATCACACAGCTAGTGTGAATTCACCCAGGTCTGTCTTGTTCCAAAGACCATACTGTGAACCACTGTTCTCTACTTTATTCACCTCTCCAAATGGTGGTCTCTTTTTAAATTAGGGATGATTTTTCTTTATACTTATGTCCCTAACACCTAGCACCATATCCAGAACCTAAGAAGAACTTAAGGCAAGCTGTTGAGAGTGGATTATGATTTTTGTGCCTGGTTTACAGGTCAGGAAACTGAGGCTCTGAAGTATGGAATTTGCTCACACCCATCCCATTGGGAAGTGGCTGGCCAGGAATGAGGGCCCAGGTCTGTCTGTACCCTGCCCGTCATTGACTTCTCCCTCTTCTAGGAAAAATGACTGGAGCTTGAAAACCATGCCACCAACTATAAACACCCACAGCTACTGGAAAACTCTTCTTTTCATAGCTAAGCCCAGTGTGTGAAAGGTCGTGGAAGCTGATGGGACAGCCCAAGAGGAGGGACCAGCTCCAGTGTTTCAAAGTCAGCAGCAGCAACATTCCCATGGCTGCCAGCTGGCTGTGGCACCGTGTGGCATGCTCTGTTTGTGCGCGCTCTCTGCTATGGTTTAGATATGAGGGCCCCCCAAACCCCATGTGTGAAACGATACAAGAAAAATTTAGGCTGAAATGACTGGATTAAACCCCTGACATGGATTAACTGGGTGGCGATTCTAGGCAGGTAGGGTGTGGCTGGAGGAGGTGGGTCATGAGGGGTGCTTTGGGGCATTATATTTTGTCATGGTGAGGACAGCTCTTTGTCTCTGTTTTCTGGTACCATGTCCCCAGCTGCTTCCCTCCTCCACACCCTTAAGCCATGATGTTCACCTCACCTTGAGCCCCAAGGAATGGAGTTGGCCATCTATGAACTGAGGCCTCTAAGACCGTGAACCCCCAAATAAACTTTTCCTCCTTAAAATTGTTCTTGTCAGGTCTGTTGGTCACAGCAGCAAAAAAAAAAACCCTGACTAAAACAGTCACTGAATCTTCAGAACCAGAAAAGATCTTTGAATCATTTCCTGAAGAAGAAGCTGCTGAGGCTTAGCAAGGTGGTAACTTGTGTGGAGCTGGTGAGAACCCACCAACGTCTCTTAGGCCTCTGTTCTTCGCCCTGTGAGCACAGTCTGCCTTCCCTACGCTTGACTTTTGCTTCTGTTGCATTTTCCCATCAACTGCATGGAGCCAAAGTGTCAGGGCTTTGCCACTGCCATAAAAGGGGCACTGTCTTGAAAGTGCTCCTGCTTTGCCACCTGTTGGCTCAGTGACTAGCCCTGAGTCTCTCAAGGCACCAAGGAGAGTGAGCACGGTTATGAGTGTACCACCATGAATACCCCAAGGAGACAAAACCAGGCCGGTTCTGGGTAAAAGGACACAGTGAGGGGGTGTTTCTTCTTCTTCTTCTTCTTCTTCTTTTTTTTGGCAAAGGAGATACTGGGAATGTAGGGAGGTGGAAACAAACAAACAAAAAACAAACAAAAAAACAAACCAAAACAAACAACAAGAACAACAACAACAAAAACCCAAGCAATCTATAGTTACCTCTCATTTCCAAAACCTCTACACAGCAACAACCGAGCTGAGCAGGAAACCAAAGGTGGAGCTTGTGCCCGAGGCAGAAGTGATCTTCCTGGTTTCTGGGGATGCCCTTCTGGGTTGATGGGAGCATCAGAGGGCCAAGGAATCTCTGGTCTTTCCTTCCTCTCAGTGAAATAGAAGCAAGGTAAACAAGCACGTCCTCCCAACCTACTCATTGCTTCCTGAAATTTCCTTCCCCGGAGGCAGTCTACCTTTGCGCTTATTTTAGTGTTGTTGTCAGTACTAAAAAAAAAAACAAACAAAACCCCACAGCACAGAGAAGCACTCACTGAAAAATGGTTTCCCTCCTGCTGCGGATCTCCAGTTTCTAAAGCCAGAGGTGAGCAGCTGAGCATTGCTAATAGCTTCGTGTGTAATTTCCTACATTTTCTTTACGAGTAGGAGTGTATGGACATGCTAAATCCTAGTTCCAATGAAGAGGAACCAGGGCTCTGTGACCAGGGAAATAAATACATAAGAGAAGCTTGGGACACCTTGCCATGCAAGAGAGGAGAAAAGCCACCGAAGATCAATGGTCACATCCAAAGGACACAGGGGCTCATGAGTGGCTCCCAAAGATGAGACAATTTAAGCACAAGCAAAAATAACAGATGCAATTTTTCTGAACACACACTGAATATGTAAAAACAGATGACTCATAATGGATATGTTAAAAAGAGGAATTAAAAACATGGGTGAAACAACCTCCAGCCCTTAGATAAACTTTGTGGTTACCACTAAAGATGTTCCCACCCTTGGGATGTGCTTCATCTGCCAGGACTCTACCTCCTTACTCTAAAAAGAGACAAGTCAAAGGAAAGAATTGAACATAACTTCTGCCTTTCCTGTGTGAACTGTGTTTTCAAGTAACCAAATGGTCCTATTGATGAAGAAAAGATCTTTGCAGAATTCTAGTTCATGGATGTGGAAGGTATTGTATGCTCTGATTGTTATGTACCCGCAAAGTCCATATGTTGACATCCCAACCCTAAGGGGATGGTATAGAAGGCAGGGCCTTTGTGGGTGATGAGTTCATGAGGGTGGCATTAGTGCCTTTCATAAAGAGACCTTTCCATCACAGGAGGATGTGGCTGGGAGGCACCATCTGTGAACCAGAAAGTGGGTCTTCATAAGATGTTGAATTCACCAGTGCCTAAATCTCGGACTTCCAGCCTCCAGAACTGTAAGCAATGTATTTCTGTTCTTTATAAATCACCTAGTTTCAGGTTTGTTTTGTTTGTTTTTCTTTTGTAGCAGCACAAACAGACTGAGAGAAGGTAGAAACTGCTGTTTGAGCTAGAGGCTTGTGGAAATGAGGAGCAGTTACCATCCCTAGGGCTGTGAGCTGGCGTTGGGACATCAGTGTTTCAGGGAACTTGACAGGCATTTCCTAGAGGCTGCTCCTCTGAGTCTCTAGAGTGGTGGTAGACAGGGGGTCTTCAGCAGTCCTGGATCCTTTCCATGGTAGTTTGGGAAGTGTTAAGCATTTATTAACACTTGCTGTGTACATAAAAACAGAGGAGATGCTCTAGAGGAGAGAGAAGTACACTTAATGTGCACCCTCTATGGGCTGTGGGTAAGCACCCCCATGCTGTCCAGCTCCCAGAATCCTCTGCTGAGGGACAGGAAGCCACAGCTTTATCCACCAGCTCCCAGACCCATGGAAGGCTGCTCCCAGGGGTCAACTCTTCTGGGCTGCCGTCGTGCCTGGGGAAAAGGAGCCTCCACTGCATTGGAAAACATGGAAACCAAGTTCTTGCTGGGGAAACTCACATTCCAAGTTCTCTAACTGCATCTGCCATTTCAGGGTGTCTGGAGAGGGGTGCAGAAAAGATTGGCTGCCATGACTTCCAGGAGAGGTTGAGGTGTTTGATAGTTACTGCTTATTGAGAAATGAGAAATAAGAATTGAGCTGTTTGATAGTTACTGCTTATTAAGAAATGAAATTTGAGGTGAGGAATTCTGAGGTGGTACTCAAATAAAGAATGGTGAAAATAACTATTATTTCTTGAATATTTATATGCTGAGCACATAGCAGCTATTCAATTTTTTTCCCCTTGCAGTCCTAGTGATTGAACCCAGAGATGCTCTACCACCAAGCTACACCCCTAAGTCCTTTTTAGTTTTTGAGAAGGGGTCTCACTAAGTTGCTGAGGATGACCTCAAATTTGTGCTCCTCCTGCCTCAGCCTCCTGAGCTGCTGGGATTACAAATGTGTGCCACTGTGCCCAGCTCAATATGTATTTTTTGAATGCAAATGTTTTTATTCAATTTATTGGACATTTATTTATTATGTTCTAGGTGTTGAGATCTTAAAGCTGAAGGAGACCATGGTCCCTGGTGTGCCCTCCGGGTCCATCTCTGACTTCCACTACAGGTGTGGCAGATAGTCTCTTGTGAGCTCAGCTTTGCCTGAGAGTGCCAACATCCTCTGTCAGCCTCAAGCTTATGAGGTTTCTATGTTTTCCTTTTCCCCAGGCACGAGTGCAGCCCGGAAGAGTTAACCCCTGGAAGCAGCCTGCCGTGGGTCTGGGAGCTGGTGGATAAAGCTGTGGCTTCCTGTCTCTCAGCAGAGGATTCTGGGAGACGTGATGGAGCTCATCGGGAAGTGCCTGTGGAGTGGAGTTCCTGCCACCCACCGCTGCAGCCTTGATAATGGACAGGGATATTGACTTCTTTCTCACTCACCCAGTTCCTCACTCCTGCTTCCTGCTGTCACATGCCAGAATAAACTAGAGCCTCCCAAGTCCATCTCAGCTCTGCTTTCAGGAGAACAAAGTCCTGAAGGAGGCTGCCGTTCAGTGTGGTGTTGTCCAAGAGACACGGTGTGAGCCACATGCCAGCTTACAAATTTCCAGCAGCCACACTAGAACCATCAAGAGAAACAGGCGAAATTAATCGTATAAATATATTTAATCCAATATTCTCCCAATGTTACATTTTAACATGGAACCAACATAAAAATATGATTAATGCAATATTTTACATTTTTTCATACCAAGGCTTCAAAATTTGGTGGGTAATTTACACATAAGGCCCATCTCAATTTAAACTTTAAATTTGTTTTGGAAATATATGATCTGTAGGAAGATTTCATAAAAATTTTTGAAAAAGTATATTTCTTTACCCAAGCTATTCTAAAAATACACTTGAGTATTTTCTAATAACTATGATAATAATTAATAAATTGAATGTTCATTCTTAAATTAATTTGGATAAAATAAAATATTTGGTTTCTCAGTAGTACTAGCTACATTTCAAGGGTTCAAGAGCCACATGTAGACAACACAGTTTTAGTAGTATAGACAGATAATAAAGTAAATAAATAAAAAAGCAATATATGAGATGGACACTAAGGTGAAAAATAAAGTTGGGGTATACAAATATGGTGTGATGGTTACAGCTTTAGAGGATTGCCAAGTTTAGTAAATAGGAATACAAGGCACCTGATTAAATTTGTATTTCAGATAAATAGCTGAAATATTTCAAAAATGGCTGAAATATTTCATGGGCCATAATTATACTGAAAGGATTGCTCCTTGTTTATCTGAAATGCAAATTTAAATGTATGTCCTGTATTTTATCTCATAACCCCAAATAGGGTGGCCAGTAAAGACTCTCTGAGAAGGTCTCTGAGTGTAGACATGAGATGACGGTGCAGGTCACGTGGGTACCTGGGAGAAGAGCATGCTGGTGGAAGGGACGAGAGCGAGGGTCTAGAGAGGGAGTGCATTGGTGTGCTCAAGGAAGGCAAGGAGGTGAGTGCAGAGAAAGCACCATCCACGGAGGGAGCAGCAGGTAGGGCCCCGACACCAAGGAGAAGCGGCTGCACACACAGCCTGGTGGGGCAGTGCAAGGCGTTTCCCTCTGGGTGAAACTAAGCTAAGCCACTAGAGCTGGGCTGAGCATCAATGTGCTCTTGTATTTTAAGAGGATCTCTCCAGCTGCTGCGTTGAGAATACACTGAAGGGAAGAATCAGGAGGATCTGCAAGGGTGAGGATGTCAACGGAGACCAGAGGGGTTGGATTCTGGATGCGTTTGCGAAGGCAGACTTGCAGGTGTACTGTGCATTGGATGGAACTGGGGAGGTAGGTTAAAGCTTCCTACAAGTCTAGCCTCATCTGAAAGAATAGAGTTGTCGTGTATGGTGACTGGGAAGCCTATGAGCTAAGCAAGGACAAAAGTTAGGGGAGGGAAGAGGTCAGAGGAGGGTCATCTGTTCCTCCTGGACAGGTGACATTAAAGATGCCTGTTGGAAACACATGTGAGATGCTGAGCAGATGAGCTGGAGTTCAGGGGAGACTGGCTGGAGATAAGAAGCTAAGCTGTGTTGGAAGTCAGGACACTGGGGAGTGAGTCTCCCTTGGAGTGTTGCAAAGAGGGGAGTTTGTGGACTAATGGACTGCAGTTGCTCACCAAGCCCACAGGAACTTCCATTCTGTAGCTGTAGGAGTTGAGGCTTGGAGAAGGGAAGGATGTGCCAGAGTTGATACAGCCAGTCAGAGGCGGGTCTGAGAAGAACCTTATGTTCTTTCCGCCACTCTCTTCTAGAAGGATCTCATAGTTAAAAAGAAAAAAAAAATATATATATATTTTGAATCTTGCGGCAAATACATTTAAGATAAAATTTACAATGACAGCCCAGAGTATACGATTAAGTGATGTGTAGGGTGTTGACAGTGATTAGTAGCCATCATCACCATCTCCTTCCAGAACATTTTCATGACCCTAAAGAGAAACCCCAAACTCATGAAGAAGTTGCTCCTATTTCTCCCTCCTCCCAGCCCTGGGAAACCACAAATCTACTTTCTGACTCTATGGACTTGCCTATTCTGAATATTTCACCCAAATGCATTCAGGCAGATTTTTTTTTTTTTTTTGGTATTCTGACTTTTTTTTTGCTCACTTAAGATAATGTTTTGAAGTTTGCTCCTGTTGTAACATTTATCAGTACTTCATTTATCTTTTCTTTTTTTAAAAATCTTTTTAGAATTTTGTGGTGGTAAAATACATATAACATGCAGTTTACCTTCTTAAGTGTACAGTTCAGTGATATTGAGCACATTCATACTGTTGTGTCAGCCATCACCACCCAACTCCAGAACTCTTTTCATCTTGCAGAAGTGAAACTTTGCACCCATGAAACGCCTCTCCCTTCTCCTTCCCCAGACCCTAGTGACCACCACTCTCTTTCTCTCTCTATCTTTGACGACACTGACTTCCTTGAGTAAGTGCGATCCTACAGTAGTTGTCCTCCCGTTATGGGCCTGTTTCATTTAGGGTAGTGCCTTCTGGTTTTAACCATGCTGTAGCATAGGTCAGAATGTCTTTTTAAGGCAGAATGATTTTCCACTCTGTAGAAATACCACATTTTGCTTATAAGTTCATTTGTTGATGAACACTTGAATTGCCTCTACTTTTCAGCTATTGTGAATCATGCTGTGGTCCAAGTGGTTATGTGAACATCTCTTCAAGATTCTACTTTCAGTTCTTTTTGATAGATTTCTAGAAGCGGAATTGCTGACTCACGTGGTGGTGTTATTTTTAATTTGTTGAACAACTGCTATACTTTCTCCTGGGGCTCACCATTGTACGCTTCCCTGGCCACACCCAGGATGTCTATCTTATCCACAGGCTCCACAATACTTATTGACTCTGTTTTGTTTTGGACAACAGCATTCTAATGAGCACAGTGTGGTAGCTCACTGTGGTTTTGATTTAAATTTCCCTAGTGATTACTGATACTGAGCATCTCCTAATGTATTTTAGGCCACATTTATGTCTTCTTTGGAGAAATGTCTATTCACATCCTTTGCCCATTTTTGTATGTTTTTTTTTTTTTTTTTGTGTGTGTGTGTGTGTGTGGTTAACTTTCAGGAGTTCTCTATTCTCTATTAATCCCTTATCAGATATACGATTTGCAAATGCTTTCTTCCATTCTGCCAAGAGTGTTTTTGATGCACAAGTTGTTGATTTTTCTCGACATCTAACTTGTCTACTCTTTGTTCTGTTGCCTGTGCCTTTAGTGTCATATCCAAGAAATCATCATTGAATTCACGGTTGTCAAGGTTTTGCCCTGTGTTTTTTCCAAACAGTTTTGTAGTTTTAGCTTTTCTGCTTTATGTCTTTGATTCATTTTGAATTAATCTTTGTATATGGTGTCAGGTAAGAGTCCAACTCTGTTTTTCTGCATGTGGATACCCAGTTTTCCCAGTACCATTTAGCAAAAAAGACTGCCTTTTCCCCATTGGATGCTCTTGGCACCCTTAACCACATGGGAGAGGGATTATTTCTGGGATGTCTCTTCCATTCCCTTGGTCTCTACGTCTGTCTTTGTGGCAAGCCCCTCCCCCCATTTGATGACTATAACTTTATTTCATCCTTTACATTCCCTAATAATATTTCATTGTGTGGATAGCTGCACAGGCCACACCCTTCCAGGGTACACCCCCAGTGGCCTGCTTCATCTGACCATGCCCTACCACCTACAGCTTTCCACTACTTCTAGGAGTCTATTCAGCTCCAATGGATCAATCCACTGCTGGAGTGATCCAATCACTCCCCAAAGTCCCAGGTAGGAACATGGCTGCCTTAGGGAGCAAGCCTTCAACACATGAACCTTTGGGGATGCTTCATATCCAAACCATAACAAGGCTGTCCCCAGGAAGTGGGCATCCGATTGGCTGACCTTGACCCCAATGCCCACTGCCTTGTCAGGGAAAGGAAGGTCACCTTAAATGACAGTCCCACCAAGGGAGGGCATTATTTCCAGATAAAGGAGAAATAGATGATGGGTAAGAACACAAGAAATCCTGATTAAAATAATCAAACACCACATTGCCTGTGTTCCTAGCTCTGTGAAGTACCACCCCTTGAAGGGAGTAAGAGCAAAAGAAATCATGAAATCATGATGCTCAGGGTTTTGTTTTTTATTGCAGGTGGAGCGGTGAGGGAGCTGGGCAGGAGTGGGGGCAGGAGTTTCTGAGCCTGGATATTCTCTAACTCCACCACGTGTTGCATCTGCCTGTTCTTCTAAGAGCTCCCTTGGTAATGGAAATGACTAATGAGGCGAGTCTGGCCATGTGTGGTTCAGGATCAGAACATGCTGTCAGCTCCCCTGACCTCACAGCCTGGCTCCCCCATCCTCGGGACGGTGAGGATTCTCTGCAGAGCAGGCCTGTGTTTTCCTGTTTTAGTCACCACCTGGTGTCAGAAGCCATTGTGAGTCATGCTTCTGTGATCTCGTCTTGGGACAATGGTGAATAGTTGGTGCGTTTTCATTTCTCAGGGCACGTCTGAGATGAAAGCAGGGAGAAAGAACAGGGGAACATTTCTTTTCCCTTTGTGCTTACAGATCCTTTGCCTAGATATGACTGTAAAAATAACTCTATGCTCACTTTTATGAATAGGAAATGTACAAAGTCTTATTGTGGAGAACTGGAAAAGAAAGAAAAAGGGAGCAACATAAAGATATCAAGCCTTGCCCTTAATCCCATCACGGTTCCACCATACAGTGTATCATTTGGGGTCTAACTTTGCTCTTTTATTTCAATGCACGTATGTTCCTGAACAAATGCATGGCAATTTTTCTAACTTCTACCGCTTACAGAGTCAATTGCCATGACTTAAGCCTCAAGGTTGCCTACAAAATTTTGAAGAACAAAGGAAGAAATTAATTGTAAATATGTATCACCAGAATGGGAAATTTAGATCAAGGCCCGTGGCATCCTGGTTAACCACTTGCTATCCCCCGTAATAATAGCTAACATTTATAAAGTGGTTCCTCTGTGCTAAGCACTTTTTGTGTGCTAGTTTGCTTATTCTTCATAGCAAAGATGTAGGAATGATGATTATTATTACCATCTTATAGATGAGGACACGAGATGTAAAAAGATCAAGCAACATGCCTAAGATCACATGGTTACCAAGCAGCAGAGCTGAGTGGTCAACATGGCCACCTGGTCTCAGGGTCATGCTCTGAGCTGCTGTGAGCCAACTCTGGCTCTCTGAGGTTAGGATACAAACTGTTCCATCCTCTAAGTGTCACACAGATGCTCAAGAAATAATGACCAAATAGATGAGTCTCCCAAGCTGTGTGTGCTCAAGGACTTCTTAACTACCTTGAGAAAGTGGTTCAATTCAAGGGCAAGTTCTGTCATCTTTCTCTTCAAAATGGGTTCTGCACCTACTTCCCTCTACACCCACCACTGCTGTCTTGGGCCAAGCTGCCATGGTTCCTCACTGGGACTTCTGCTTTTTCCTCTTTCTTGGCAGTTCCCCATCTTCAGCCCTTGCTGTGGCCTAGTCTTTATCCTGTAGTCAGAGCTGTCTCTGAGAACAAAGCAGAGGATGTGTCCCTACTCAAATCCTTCCATAACTTCTTATCGCCCTTGGAGTTGAATGCAGGCTTCCAGGGTTTTTCCATGTTGCTGTGTCTCCCTCCCCAACCCTCCTCTGCCTCCTGTGCGCATGGTCCTCAATGACATAGGACTTTTCCTGGAACACAGGGACTGTCTCGAGCCTTTGCACACTAGCTGCAATGACATGTTAGTGTAAGTGTGGGCAAGGTGCCAAGGCACACACTTGGCTGTTAACACAGGTAATCCGAGTTGAAGAGGAGGGGAATATGGAGGGCTCGTTCCTTTATGTTAGGCCAGTGTACTGTGTAACCAGTATACCCTAGATAACGGTTTGGTAAGCATGCCTTAATTTTATAGTTTTAAAGAGAAATTCAACAAAGCCAGGAAAAAAAGAGTCCTTTTCCGTCCCCATCCTCTCTTAGCTGAGGATGTAGTCTTCTCCTTCTCTACAGCAGAGCTCCTGGGCTTCCTGACCCATCTCTCTGTCCCATCACCACCACAGCCTGGTTTCTGAGCTCCGATGCTGTCCTCAGAGCCTTACCAGCAGTCTCTCTGTGGCTCCTCTCCAGTTCTCTCCAGACCTCTCAGCAGAACTCCACACTGTCCACCACTCGGTCTTCCTTTACAAATCTTTTATTTTTAATTGTGGTAAAATATACGGAGCATTAAATTTACTATCTTAGTCGGGGGCAGTGGTGCATGCTGTAATCTCAGTGGCTTGGGAGACTGAGGCAGGGGGATCACTAGTTCAAAGCCTGCCTCATCAATTTAGTGAGACCCTAAGCAATGCAGCGAGACTTTGTCTCTAAATTAAATATAAAAAAGGGCTGGGGATGTGGCTCAGTGGTTGAGTTCCCCTGGGTTCAATCCCCAGTTACCAGTTATTTATATATATATATATATATTTTAAGGACACAATTCAGTAGCGTTAATTCCAGGCACATTTGGTGTGCGACCACCAAGACCACCTTGAGAGCTCATTTCACCTCACAGATCTGAAGTTGCACTAGTTTAACCACCTGCCATTCCCTTCTCTCCCCAGTGCCCGGCCACCACCACTTTCTTCCTGGCACTGTGAACTTGACTGCTGTAGGTACCTTATTAAGTAGACTTGTCCTGCCTTTGTCTTTTCATGGCCGTCTTACTTCACTTACTGTAGTGTCCTCAAGGTCCATCCGTGCTGCACCGAGAGTCAGCAGCTCCATCTCAAGGCTGAGCAGTACCCTGTGTGTACAGACCACGCTCTGATCATTCACTGGCCCACTGATAGCTGGCACTGACTCGTGCCTACCTTCTAGTTCCTGTGAACGGTGCTGCTGTGAAGATGGGTGTGCCGTGTCTCTGCGGGCACCTCCGCCTGTGGAGGTGGGGCTTCCTCCATTCCTTCTCTATACCTTTGCCAGCTCTTCCTCTCCCTCCCTCCCTGGGTGCTCAAGTCTGATGGCCTGCAGCTCTCTTAGGCCTCTTTCCTGTCTCGTCCACCCCTCCTGCAGCAGTGGCTATCTTTATGCCTGGAATGCTGAATAATAATCATTATGGCTAATTAGAAATATTCATTGTGTGAGAAAACAGTGAACATTTCTAATTAACTATATTATCTCATTTAGTCCTCACAATAGTGTTGTAATAATAGTTGGGTACTATTATTTTCCTCATTTTGTACATGATGTAACTGTGGGATGGCAGGATTAGGTAACATGCCCCCAACCACACAGCTGAAATGTGGAAGCCAGGACTTGAATGGGGCAGTCTGTTGTAGGGTCTCTGATTTTAGTCATTAAGTCCTCCTTTGGTTGGAAATCTGTATCTACAGGGTCTCTCCCCTGCACAAGACCATACCGATCGCACTCCAGTGCATGCCTGGGAGATCATCAGAGATTGTGCTGCTGAGAGAATCTCCTCTTTGCTCAGTAGGGAAGGCTCCTAAATGATACTTTGGTGAAGTTATTGTATGTTATGGGTTGAATCAGGTCTCCGCACAAGAGACATGATGAAGTCCTTACTCAAGTGCCTCAAAATATGATCTATCTTGGAAATAGGGTCTTTGCAGATGTAAAGACAAGGTCAGACTAGACTAGGGTGGGCCCCTGATCCACAACACTGGAGGCCTCCTGGGAAGATGCGGTGGCACTGTGTTATGGCACCCTGGGTGGACAGAACACTGTATGTTGCTTCTCATAAAGGATTTCTTTGGGCACACAGCGGACCGTGTAGATTTGCTTGCAGTTCAACCAGGGCCAAAAAGTTTTTTGTCCAAAGGGAAGTTTGGTGGGGCACCAGTGTGAGCAGCTGCAAGGTGTCCTGAGCACTGGGGAACAAGCTCATCTACTTCTCAATTCACTTGTCGAGCAAACTTTTTGGAATGCCTGCTCTGGTCCAGGGTCCATGCCAGGGAAGGATACTCTATTTAACTTATTTTTAACTCTATTTAACTATTCAACTTATTTTTCTTATCTAAACTACTCTGTGCACTCATTCTTATGTGATACAACACAGGTCTGTGAAAGTTGGTACTTCCTAAAACAGGTGATAGAGCACAGGCCCAAGGTCACAGGTACCAGAGGTCAAAATGCCTGTGTTCTCCTCCTGTCTCTTCCACCTCCTAGCTAAGTGACCTCATCTGCCTCAGTCTCCTTATTGTGAAATGGGAATAATAGCATCTACCTTTCAGGGTTGTTGTGATGCAAAAAGAACTGATTTCCCCTGGAATGTCTCCTGCAGTCCCTGGTTTATAGCCAGTAAACCACACATTAATTATTAACAAATGTTTATTATTATTTGAAAAAAATCCGTGTGTGTGTGTGTGTGTGTGTGTGTGTATGTGTGTGTGTGTAGAAAGGCAAGTTCATCGTGGAGGGGAATGACTTTAAAACGGTGTAACAAGGAGCCCAGAGTTCTTTAGAGAGACTTCAGGTTGTGAAAGAAGGGGAGGCTGGCAGAGAGGGATCTTTGACTCCTGGTCCCCACCCCACCAATCCAGCTAGGCCTTTTACTGTTTGCTCTTTTTTTGGAATCAGGTCTGTTTTCTTCTGAGAAAAGACTTGCCTATTTAAAAAGTTTAAAATGAGCTGATGGGGTGACGCACACCTGTAATCTCAGGAACTCAGGAGGTTATGGCAGGAGGATCTCAAGTTTAAGGCCAGCTTCAGCAACTTAGTGAGGCCTGAAGCAACTTAGGGAGACCCTGTCTCAAAAATAAAATAAAATAAAAAGGGGCTGGGAATGTGGCTCAGTGATAAAATACTGGGTTCAGACCCAGTAATAATAAAAAAAAAGAAATAAGTTTGGAAACTACCTAAATACAGTATTATTTTATGCATTATGTCCTATGTTAAAAGAGCAAAAGAAAAAAAAAACCATGTTACTTTCCTAACCAGACAAAGTATTAATAGAAGAGGAGGTGGATTTTTATTATTTACTCTAGAATATATCAGTGGTATATCACCATTATTTTGATATTGTTGCATTAAATAGGAAACCACATTAACCTTATAACCTTCTGCCGTTCAGATAATGCCTATGCACCCTGGAGCTGGCCTCCATTCTTGTTTTTCCTCACATCTCCCTCTGTCTCCATGGTTACTGCGCTTCTGTCATTTTCTAAACGTGCCTGGCCTTTCACAGTTCCTTATACTTGCATATGAGTAGCTAATGTTTTGGAAAGCTCTTTCCTCTTTTTGGCCCACTCCTAGTCGTCCTTCAAAACCCAAGTCAAATGTTCCTTCTTACAAGATGCTGTCCCTGGGTAAGTGCTCCTCTTAAGCACCCTCTGGTGATTCCTGCAGAGTGGTTACAGCCTGCTGTGCTGCCACTGGGGGCATGGAGAGTGAACTGGAATGAATCGTGTCTCCCCAAATCCATGCGTTGAAGCCCTAAACCCTAATGGGAACTGCATTTGGAAATAGGAGTTTTAGGAGTTAATTAAGGTTAAATGAAGTCATACGGTGGACCCTCATCTGGCAGGGTTGGTGCTCAGATAGGAAGAGTAAGAGACACCAGCTTCCCTCTCTCTACCATGTGAGGACACAGTGAGAAAGTGACCCTCTGCTCGTCAGGAAGGGGAACTTGCCAGCAATCAAACCTTGCTGGAGCCCTGACTGTGGACTTTCCAGCCCCCAGAATTTGAGAAAATAAAGTTCTATTAAGCTCCCACCCTCTGGTATTTTGTTACGGCAGCCTACCTGAGCTAATACACATAGGTTTGTCCAGGTGGCTTATTTAGGGCTGCAGAATGTTTTGAATGGAGAGCAACCATTCTGATTAGTTGGCTTCCATAATCTTCCAGTCAAAACTGGGTTGCACATTAGCCTGCATGCAATTATCTGTTAATTTGTCTCCTCTCATCCCTCCACGAGATAGTAGTCTGTTGGAGTATAGGAACTTTGTGTTATTCATCCATGTTTCCCAAGGCGCCAATAAATGCCTTTTAAATGACAGAATCCATCTTGTTCTGCCTCCACAAACAAAATAGATCATTTTTTAAGGATATTAAGACCTGAGCATTTGTATTTGATTTAATATCCTGCCCTCACCCAACCTTGTTTTTCATGGTGTATTCTTATAGAGCTAGCCCTGGGCAGAGGGTCCTGCCCCATGATAAGAGGGTGACTTGCAGAGCTGGGAAACCATAGGATCTGGAAGAAGGAGACCAAATGTCTGTGTGAGCTTGTTCGTGTGTACATGTGCACTGCAATTGACTTCTGTGTAATAGAGAGAATAGGTGCATCAGAAGTTAAAGATTTTATTCCTCTAGAGAGGTGGGAAGTGATAGAATCTGGATCCGAGAGTGAGAAGATCTGAGTTCCAGCTCCGACACTTGAGCAGGTCACTCATGCTGATTAGGTTCCTCAGACTTAGTTTCCTCGGCTCTAAAATGGGCACGGTTGTTAGAGGTGATGAGGAATTCTGGAGTACTATTAGTTGGCATTTTGTTGGGGGACCAGCACTGCCAGACTTGTGTTTTGGTTTGGTTAAACCTTCTTCCCAGGAGATTCCCAGGAAAGATGCCCGCGTAAAGAACAAGAGCAAAGAAAAGGAGCACTGTTTCATTTTTATCTGATTTAAGACCCAAACTCTGTGAGCTCATGAAACCGGCTCTGCATTTTCTCCTACGGTAATCAGGGCTGAACAGCTTCAAATCCAAAACTAACAGAACACATTCATCAAAGTGAGGCAGGGTGAACCTGGAGAGGGCAGATGCTTGGAGAGATTGTGCTTACCTCAGGGTCCAAGGAGGAGCCAAGTTGGGCTGGGTCCTGCTGTCATCCATGTGCAGAAGAGAGAAAAAGAGCAAGTTGTCAGGGCCTCTTCCAAGGGAGTCCTTGCAGAAGAGGGGGAGGAAGGTCCACTGGTTCTACCCCTTGGTTCTCCTAGCCACTTCTTCACCATGGAAAAAGGTGACCCCCAAAGAGAGAGTTTATGTGCGTTAAAAAAAAAAATGTCTTTACTTTTTGAGAAATTTCTGCTCTACAGAAAATTGAGCACAAAGTATGAAAGTTCTCCTAGGCCCCCACCCTCCTCCTCTAGTTCCCGCTGTTATAAGCCTCTTACATTAGTGTGGCACATTAATTACAATTAATGAGCCAATATTGATTCATTTTTTTGGATTCATTATTATTCACTGAAGTCTGCAGTTTATGTTAGTGCTCACTCTTGGTGGTGTTCGCTCCAAGGGTTTTGACAAATATGTAATGACATAAATCTGCCTCTGTGCTCCCCCCCCATCCCTGTGCTGTCCTTGCCCATCCCTCCCTACCACCCTCAGCCCCCCGATGATTGCTGATCTCGCTGCACTCCCTCTCTGTGCACAGTGTCCCTGCCAACAGGCAACACATTCTCAGTGCCCAGATCTGACCATTCCCTCTGAGCCCCCTGGGTGGGAGTGAGCTCTAAGGTCAGGAAAGCTGATCCCTCCTCCAGGCGCCCAGAGGACTACCGCAGGGATAATAATGTCTGTACCACAGGATTTTTATGAAGATTAAGTACATGAAAAATAAATTATAACTCTACAGATGTTAACTGTCGTTGGCATCTCGAGTTTTGGTTGTGGGTTAACTCCATCAGGGTAAGTCAGTATTTATTTTAATATGCAAAAGGGTTTGCTAAGCAAATCTGGGGACTGCAGGGCAATGTTTAACTTAGAGAATGAGCTTTTAAAAAACAATTAGCGGCTGCCATTGGTGAATTAATGTGCTGCCCAACTGGGCCGTTCCCCAAGGCTGAGTCCTCACGCCAGCTCTCCTCCCTCTGCTCTCAGCGGGACTCATTTATCTTCATGGCTTCTCTCATTTCCTTTTGGATGAATTCCAAATGCGTCTGCAGAACTGGCCTGTCACCTGTCATGGTCAGTACCTCCCACTGTCTCCTGCACAGTCCTGCCTTCATAGGAAATGCAGAAGTCAAGGCTAGAGCCCTCGGGGGTGCGGACAGACTGGTTCCCATGCACATGCACGCAGCGGGTGGGAGTGTGGAAGATGGAGATGCGTGGACAGCCGGGTAGTGGGTCCTCAAAAAATTAAAGCTAAAATTACTATATGATTTGGCAATGACAACTCTGGGTAAACATGAGAACTAAAAGAACCGGAAGCAGGGGTCTCAACAGATATTTGTACACACATGTTCATAGAAGCCTTAGTCACAATAGCACAAATCACTCATGTCCATTGACGAACATAGACGCCAAACGAGGCACATCCTTCCCGTGAACTCGGCCTTAAGAAGGAAGACAGTTCTACCACAGGACATGGCAGGGAAGAACTGGAAGGCATCATTCTCCAGTAGAACTTTCTTTTTCCTCCTCCCTCCCCCTGGTCCTCTTCCTCTACTTTCTGATCTCTCTGCTATTGCCATGAGACACCAACCCCCATCTTTTTTTTTCTTTCATTTTTTCTTTCTAGTTTCCATAGATGAGAGAAAACATTCAACCCTTGAACTTGGCTTATTTTTTTTAACAGAAAATTCTCTAGTTCCATCCATTTTCCTGAAAATGACATAACTTCATTCTTCTTTATGGCTGAATAAACCTCCATGGTGTGTCTATAGCCTATTCTCTTTATCCATTCATCCACTGATGGACACCTAGCCTGGTTCCAGAATTTGGCTATTGTAAATTGTGCTGCCATAAACATGGATCTGCATGTGTCACTGCAGTGAGATGACTTTAATTCTTCAGGATAAATACCGAGGAGTGGCATAGCTGGTCATATGGTGGTTCCATGCCTAGTCTTTGGAGGAGCCTCCACACTGATTTCCATAGCAGCTGTACTAATTTATAATACCACCAAGTGTCTCAGTGTTCCTTTGCCTCCACATCAGAGGGCATCATTCTAAGTGAAATAAGCCAGACATAAAAGGACAAATACTATATCATTCTACTTACATGAGGTACTTACAGAGGTCAAATTTATAAGGCAGAAAGAAGAATGGTTATTGCTAGGGACTTAGCAGATGGGGAAATGGGAAGCTGTTTATGATCAGAGTTTCAGTTCTGCAAGATGAAAACGTTCTGCAGACCGAGGGCCGGAAATGTGGTAGATTCAGTGGTGCAGTGCTTGCCTCACACGCACAAGGCCCTGGGTTCAACCATCAGTACTGCCAAAAGTTCTGAAGATCGATTGCCTAACAACGTGAATACACTTGACATTACCCAGCTGTACACTTAAAATAAGATGGTTGACTTCATTTATGTGTGTCTTTTAATGTTATGTGCAGTTCACCACAGTTAAAAAATTTTGTTCCTCATCTCATCTCAAGGGAGACATACATACCACAGCCTTGGGAGAAGGGTGGAGAGCAGAGTGAACTGTGGGCTCTGGCAAACGACTGTTGAGTTGGAATCCCAGCTCTGTGGGAGCTTGATTGGATGAATTTCTTAACTTCTCTGTCTCAGTTTCCTCATCTATGAAGTATAAACCTAAGTGCCTACTTTACAGAATTATTCTGAAGATTAGATGAGAATATGTATATAGAGCTTAGAAGACTGGTCACCATGTAGTGTGGGCTGGTGAAGTGACAGCTATTTTTTACTTGTCCCCTCTTTTCTTAGAAGCACCTTCCCTCTCTTCTCCACCTATATGAATCCTCCACATCTTGCAAGACCCAAATAAAATTTCACCTCCTTCTTAAAACTGTTTTTGACCATGACAGCCTATAAGACCCTCTGCTTCCAAAGAATCATGTATTTGTAGATATGTATTCGCTTATATAGTATTGCTTTGTATTGGACATTAGTAGTAGTTATATTTGTGACTATTATAATTGTGTCTGTATAATTAAAAGGCTTTTGAAATCCAATGGAGAGGTATGAAATACTTCAAATGAAATGCGAGCGGGGAGCTGGAGCTAGGTAAAATGTCATCAGTATTGCATGTGGGGTGTGCTGGGCTCCCCTGAAAGAAGACAAGGACCACGGTGCAGTCTATTTGGGAAGTTATTTCAGGAGTAAGGTTGGGGAGAATGAGGGAGAAAAGAAGAGCCAACGGAAGTGTATGTTACTGAGGTCACTGTGATTAGCACTGGAGCTGGATCCTGCCTACGATCCTCTGAGGACTGTTAAGAGGGTGTCTAAGACTTGTCTGCCGGAGAATTTCCACCAGGAGCAGTGACATCAATCTTGGCTTCTGTCTGCACAGTTGAGGCTGCACCTGGGGGAGGTCGCTCCCTTGCATTTCTGGGCTGACATGTAAGCTTGCTGAGAAGGTGTCTGATGGCATCAGAGAAGTCCTGGGGCAAATGCTGTGGGCAAGGTGCTGTCAGAGAAGCATTCAAGGAGCCACCAGACACAGCTGTCCCCGCAGTGTCCAAGAGTCGTTCCATTACCAGCCAGGTAAACTAGGAAATGGCTTCTCTTCTGATAGTCTCAGCCATCGGCCCAGAATCACCCACATTTAGGTTCTGTGACTACTCTATTTTCTCTGGCCAGGGAGTTGAAATTTTCTGATTGGACAGGCTTGGGTCAGGAGAGTCTCGGAAAGTGATTCCCTGATAGATGTCAAACAGGAAAAGCCATGTCTGCTGCATCTGTAATTCCCATTAAAAAAATGTATACGTAGGAATTACCATGGAATTATAACAACTATTAAGCAAAAAGCACATTTGTAAAAGCCACCTCTGATTTGTTATTATATGTATTATATAATCAGTTCTTCAACAAATTACCCGCTTTGGTGGATGGCGCAGTAAACGACGTGGGTGGTCTGGGTGCTCCTGGTGGGTTCTGCCTTCTAACAGTGTACTCTTGCTCTGCAGAAATTTCAGCATTTCACCAAGGCCAGATTTCTTCCATGTAGTCTGGAGTAACACTTAGGGAACCTGTGAGATAGGGCAGCGACGTAGCCATTATGATGTATCCTAAAAGTACCTTTCCTTGAGGGCTTTGTTTAAAACTGTCTAATTGAAGAGTATGACAGTCTGAATTTATCAGCCATTTATCGTACCAGGCCCCGTCTAAGCGCTTTCAGCATCGTCTCAATTAATTTTACAACAACTTCCCCCAATAGAGGTCATTAGGTTCCTTTGAGGAAAATGGTGCTTAGAGGGCTTAAGTCAACCAAGGCCTACCGGTGTCCTCGCTGCCACATCAGAAAAGTCTGGGTAACTCCCACAGGGCTTCTCTGTGACCTCCTAAAACTATTGTTCCTAACTGAGGGGAAAATAGGAAAAAGCATAACTGAGTCTCCATTTAACTATGTGGTTAGACTTTAAGGCCAGTTCTGTCAGACAGGCTGCCATCATTTTCCTGCTTGTGTATGTTTTCAAACACTGTAAGAGAATAAATAGAAACTTTTCACTCCCACCCCATCTCCCAGCTACCCAGTTCCTCCACCTCCAACCAGTCAGACCCACCACTATTGATATCCTTGTAGGTTTATGCAAACATAAGAAATAGGAACATAAAATAGTTTCTTTCTTTCTTTTTTAAAGTTGATGTATTTTATACGCTATTGTGCATTTTCCTTGTCCCAGGTTTTCCAACTTAATAATGCAAGTTCTTTTTAGAGAAATTCACAAAGTCTTTTTATCCCCCCCCCCCCCCGGCTGTATACTACTCCATCCTGTGGACAGACCATGGTGTTGACCCAGACCCCTACTGGTGGGCATTTAGCAGCTTTCTGTATTGTGTAATTCCAAGCCCTGCTGCTGCGGTTACACTGGGCTCTATGCCATTGCACTTGTGCACATACATCTGTAACTCCAGTTTGAAACCGTTCTTCTCTGTGGAAAACCAGTGGCAGAGGTCTGTTTTTAGGGGCAATCCAAACTAGAATCCTATTCTTCCTGCTGACAACTTCCAAAAGAATCGACCCCCTCATCTTTTGGACACATAATCCTGAGCTTGTCGTTGGACATCCCTTAGCCTTTGTTTCTTTACCTGTGAGAGGACAAGTTTAGTCTCATGTTGACTCCCGTTCCTCTGTGATAAAGGACCTGATGAAACAGACAATGTTGCACAGGGTTCATTGGCTGCTGTAACTGGAGAGTCCCCACCTCGGAATCAATAGTTGAGGCCAGGGAATGGGAGGCCCCCGAGCTTCAGTTTTCCCACCTAAAGAGTGGGACTGTCATTCCTTCACTCTGTAAATGTGTCACAATATCGCCAGCACCTAGGGCACAGTTTTGGCACATGGAATGCACTCCATAGATAAACGAATGAGTAAATGAATATCTATTTTGCAGCATTGTTATGAAGGTTGAGTAGGATAATGTAATAATGTAATAATGCCTAATAGTAGGTTTTGCCCCTTAGATGGCCCCTCTTGGTGTGACCATGGTGAAGAAGGGAAGGGGAAGTTCTGGGAAATGAGGTGGTGGAGTCCATGGGTAGAGCAGGTAGAACTGGCCTTGGTCACTGAAGCTGCTCTGGCCTAGTGTTGCTGGCGAACCTGCCTCTCTCCCTTTGTCCTGCTGCCAGGGGACGGCCAGGGAGTTCTAATCCTCACATGGTGAACCTCTGAGCTTTGAGGCTGATCCCCATAGGGGATGTGAAACTATCAGAATCCACAGGGGACCTCTAAGCTGTTCTCTAACCAGACAGGAAACCCAGGGCCTCCTCTGGGATTGGTTCGCTCTCAATTCACTTAAAGTTGGTTGGGGTTGCCCAGCCAGTCAGAGCTGCCTGCTGGGTCTCCCGCCCAAGACCCCTCCAGCCAAGACCTGCTGGACTAAGACCAGCACAGGAGCAGAGGCCTGTGTCTTCCCTGGCCACCCCTGCCCTCTGCTCACCTCTGAAGATTAGGAATGAGGAATTTATAATTTTCTGTAAGCCATGCAATTGCCTTCCACATTTTCTTTTTCTTTTGGCTTCTTTTTTAAAAATTTTTATTGTTGGTTGTTCAAAACATTACATAGTTCTTGATATATCATACTTCACACTTTGATTCAAGTGGGTTATGAACTCCCATTTTTACCCCGTATACAGATTGCAGAATCACAACGGTTACACATCCATCGATTTACATATTGCCACACTAATGTCTGTTGTATTCTGCTGCCTTTCCTATCCTCTACTATCCCCCCTCCCCTCTTCTCTCTCTATCCCCTCTACTGTAATTCATTTCTCCCCCTTGTATTTTTCTTTTCCCTTTCCCTTCACTTCCTCTTGTATGTAATTTTGTATACCCCTGAGGGTCTCCTTCCATTTCCATGCAATTTCTCTTCTCTCTCCCTTTCCCTCCCACCTCTCATCCCTGTTTAATGTTAATCTTCTTCTCATGCTCTTCGTCCCTACTCTGTTCTTAGTTACTCTCCTTATATCAAAGAAGACATTTGGCATTTGTTTTTCACTTAGCATAATCTGCTCTAATGCCATCCATTTCCCTGCAAATTCTATGATTTTGTCATTTTTTAATGCAGAGTAATACTCCATTGTGTATAAATGCCACATTGAAGGGCATCTGGGTTGGTTCCACAGTCTTGCTATTGTGAATTGTGCTGCTATGAACATCGATGTAGCAGTGTCCCTGTAGTATGCTCTTTTTAGGTCTTTAGGGAATAGACCAAGAAGGGGAATAGCTGGGTCAAATGGTGGTTCCATTCCCAGTGGCCTGCCGGCGTGGTAGTCATGTCACCCCAAGTGGAGTAGGGGCAGAGCAGAGCCGCCGCCGGCGCCCGGAACAGGCCCAGAGACCCGCCGGCGACACCCCGATTGGAGTCTTTTGGCTACTTAAATCAAATCCAACTTGTCACCTAGGTGCTCAGCTCAGGCAGAGCCCATTCCCAAAGGAGGAAGGAAAGCCTCAGCATCCCTAGGCTAATTGCTTTCAGGCACAGGCTGCTCATCCACACCCTATGCAGTCCTACAGTGGCTCGGCTGGGAAGCTGGCTGCTGCAAGAACTGGCCTCTTGCTGGACAAGATGGGAAAGTTGAGAAGATGAGGGAGGGGAAGAGAAGGGAGCTGGGGAGGAAAGAGAAATGAGAAAAGGGAATGAAGGAGCCCAGGTGTGAGGCCAGCCAACCGTGTACCACATCTCCCCTCTTTTTATGCAGAGGAAAGGAACTTGCCCCAAGATGGCCAGTGAGAGAGGATGGAGGTGTGTCCAGGACTGGTACTAACATGTGTCCTACCGTGTCGCACAGGGAAAGGTTTCCATGGCCAGATAATTTGAAGATTCAAAGATGCATTAGGGAATTAAGGATCCCAGAGGACCCTGAAGCAAGGACACCTATTTAACTTGGGTTAATCTAGCATTTCTCCAACTACACAATCCTCCTGTGCTGCTTGTTTGCAAATATACATCTGTCTCTTTCTCTTTTCCTTCCTCTCTTCCTTTTTACAAGATCACACTTATGCCTTCAATTCCAGTTCCACACCAGGGGCTCGGTCTGGCCTTTCCTTTTCCATATTTGGAACTCTCTTTCCGGACAGTGCATAAATTGAGGCTCACTTGTTTCATCCTGGAATATGCGTGACATCATTTTGGTATTGCTAACCTATCCCTCTGTGAAAAACAAACTCACTGCTTGAAGTTCTGTGTTTGAGGACAGCTCTTTTTGTCAGTAGCCTGAAGCTATTAGTAAAAAATACTGTGTTCAAGATTTACACAGTTCTGTTGCAGCCCCTGTGAAGATTTATCTTTTTAAAGTAGAGTTAGGTTATGTATTTCTATTTTTATTTTTCTCCCTTGACCATGTTGATTTTTTCCCCCTGGAGTATGGGAAACATGATTTGATTAAAAAATTTGAGACAATATAAAAGTTGAGTTCAGAGATGCCACTCATCTCTTCTCTGCTCCCACCCATGCTTCCATTCCATCCCATTCCCATCCCTTCATATAACCAATTTCATCAGTTCCTGACTCATCCTTCTGGTGGTTCTTTTTACTCACCAGATGTGTGTGAGTGTGTGTTTCAAACTTCTGGTCAGGTGCAGTGGTGCACACCTGTAATCTCGGCAACCTGGGATTCTGAGGCAGGAGGATGGTGAGTTCAAAGGCAGCCTCACCAATTTAACAAGGCCCTAGGTAACTTAGCGAGACCCTAAGTTGTGGCTCAGTGGTAAAGTACCCCTGGGTCAAAAAACCAAAACCAAACCAAACCAAATCAATACAAGACAAAAAAGGACAAACAACAACAACAACACAACAAAAACCAAAAACCAAAACCAAAAATCAATCAAACAAACAAAAAACTTTTGTATTACTCAGGGTTCTCCGGAGAAACAGCACCAATAAGCTCTACCAATAGATATAACAGAGGGTTTGGTTAGGGGAATTGGCAGGTGGTTACAGAGGCTGAAGAGTCCTAGGCTGTCTGAAAGTTAGAGAACCAGGGGAACTGGATGGTGCATGGCTCTGCACAAATCCAAGGCCAAAAGCCAAGCAAGCAACTCTCCTTCTGAGGCTAAAGGCCTGGGGGAGGGGCCCTGGTTCATCACAGATGGGACACCTGGAGTTCAGACATTGCAGGGCAGGAGAACATTCACCTGTGCCCATAGTGGAGGTGGGGGGGGGGGCGGCGGAGAAAGGGGAACGGCAGAAAGAAAGGGAAAGATATGAACAAATACTTGTCTCTTCTCTGCTCTTTTGTTCTATCCAGGCTCTCTGCCAATTGGAAGGTGCCCATCTGCATAGATGTAGCGGATCTCCTCACTCAATCCACTGATTCAAATGCCAGTCTCTTCTGGAAACACCCTAATTGTTATGCCTAGAAGAGATAATGCTCTACCAGCAATATGGGTATTCTTTAAGCAAATTGACACCTAAAATTAACACTTTCTTATACAAAAGATGACACTTTGCTTTTTCCACTAATTTGTAGTTTCTAGAAGTCACTCCACTTTTTTAATTATTTTTTTTTTTATAGCTGTAAATAGCACTCTATGGTGTGGACATACTGTGGTTTCAACCAGTCCTCTGCAAATGCATGTTTAGGTTATATCCAATATTTAGCAATTACAGAAAATGCTGCCATCATCAATGCGGTGCATGTGTATTTTCCTGTATCTTCAGGGTAAATTCCTGATGTGAGATTGCAGGTCCAGAGGGAAATGCATATGCACCTCTGTTGGATGAGGCCCCTGTCCCCTCTAACAGTGCCAAGCTGGTTTGCATCCTTGACCCTACTTGTAGGAGAGGGTGTGTTTTTCCATGGCCTTGACAAAAGTATGTGACATCCTTTTTTTTTTTTTTTTTAACTTTGTCAAGGCACTAGGTGGGACGTGTTATCTCGTTAGGGTTTTAATTTGCATTTTTCCCATCTTGAGTGAGATCGAACATCTTTTCATTTGTCTAAGGGCTGTTTTCTTTGTGAATTGTGTTTCATTTTCCTATCAGGTTTTTAATCTTTCCCTCCCCCATATTTTAGAGTCTACATTAGGAGAATTGGATCTTTATCTGTGATAACAGTTACAAATAGTTTCTCCTATTTTTTTTTTTCAATTGTTTTTTGACTTTGGCATTTTTGTCATGTTCTAAGAGTTTAAAATTTTTTCTTGTCCAACTGATCAATCTTTTCTTTTTTGCACCTGGGTTTTGAGACATAATTAGAAAGCCTTTACCTACTCCCAGATTATAAAGGAATACACCCTCTTTCCCTCTAGATCTTACTCGGCTTCATTTTTTCTACATTTAGATCTCCGAGTTCATTTTTGGGTTTGGTGTGAGGTCTGGCTTTATGGTTATCTTTTCCCAAATGGCTACGCTACCCAGTTGTCTCAGCACCATCTATTAAAAAGCCAGCTTCTGTTCCTGAGAGTGTTTCACACACACTCATAGGTCAATCTGGCCAAAGTTTCTGGCTAGAATCTCCTCCCCAGATTTATTTCTCCTGGTTGACATGATTCTGACCTCTGGCTGGCCAGCTAAGCCCCAGATGGCCATGCCAAGGGCTTTGTGATGACAAGTCTGTGGCAGGGCAGGCCACATGTCCAACTGCAGCGGCTGAATCCCGCCCTCTGGCCTCCACACTGGATGCCATGGTAGCTTTCCAGTTCTCCGCCTGTGGTTATTTCCACATGTTGAAACTTCACCAGCTGCTCTTAGCCCTAAATTGCTATGGTGTATTTTCCTCTGGTCTCTAAAAATGCCAGGCATCCTTTTAAATACTACTTGCAAAGTTTGTTTTGCATTTTTCCTGTTCTAAATCCAGATGACCCAGTGAAGTGGAGAAAAGACGAAGAGACAAAGAAAGAAAAGAATATTCCTTCTCTCCCATTTCTCGTAGAGTTCTTCTCATCTGTCTGGACTGATGTTGGATTGTAGAAACTGGAGGCCTATTCTTTTTGTGCAGGGAGTGTGTATTAAACACCTACTGCTTGCTAGTTCCGGGCTAGCTCTGGACCAGACACCATCCTGGCCTCCTGGAGCATATGGTCTATTGTGGGGTGGGTGAATTCGGATGGAAATAGATAATAACAGCTGTTAGGTAGAGGTATGGAATACCCTGGAGAGTATAGGAAAAGAAGAATCTGTGATTCAGTACTGTTCTGTGTTTGGAAAGCCCTTTCATTTCTAGTGTCTTACTTGATCTCCAGAGCACCACCATCTGGTTGGTATTGATGCCACACCCATTTTGCAGATGAAGAAACTGAGGTTTGCAGAGAGTAGTGTGTAAAGGGCATAACAGGTCCAGAGCTTCTGATTCCGGTGTCTGTTCTCCCTCTGCCATTGCCCATCCTCTCTGAATGTGTTTTGTGACCAACTCTTCCTGGAATCTGCAGGAACACATAGGCATGGCCAGCCTGAACTCTTTGGGATGTGATCATGTGCTGTGTCCATTTCCAAGTACGAAATTTGCTTCCCACCGCTTTCCTAACTCCTCCCTGGACTCCACTTCTCTTTTCTGTCTCAGCTGTCTCCTTCAAAAGTGGGAACAATAATAGTAATACAATCTAGTTCAGAGTGCTCTTGGGGAATAAGGAGGAAAACGTATGTGACGTTGGTTGGAAATTATAAAATACTACCCCAACAAGGATGATTATTGTAATTTTCTCCGCCGCATACTCACAAAGGACAGACAACAATAGCCAATAATAGCTACTAGACTTCGATAGGTTGCTATGTGCTCGGGGCCGTGCCAGGCACTTCATGCACAATATCTAATTTAGTCCTCATAGTGGCCCAGTGAGGGAGGAATTCTCATCCTCATTTTATACATGGAGAATCTCAGAAAGGTGGAATCACACAAGCAGGATTTGAATCCAGCATGAAACCAAAATCTGCTCTTCAGAAATATGGGTTGGATGAGACACAGGGAGAAAGGCCCCTGGTTCCTTCTACCCCATGCCCTCTGCCCCTTGTGAGCTCACCTCTGACCTCCAGCTTTCCTGCCTCTGTCCCCTGCTTTGCTGCATTGCTATCAGCAGAAATGAAGAATGGCCTTGAGGTTTAGGTGAGGGAATTTGGTCCCTCATGGATCTGGGGAGAAGCTCAGAGGCCTGCCAGCTGCTGTCACCTTGAGGGACAGCATGCCCTTCTGTCTTCCAAACTGCAGTGTGAATGCTGCCAGCTCTGAGGACCGTGACTAGGAGAGGAGAGGGCCAAGGAGACATGGCGGCAGCCCTGGGTAGGTGTGGGGCTGGGAGTATCTGCCTGCTGAGCCCCCGGCCTCTGGTGCTGCCCTGTGCCCCTCTGTGACTGGCCTTGGCTTTGGGAAACTAGAGGCACCCTCAAGGATATTTGGAACATATGGTTGTTCTCCGGTTGTCTTGTCTTCTCTTGGAAAGACCAGCTGCCTGGTTCTCAGGGGCACGGGGGCTCCTTCCACAGGACATGGCCAGGGCCTGCCATCAGCTGAGGTGGGGGAGGCGGGGTGGGTCTGTCAGAAGGGTGTGCACTTGGTGAGGGAGGTCAGGCTGGACCAGCTTCGCTTAAAGGGGGACCCCGTGGCAGAGGGGGGCTGCGGGAGGGTGGCAGAATAAGTTGGGTGAGATCCCTGCTCCTGGCTTTCCCAAAGCAGGAATCCTCATGTGTTCTCCAGCCCCTCTCTTCCACTTTCACAAATCGCTCTGGGGTCTTGTGAGGGTGTCAATGTATCCACTGCTGTTGGACTGAGGCCCTCAATTCCTCATGGGCTGCTGGAAGGAGGGTCTCGGTTCTTGACCAAACCACGTGGCCTCCTCACAGGGCTGTTCATCAAGTGGCCCCTGGCTTGTGCTCTCATTAGTGATCCAAGAGAGAAAGAGGGAGGCAGAAGCTATTGTCCTCCTAACATAGCCTTGAAAGTGAACTCTCATTTCTTCTGTGGTGTTTATTTGGTTAGACATGAATCATTAAGTCTACTCCACAATCAAGGATAGCAGATTATACAAAGGCCTTGACAGTAGGAGGCAGGGATCATTGGGCTGTCTATACACTAGAATTAGAACATTTTCAGGTATAAATATTTATTGAGCAACTATTTTATGCCAGATGGTTTTCTTGGTGCTTAAGTTGCATTGGAGAACAAAACTGACAAAGGTGGCTGTTTTCTAGGAGCTTCCAGAGAGAAGGGCCCACACGTAGTTTTGGAGGCATGTGAGAACCCACCTTCTTTGAGAAACCACCAGAAGTTCAGAAGGATAGGAAACTCGTTGGGACTTGGATATGTGGTTGATACCGATTATAAAGGGCCTTCAGTGCTATGTTGAGCATTTGGATTAATACCCAAAGCAGCTAGGAGTCTTAGCAGCTTTTAAGTCTGCCAAGAATATATTCAACAGGGAAAGATAGATCCCAGGTGATTAACTGGGAGCTGGGGGTAATAGTTCAGGCAAGAGATGTTGCCACCAATCTGTGAATGGATCAAATGTGATGTGTCCATACGAGGAATATTGTTCTGCAAGAAAAAGGAATGGAGAAACGGTATATGGTACAAAGTGGATAAACCTGGAGTCTACCACACTAAGTAAAAAAAGTGAGTCACAAAAGACTATATTATATGAACTGCCCAGAACAGGCACGTCATCCATACAGATGGAATGTCGATTAGTGGTTTCCTAGGACTGGGGAGGATGCAGGTTGTGGGGTGGGGTGACAGCTTAAGGGTATGAGGTTTCATTTTGAGGAGATGAAAAACAGTTCTTAA
The DNA here is from genome assembly GCF_052094955.1 of Ictidomys tridecemlineatus. Lineage (NCBI taxonomy): Eukaryota > Metazoa > Chordata > Mammalia > Rodentia > Sciuridae > Ictidomys > Ictidomys tridecemlineatus. Next base: position 10,847,952 of record NC_135483.1, on the reverse strand, counting down.
ATTGTGGTGAAGATTGCGTAACTCTTCAAATGTAGTGAAAACACTGAGTTGTACACATCAAATGGCAGAGTGGATGGCCCATGAGTTATACCTCAATAATGTTGCTACACACACACACACACACACACACACACACACACACACACACACCCCAAAGAGACATGATGGTGGCCTAACCTAAGTGAGTTCCTGTAACTTTGGGGCCACTTTGGGGACAAGCCATTTCCCCCTGTGCAGCCTCCTATTCAGTTCCTCAAACCTTATTAAATCTCATTTGATGACCCCACTTCCTATTTTTCGTGGGCACCTCCTTACTGCTAATTTCATGGAGTCCCCTCTGCCCAGGCGTGACCATGTCTCCTGCTGGGCTCTCGGCCTGTCCCTGTTGCTGGAGTGTCCCAGACTGCTGCCGCTCTCCTAGTCTGACCTCAGCACATGCCTCATTTTTGTTCCCCATTTGCATCTTGGCTGTGCCCTTGAAAAGACCTCGCCCCGCTGCTGCGAGGCTTGGAATAAACACGCGGTACCTGAGGGAGAGCTGGGGCTGAGTCTGTGAAATTATCCAGCCGTGAGCCAGCAGGGGAAGCGTCAGGGTGTGCACCCCGTTTCCCCAGGGCCAGCTGCGAGATATATGTGCAGGCTGGGGCCGGGAGCGCATGCGCAGTGGAGCGCGCCTTGTTACCCTGCCAAGGTCTCGGCTTGGCACCAGAATCAGGAGGCACCACAGCTTTGTAGGTTCAAACAGCAATTCTTTATTCCCGCTCTCACACCGCCTCCACACAGGTCCAGGGGCAATCTCGTTCTGCTGTCCCCCGCACAATTCACCTACTCCACGAGGCTATCTCCAAATCCCATTTTAATCTCAGGAGAACTCAACGGGAACAAGTAGCAGGAACACCCTAATCCCAGCAATAATCTTCAACCTCCAACTTCCCTAAAACCCATTATCTTAAACTGGCAACGCCTTAAACTCAAGGAGCCGGTTACTTCCTCAAACCTGATCAGCTCTAAACCCGGATCCGCCTTGGTCCTTGAGCAAGGTCACCTCATTAAAGCATGCATGCAATGTCCCATCGAATGTCCTCTAAGCAGCATGGGGTACGCTTGGCAAGGAAATTTCGATGCAGTCATTCCTACTTGGTAATGGCCCTCAGCATCTCCCGGTTCCCGGTCTCCTGGCCTCCTACTCTGTGCCAGGTGGTTTATGTGCAGCTCTGTGTGAATTTTTGCAGTGATCCTTTGGGGGTGGTTATTTTAACCCCAATTATCACATGGAGAATTCGTGGCTCTAGAGGTGAAATGACCCAGCCGCTGTCACATGGAGTGGACAAGTTGGAATGGTCCATCAAATGGCTGCAGGGCTCCTGTGGTTTGAATATTTCTGTTCCCTCCCAAACTCCTGTTGATATTTATGTTCCCAAAGCGTCAGCGTCAGCATCGGGAGGTGGGACCTGATGGGAGGCAGAAGAATGCTGATTACAGAAGGGCTTGAGGCTGCCAGTTCAAGCTCCTGCTCTCTGTGCTGTTCTTACCCTTTCCTCTACGGGATGGTACAGCCTAAAGGCCCTGATCGGATGTGAGATCCTCAACCTTGGACCTCCCAGCTTTGAGAACTGTAAGAAACAAAACTCTGTTCTTTTCAAACTATCCAGCTTCAGGTGTTCTATGATAGCAGCAAAAAATGGACTAAGGCGGCTGTGCACATCTGTAACCCCAGCAGCTCAGGAGGCTGAGGCAGGAGGATCTTGAGTTCAAGGTCAGCCTCAGCAATTTAGTGAGGCCCTAAACAACTTAGGGAGATACTGTCTGTAAATAAAACATAAAAAGGGTTGGGGATGTGGCTCAGTGGTTATCACCTTTGGGTTCAATCTCCAGTACCAAAAGGAAAAAAAAAAAAAAAGACTAAGGCGAACCTTACTGTATTTGAAAAGATCTGAGGTGAAAACCTCATCAGGTCACTTGCCTGACCCGATGCCTTAGATGGCATCTGAGGACTTCTGAGATGGTCCAAAATCCCAAATAAGGCACTGCATGATCTGGCCCCCTTTCCTCTCCCTTCTCCAGGCTCTCCTGGCTGAGCCCTGTCCTCAGGGAACGCCCTTCTGTCACACGAGCTTCCCTCTTGGATTCAAGGATTCTCGTTGGACATTTGTCTGGAAAGGAATTTGTTGGAACCCTATCAACCATGGTTTGTGGCATAAATAAAACTGCTGTTGTTTATTTTAATTAGAAAAGGACCAAACATAGCGCATCGTGTGGATGTTTTCAGCCAATGTTTGGTCTTGCCATGGGCGCTGCTCATCTTGGGATCTCTTCCTGTACTTTCCAGGGCTGAGTCAGGAGTATCTCCATGTGCTTCCCTTATCTAGTTGATTTTCCTCCCATGCTCTAATTTATTATGGGTCTGTTTCCTCCACTAGGTTGCAAATGTTTGCAAAGGTGTGACACCTGTTTGCTTTACTTTTTGCACTAACAATGCTTTATACAGTTGGCCCTCAATGAACGTCGGAACTGATGAAATTCAAGGTGTGCCTAACAGTGTCTGATTGTTGATAATATCATTTAACCAGGAAGTTAATATTACTAGAAGGTGGGATTTGTTCATTGTGGTTTGGTCTTCCTTATGACCTGACTTTGTTGGGGGATCCTGGTGACAAGGTTATTTTCTAATATAAAATTTTTTTAAACAAATTATTGCTTTCTTTTAAATTTATTGTCAGAGTATGATGTTGATACCAGAGTAAGCATGATATTTAGGGTGAGGCAGAATTACTTTCCAGGCCTGGTTTCCCTCCTTCCTGGTTGTAGGATTGATTGAACTTTTGAGCTTCAAATCCTTTGGAAGGAAAATAGGAATAATATTACCTGCCTCATAGGTTTCATGTGAGGAGTGAATGAAATAATGCATGAAAGGTACTTAGTACAGGGCCCGGCACAAAATAAGCACTTTAAGCATGTTAGCCGTTATTAGTATTACCATAAGGATAACAAATCTACCTTGCCTGCCAATTAGATGCTTGACAGATGGCAGCCGTATTATTATTATTATTATAAAGGAACGCTGTGGTTTTATTGTAATGACTCTGAGCCGGATAGGCAGGAAGCTGCTCTTTAGGGATTTAGGGAAGCGGGAGCCAGTGCTGGGAAGGCTCTCCCTCTGGTTTCCTGGAGGTAGACCAAGGGTGGCCAGGTCTGCCTGAGTGGGGTCCAGGGAGGGAGTCATGTGTAGGGCAGCATCTTTTCCTGGAAGCTTGCTCTTGAGGATACGGCAAGTGGAGAGGCCCTCGTTGAGGGTCTTGGGATCCTTCCTCCTACCAGCATTAAGGATGCGAAATTGGCCAAGGCAGTATTGGAAATAGTGTGACGAGGGGTAGGGTGGGTGAGGGGGTTTAAAAGGGAACTTGGAAGAAGCTGTGTTTGTGGCCATCTGGTGAGATCCCTGGGCACATCTTGAAAACAAGCACTAGAGCTGTCCGGGAGCTCTCTGCGGGTCTGGGGCATTTTGGCTGTGGCTGAGACACACAGGGGATCCTTTATCTGTCAGGTGCTCCTTGGGCTGATCGCCCCTCTCTCCTTTTCCAAGAGCTGGCCTTTAGCAGTATGGATGCTTCCATTTCCCTTTCCAGTTAGGAGCCAGAGGTGAGCTGGCTACAGAATCCCAGGCCTTTGGATATTTGGAGCCTATTGGCTTCTGGCTTCTGATCAACACAAATGGTGCTCCTTCTGCGAGCAGGCCTGGGACACCTGACTGCTTGGAGGGTGTGAGGAGGACCTTACAAGCGTAAAGTGTCCAACAGAGGGTGGGTCCCAGGGCCCCGGCATGCAGGAGCTGGAACCTCGCCTCTGCCCCATACCCCTGCACCCTAGGTCCAGTTACAATGCTTTTCTGAGCCTGTGCTTCCTTGTTTCCAAAATGGAGATCAAATGTTCACTTTATGGGCGTGTTGAGGTGTTTGGATTCAGTTCTGCCCTTTTATCATGCTTTCTGAAGGTTTCCTTTGTTTTCATTCTTCTGTTTTCCATTATTTTGCTTTCTTATGAATTATTTGAATGATTTTCAGTATTCCATTTTGATTTAGCTCCAGTTTGACAATATCTGTTCTGGTCTGAATTGCGTCTCCAAAACTTGTGTGTTGAAGCTCAAATCCCCTCAGGAATGTCATTTGGAGGTTGGCCTAGGGGCTTAGATGAGGTTCAAGGGTGGAGTCCTCATGATGAGATTGGTGCCCACAGAAGAAGAGAAACCAGAGGGTTGGCTTCCTTTCTCTCTCTCCATCCTCACACACCAAGGCCATGTGAGGACACAGCGGCCATTTACAATCCAACGAGAGAGCCTTTACCAACCCTGCTGGCCCCTGTTCTGTGCTTCAAATCTCCAGAACCATCTATTGGTTAAGCCCCTAGTCTGTGGTATTTGGTTATGGCCTTTTGAGCAGACTGAAAAATCTCTCTGTGTGTGTATGTTACTCTCGGCATTACAATATTCATATTTGACTTTTCACAGTCTACTTAGAATCAATATCTTCCCAGTTCTACAGTAGCCTCTAGATATCTATCGATCTTGTGGGTTCTTATGCTCTTCCTCCCCTCTTCTGTTGAAGTTGTCTTACGTGTTTATTCATACATTCACAATCTCACCTGTCAGTGTTTATATATATATATATATATATATATATATAGCTTTTAAATCAGCATACATATTAAAAAACCTTAGGAGGAAAAAAAGTGTAAGTAATGTGTCATTTTCCTCTAGCTATTTTCAAGATTTTTTTGTTTGTTTATTTTAGCAGTTTGAATATAATGTGTCTGGGCATGTAAGTGCAGGTATCAGAAAGCATTTTTTACACAAAGGAAAGATAAGAAGACTCCAGACGTTGTGACTGCAAGTTTAGACAAAGCCTCGTTAAATAACTAAAATTAAATACACTCTAAGATTTGTATGGTCCTATGAATGTGAAAGAAGGCACAATTACATCAGATCTCAAAGTTTTTAAAATCATGTTTCTTAGCATATCATTAATTAAAAAAATCTAGACTTAGAGGGAGAGAGACATTTGCTTATTGGGGAGCTTACTAATGAGAATAGGAACTTCAGACTTTGATTAGTAGAAAAATTAGATAACAATCCCTAAGAATGTGGACTAATTGATTATTTTCCTCTTGAAATGGTGGAAGAAATGACAATAACAGTCCAAAATCGGGTCACAGGCAAGAATCTAGGCAGCTCGCTCGGCTCTGTCCCACCTCTGTTAATAGATGAAGCCAACTACAATAACAAAACAGGCCTCGAGTGGCCCGAGGCCCTCCCAGTTGTCATGATGAATACCAGGGCTGCAGTTCAAGAACTGAGGGGCTTCAGACCAGATGACACCATCAGGCGACAGCCTGTGACGGCTCTAAGCCCTGGAGGACACATTACTGTCTTTGTCCAAGACACATTTCTGTTCCAATTCCTTCTCATCCTAAGTGTGATCTGCCAGCAGGGGACTGACTTCCAAGCTGAGCCACTCACCCCAGCCTGGAGACAGAGTCCATATCAAAGAATTCTGGAGAGAAACCACCTCACGTGCAGATGGAGCATGCCCTGTGCAATTGGATTTAACAGTCTTTCAAGTTGGCTCTGCTACAAAGTCAGAGACAAGTGGATGTAGTTCCAGCAAAAACATTGCCAAAATAAGGTGAGCCCAATTCCCCAGCATGTCACCTCTATTTAAGTTTAATTACCCCAGAGCCTAAGTTTTCACCACTCTATGGCAACTTTAAGCTACAAGGTCAAATAGGCATTGATAGGTAACAAGAAATTTCATAACAAAGCCTGGAAGAACTGTGGAAGGTACAGGTCAGTGACTTTGCTGGTATGAACTAGAAAACCAATGAGCTGATACCAGCTGTGGAGCTCAAATGGTCTTCACTCATGTGGATTTGACATCCATAGTGCAGGAGTAGCACAGCTCCGCCATCAGGAGAACTTTGTGCACATGTTCTGAACGAGAAAAGCTCAGAAAATAGCTACCCCAGTGTCTTACCCCCTTGATATCATGCTCCTTGCTACTCTTTTGAGGAAATTTGTGAACCTTTTTAAGGGTCTCCCTTACCTGTCTACACTTTGAACATTTGCTCTTTTTTCCTTCATATGAAAAAATTGCAGATGAATCACTCTTTGGATATACAGTGTCAGCCTCTCAGATATTTCTACACGACAGTGTGTCGGCCTCTTGCCCCACAGCTATTCTTGGGAACCTGGTGGTGGTGCTAGGCCTCAGGTTCTGCTTGTATAGAAATGGGAACCCATAAGATGGATGTGTCAAGAACTGTGTGGGACAGCCCCAGTTCCGTTCTCATTGTTAATCCCTCCGTGTGTAAATGATGAAAGGCGCGTTTCCAGCACTTCTGAATCTGTGTCCTTAGACTGAGGGGAGCTATGCTTCTGTTTTAGATAAAGGTCCAGGTAGGTGGCCTAGAGCTGGGGGAGCAGGTTGACCTTTGGGGGGCCATGTTCTCCTATCTTGTGACTCTGCTATCCTCATCAGGAAGATTCCTTCACATGGCTAGGATACTGCTCTGGCCCCTTTGCTATGTCTGTATTCTAGGCCCGGGGAGGCAGAGAAGGTACTAGAAGGCCCCCTCCTTCCTTTTATAAGTGGAGCGCAACAAGTCATCTGCTGAAACACAGTCCACAGTCTTACTGTTGGTGGTCTGCACTTACATGACTTTATCATTCCAGAAAACTCAGGCTGAGGAAGACGAAGTTGCAAATAACTTTATAATTGGTTTCAGGAAGTTCCCCCAAATCCACTTATTAGAAAATTAGGCCATCCATACAGCCCTCACTCCTTCTCAGGACAATACAGTGCGCAATGAGGCTCCTCCAAGGCCGGGAAGGGAGCTTGGATTCCCAGAGTCTTGCTCTTCTGGTGAATGCCAATCCTAATGACTGGGTCACAAACTTCACCCAATCCTAATCAATTCTCCCTCCCCCTACTGAAAGACCATCCTGAAACCAGACTTTCAGATCTCATGAATTTGTCATCTTAAATGTCATGGTACTGCAAAGGTTTGGTTTAGTTGGTGGTGGTCTGCCCTACTGTGGCAAGAAACTTGAGTCCATTTCTCAGAAGGTAATTTTCACAGTGGATTAAGGGACTCAGAAGGTGTCATGACCTGGAGGTTGTACACCCAACATTTTTTTTTTTTTTTTTTTGCGGAGGGAGCTAGAACTTGGTCCTGTGGTCACACGTAAAAGCCAGGGTGGTTGGGAAATAGTCTTTCAATGGCTAGTTTCACGTTCAGCTAAAACTTCTGTTACTAAAGAAAAATAGGAAAACAAGAAACGGGGATGATAGTGTTAGCTACAACTACCCACACCAATACCAAGACTGGCACTAAGGGCCTCCTTTCCCTGAAGCCTCCCTGTGTGTCGGCACTTGGAAAGCACGTTCCCACAGATGATCTCATCAGTTTTCAGAACACTAGGCAGTCAGCAGTATTATTACCCTATTTTACTAAAGAAATTGAGCCATAGAGAGGCTAAGAAACTTGACCTAGAACTAGGTTAAATCCTAGGTTGGCTATAGAGCCCAGGGAGCAAGATGATGTAGAGGGATATGTGGTTTTGGCTGAGCTATCTTGGAAGAACCCTAGGTATAATAGTTTTCTATTGTTATATAACAAATGACCACAAGCTAGAGAGCTTAAACTCTATATATTTGCTATTTCAGTTTCTGCTGGTCAGGGATCAAGGTGTGTCTCATATAACTAAACAGATAGCCCAGAGACTATCTATTTAGGTCTTACAAACCTGCATCCAAAGGGTCCGCTGGGATGCATTATCATCTGGAGGCTCAGATGCTTCCAAGTTCATTCAGGCTGTTGAGGGCATGCAATGGAAGGCCCCAGCTTTTGTCAGCTATTCCACAGTTCCTTGCCATGCGGCCCTTGGGAAGCTGTTCACAACTTGGCAGTCTGTTTCTTCAAGGCCAGTCGGAGTGCCACTCTCCCATTAGAGCATCTGATACAACAAAATGGAATCCCATGAGTGATGTCAAACATCAAGGCGTGACACTCCATCGCTTCTGTGGAATTCTGAGAAAGCTCTGGGTTCTACTTGAACTCACGGGAAGGGATGGCACTTAGCGTGTGTTTGCCATAATGAGCCAGATGACCCGATTTTCCCCTGACTCCACCATTTACGGGATGCATGTCTTTCTGTGAGGCATTTGACTTCTCTTGATGTACTTTCAGCTCTAAATTGGACCTAATAATTTGCTCCCTGCCCACATTACAGCTTTCTGGGAAGGTTAAATGATGTCATGCATGTGCATAAGATACAAAATGATGAGATTATAATGTATTAATGAACATAAACTGATTACCCGGATGAAGGCTTTATTAGGACTAGCTCTTGTCCTTGGGATTGGATAAATGTTAGGTTGTATAAACTTCTGGTATGTCTGTTGCTAGGGGCTTAAATGTACTTGGATAACAAAAGACTATGTTTAATTTCATTGGGGCACTTAACAGCTAAATCAGTTATGCTAATGGAAACTATATATGCAAAAGCTTGACAACTAAGTGAGACTCTTGAGGGCACTTTTTCAGAATGATTTAAACATCATCAATATAGATTATATAACTTTTGCATAATAGCCTGCTAGCCAGACACTTCCATCAAGTAAATGCAGGGCTGGAGTCATGTAATGAATTAAGAGTCAAAAGAGCAAACTTCTGAATCCAGCACTACCAAGCCACAGAATGGCTCTGTGACCCCGAGAGAGTGAATTCACTCCACTAGGAGCCTCAGTTCCCTCATTTGTAAAAATGGGGAGAGTGAGCTCTCCGAGGTGCCTCCCAGCCGAAAGAGTCTTAAGAACCAAAATGACAATTCCATTCCAGATTCAACATATTTGGGGTTTTCGATGCAGTAGGTGGATCTAACTACCATGTCCCTTTCTCATGAGAGTACACTTAATAGCAACCAGACCTGGAGTCCTGTGTGTGCAGAGGTGCTCCAAGGTGCTGCATCTCACTTTGTTATTCCTCCAGTTGCTGCCAATATTGTCTGCTTAGAGGTCAGAGCTGACTTCCTCTCCAAGAAGTAATCATGGTTGAAGAGAGGTACCTGATTCAAGGCCATAGTCTCTCCTGGAGAGGAGCATATGCTCAGGGACTGGGCATTGCATGAGTCATGAAGTAGAAGTCTAGCAGCTTGCCCTCTTGCTTCTATTTGAAGTGACTCTGATGGTCTGTCCTAGACACTAAGCTCCCCAAAGCTTGGCTGAGAGCTCTTTGAAACAGCATTGTACTTCAATTTCTTTTCCCGGTCCTGTTGGCATCAGTCCCTCACAGGTGTTGATCCCGAGGGTATTCCTCAATCAACCACCATCTCAGAGCCTCTTTCCCAGGGATTCTGGGCTAGCAGTCATCAGTTGGCATCAGCTTCAATAGAAAATCCGGCAAAAAGTAGGTTCAACAATGGAGCATCAAAGTTAGTTTAAATGAGAACCTCACCAGTGATCCAGGTGCTGTTCAACTTTTCATTCTGTCCCCAGCGGGAAGGAAAAATATGAATAGTCAGGCAAGATTTCTCTATACATAGAAAAAGGGGACCTATGATATCCCGAAAATCCAACTTTTTCTTTATGAGTTTTTTTCTAAAAATAAAACTCTCGCACTTTCTAAATAATTGCTTATTGTGTTCACGAATCCAGTGCAGCCATAATAATGCTATTGAATATCTATTAGGTATTGAACATATATTTACTTTTAAACATATTTAATCCTCTCCATCATCCTGTGGGATGGCCTATTTGTCTAAGGTCATATCATACCAAGTGACCAAACTTCAGTCTCCTGACCCTAAAGTAAGTGTTGACTTTTTTCCTTTTTAGGAGATTAGCTTCTGAGAAGGTCAGCTCAGGCACTAACAGAAAGAGTTCTTAGATTGTAAGCAACAGAAACTGACTTTGGCATTCATAACCAAAAAAGGAATTGTATCAAGCAGGGTTTGGGGCAGAAATAAAACATCTAAGGTTATTTTAACTAGAGAAGGACTAAACAGAGAGAATTAGGTGCTAATAAAACTGTGAAAAGGAGTGAGAGAGAAGATTTTAGGCTAAATGTCTGGGAATAATTGTAGAAAACACAGACAAACGTGAGAAGACTTATCCCCTTTGAGGCCACCATTGGAACAAACCTGGAATCAAGAGTCCACTGCTGCTGCCGCCCTGATGCTTCTCTAGAGAAACCTCAGAAGGCCATGTTCTTGCTTGCCATAAGCAATAGCCAAAGGAAATCAGGGTGATTTGCTCCCCAGATCTTATGGGATGCATCTAATTGGTGGAACTATTTCCTATACAGAGCCTGAATTGCAAGGCAACTTGGGATATGTAGTTTTAGTTTTCCAATCCCTCCAACCAGGAGGGTGAATGGAAGCTCAGTACAACTTTTAGCTCCCAAAGGGATGGATAGCTCATAACACTCAAGAAGCATCTGATAAAACAGGTCCTGGAGAGAACAGGAACTAGAAAAGTTGCCGAGATTTGGCAGTAAGAACTAACGGAGAACTTTGTTGGGGTTTGACGTCCTAGTTTCTTCTGCTTTTAGCCAGAGATTGGCTGCCAAGTCCCACCAAAATAAAGAGGTATTTTGGAACCTCTGCAATGTAAACAGCAGAATGGTAGGCAGTATATGGAAATGTCACATAAATATAAAAGTGGCCAAAGGTACTATCTTGAGCATCAGGAACCTAGCAGTCTTGTCGGAATCTTCTGTATTCAAAACTGGAAGTAAAGGTCGTAGGGTACGTTGGCAGCTTATGTTGGTGATTATTAATAGACTTGTTTTCTTTTGGCCACCTTTATCCCAAGGTTCTTCCAATTATTAAAAAGCATGACAGTGGTCCTTCCTTATCCACGGAGGATAAATCCCAAGACCCCAGTGGATGCCTGAAACGAGAGCAGAGAATCATAAGTGTGTTTTGTTTTTTCACATACACACACACACACACACACACACACCACACACACACACACTTAATGCCTTAACTAAGCACTTGTCATGTACTGTGGTCTTTTGCAGTTTGAGATAGGATAGCAAAACTAGTATCTTTTTGTCCCCTCCCTCTCACATTCGTGGATAGAAGACCATTTTTTACCCCAGATCTTAGCAACCTCAGCATGTTTCTTTCCCTGCTTTTCTTATTCTGTAGAGAACTTTCACCTTTTCACTTAAAGTCAGTACCTTACAGCTTCTCGTTGGCAAATTCGAGTTGAAAGCATTGCCACTCTTGCCCATGGGGTCATTACTAAGTAAAACAGGGGTCACTTGAACACAAGCACTATGATGCCATGACAGTAGGTCAAATAACTGCGATGCAGAGGGGGTCGCTTACACAGCATGGATGTTCTGGACAAAGGGAAGATTCACATTCCAGGCAGGGCAGGGTGGGATAGTGTGAGATTTTTATCATGCTACTCAGAACCCTACGCAGCTTAGAACTTATGAGTTGTTTAGTTCTGGAATTTTCCATTGAATATTTTTGGATGGCAGTTAATTGGTGGTATCTGGAACCACGGGCAGGACTTGTGTGCTTCATTAACCCTGCTTCAGCTGCTCTGAGGCCAGTAGGAGGTGGCCTACCATCCACATCGTAGAGTGTGTTCATGATCTACCGGATCGTCACCACCACCGATCCTGATGACAGGAACCTTAGCAAAGACACTATCCGTGGCCTTTCTTATGCTGTGGTTCAGGGGAAAGAGAACTTAGTATTCACGAGTGCCAAATCTGGCCTGCACAAAACTCTTTAATCAGAGTGATGGATTATTGATTTTCCTCAGGCTTACACAGCACTGCACAAAGCATAAGTGTTGAGACTTAAGGGGAAGCACAGATTTCTCTACAACAAATGTCAGGAAAGAGATTTTATGTCTTGTTCTCATATTAATAGATCACATTTATCATATAAAGGTATAATGTGAGATAGATAAAAAGAAAACAATTACAATTGGGCTTCTGTATTTGCAAATTCTGTGGTCAACCAGCTGCAGATAGAAAATATTAAAAGAAAAATTTTTCTTTAGGGAACAAGTACAAAATTTTTTCTTGTCATTATTTGCTAAACAATATAGCATAAGAACTAGCATTTACATTGTATTAGATATTATAAGCAATTTAGAGATGAACTTAAAACATACAGGAGAATGTGCATAAGTATATGCAAATACTGCACTAGTTTATATGAAGGAATTGAGCATCCTCCAAATTTGGTATTTACAGGAGCCCAGGAACCAATCCCCCACAGATGCTGAGACATGACTGTGTTTTTCAGTTATTCCGATGAATTGAAGTGATTTTAATTTTCTCACACCTTCTTCCTGTCTTCTTATGCATCATGGTTAGTCCCTAAACTGCATAGTCATAGTGTTGTCTAGTGCTTCTCAGTCTGGATTATGCCTCAGAAATACTAATGCAGCTTTAACTATATAGATTCTCAGGACCAATCATAGGGATTCTGATTCAGGAGGTCCAAGGTGGGGTCTGGGAAAGGTGTGTTTAAATATGTCATAGATGATGCCATGTGCATTTATGCCGGGTTTCTGTTCTCAGGACTAAAAGGCTCAGGGGTTACTCCAGTTGAATTGGGTTAAATGGGCTGCACAAAATAGCCACACAAGAGCCACAAATACCTTTTTCTTTGAGGTTGCTGTGACAGCTCCTCTGACCTTAAGGGTCCGCAGAAAGAGAGAGAGAGAAAGCACATGCTGACCCCTTTTATTGAGGAAAAGCTATTCAAATGAGGCAAGGGGTCAGGTTTCAGGGGGCTGAGTCTATCTTCATGATGTCCATTGTCAGCAGGTTGACTGACATCTAGGTAGGTTACACCCAAGGGCACAGTAAGAGAAGGGGACACACACAAGGCACTTCCATGGAACATTGTATCCTAAACAGGGCAAGAGGTTATATTACAAAGGAACAGGTGATCATAGCCCCATCCATGGGGCTGTAGGAAGACACACCCAGGCATGAAGACACATTCACTGGAACCCTAGAAGAGCAGGGCAATCTAGCAGCATGGGTGCCTGACTCCACATCGCCCAGTAGGGGAGTTAACTCAGTCAAGTGTGAGGTTGGTCTCCTACACATTTAGAGTTGAGAACCACTGACATAAATATCAACATGAGAGCACATTCACTTTTCCTGGCCTTATGGAATGGTCACTTCTTATAATTTCAATGGCCAAATCTAATAAGTATACCAGAGTTTCCTTCATCAGTTCCCTACTATGAAAAGTTTAGACATTTATTATTTTCCCAATGATATATATATAGTATTATAATGAATATTCTAATTTTTTTCTTCTTTTCTCTGGGGATTCAAATAGATACAACTGTAGCCATCTTGAATTGCCACTGCCATGACTGGCTGCCATCAATTTTCCTTGCATTGTTTCCCAGTATGCTATAAATAAACAAAACCATTAGAGTGTGTGGGACTTTAAGATCACTGTTAGTGTCAGGAATTTGTTGGTTGTCCTTGAGATAACCTTGAGATAAACCAGGTACCTTGTAGCTTGGATGAAATCATTTTGGCCTGATCATTTTATGGGACCCCTCCTACTGACTCACATCACGGGGATCTACTAGTCTGCTGCTGCCCAGACCATGCTTGTGTCAGTAAGTCCCCAACAAATGGCACTCTGTGCAGTCCTGGGCTCATCTGCCTCTTTCCCCTGTCTCATGACACCTTGGGGCCAGATCTCATACACTGAGACCTGGTGTTCTGGAACACTTTTAAATTATTATCTTAGGAGGAAAATAATAATGTGTTGCACACATTCTTAGCCAACTTTTGCAGCACTGTGACCAAAATACCCCACAAGGGCAATTTAGAGGAGAAAAAGTTTCGTTTGGCACATGATCTCAGAGATTGAGTCCATGGTGGGCCTGCAGCATTGCTCTGGGCCCACGGTGAGGCAGAATATCCTGGGGGAAGGGTGTGACAGAGGAAACTACTCAGCTTGCAGTGGCCAGAAAGCAGAGAGGAAAGGGAAGGAACAGGAAAGATGCAGGCTTCCAGGGCATGCCCCCGGTTCCTACCGCTCAAGACACAGCCTACTTGCCTATAGTCACTCCTCATCCCTTTCAAACGTGGGCTGATTAGGTCACAACTCAGACAATCCAATCATTTCTCTTACATGAATGGAGGAGATTTTGGGGGACACTTAATATCCAAACCATAATATCCATACCATAATTTAAAAATTCTCCAAAATAGATTAGTATTAATTGAGTGTATGTCATCTTTATTTAAAGTTGCTTAATTGAATTGAATTTTTGAAGATAGATTATTTAAAACATGTTTTTGTTTGTTGCTTCCTAGCTCAAGGTAAAATATGGCGATTTCCTTGTCTCTCTAGTTGTTCTCCACTCCAGCCTACACTGCAGAGTGTGAAGTACAAGAAGTGGGGGCAAAAGCCATAGGTAAAGTTTCAACATTAAATACTTGTTGATAATTTATTCACTGAGTTTCAGGGTTGTTCTTGTCTGTCAATGAGAGTGATAAAAATTAATAGTTCTTTACTTTCTTCATGAGATATTATGAGGATCCAATGTCATAATGTATGTATTTTTTGGGTGGTACAGGGGATTCAACCCAGGCCTTATCCATGCTAGTCAAAAGCTCACTACTGAATGACATCCCTAGTCCTTTGTTTTTTTAAAAATTTTATTTTGAGACAGGGTCTGGCTAAGTTGCCCAGACTGCCCTTGAACTTGTGACCCTCCTGTCTCAGCCTTCTGAGTAGCTGGGATTATAGGTGTTTCCACCATGCAGGGCTGTGTAAAGATGTTTTGTAAGTTGCTACAAAAATACCACTTGCTTTTACCTAAGGTTTCCCCAAAGTGAAGTGCTTATGTTTAAGTTGATGAACAAAGAAATGAACTGGGGACCAAACAAGAAATGATAGCTTCTATTTCCAATCTTGAATCTGGAGAATGGGAGTTGCACACGCAAAGTGGTCATTCGTTTTAGCATCTTGGGATATTTTGGTATTGACATGTGCCAAAATCAGTGGCTCTATGGGCTGTATCAAAAAGTTGTGTCTTTCTGGTATTTTGTAATGTGATATCAACACAGACGTTCATTGGTAGTCTCATGGCAAAGCATGTATAGTCCAGTGTAAAGATGGGCTATGCGTTATTCTTTTATGCAAAGCAAATGTGCCGTGTTTACCAATGTCCTGTGGTAACGTGTCTGCCGATAGCTTACTACTCACCCAATAGTAAAAAAGAAAAACAAAACCAAAACATATTCAGCCTTTCCTTTGATGAAATTTTTAAAACATTGAGAAATTAAGGTGCATTTTCAAAGGAACACATGCTTTCTGGGAATATTTAAAATGGGTGTTCAGAAATATTTCCATCACTGCATGATTATTTTTGTCACTGGATAGAACATGTGGCACCTATAAAAAGTCTCTTATCTGTACACTTAACCTTGAAAATTATGTTTTTTAATATTTAAAAAAATTTTCAAAGTAAAGAGTTTCAGTGGATTTTAAATCCATCCCTCTACCCTACCCCTCCAAATAGAAAATATCAGAACACCTTCTGATTAGTTTGCAAGAGATCTTGGAAGGTTGATTTTTGCTGGTTAAATTTTTTAAAAAATTCTATGCAAAATTGAAGGTGGAATTAAAAAACTGAGCATAATTTAGTCCTTTAATTGAATTGATAAACCTTTGGGAGGTATCTTGGTTATTTATGAGGGTCTTTAAAATCAAGGATTAAAATAAACTGAATTTAAAACTAGACGTTACATATCCCATGTTACAAAGTGAAACCAATATTCAAAAAATAAATAAGCATATTAATCACATTGCACTAACCAAAGCTTATTATTAACTCTTTGATGGGTTGGAAGTTTTTGTATTATTAATGGGAAGTAGATGTTACATATTTATCATTTCTGTATAATAGATAAAAATATATAATATAGATAAAAATAAACTGTAAATATTTTTATAATTTTTTTCTCTAGATAAAAATGCATAAACTGAAGGTACATCTTAATTGTATTTGGAACCTGCTGTGTTTAACAAAGAGTTCCCCAAAGATGAGGACATATCTTATTCAACATTCCTTTTTCAGTGCTTGACAATTCGTAGATGTCATTGTAATAATTAGTGAAAGAGGGTGGAAGGTTGAGTAATTAATGATGTATGGCTACTGAATAGGAGGACGTTACATGGAAGGACAGATTGATTGAGAGGCCTGCAGTGCAAAGTGTTAGTGAGGGGTACCAAAGCAATGTGAGTCTTGGTACCTCTGCACAAGAGCCTACTGTCTGCTTTGTGAGACAAGGCTGCTTGCAGGAAATAGTCCAGCACCAGCACGAGACAGGTAAGCAGCCTTAATGTGGTATGACTGCTCACTTAGAGTGAGCAGATCAGAGTGGGAGACTCTTCAGAAAGAGACAGCACCAACCCACTGAGTGTTGGATGCATCTGTGTCCACCACCCAGCTTGCGAAAATAATTTTCTTGCTTAAGGACTATTTTCTAGTTACTAATCAGTTCAGTGTTTTTGGTGAAAGACTTTTCCCTTCTAAAACTATAATTATGGCTTTCATAAATTCAAGTCTGGGAATGCCTGCAGGTAATCACCTAGCTAGTCTTTCTTATTGAGACATTGTCACAAAAGGGAAGGAAGAGGAAAAACCAAAACCCAAACCAAACCCCAAACCCAAACTCTCTCTAATTTAGTTATTGAACACTTGTCAAGCAGCCTCATAAATTTACCCTTCTAGGGAACCCAAAGGGAACACAGACATTGCCTTGTTGATTCCCTAGTTCAGCAAATCCCACTGTTTATGTGGCAGGGACATGCTGAATGCTGGGGAGGTTATGATTGTTAAACAGCAATTATGACATTAAGTGCTTTTATAAAATCAAGGAAAAGATCTTTCCCTTTGGGGTCAGGCATCGTTCAGACAGTTGATCTTGCAGCACACATTCATTAGTGCCCAATGTGTACTAGCCATAGTCCTAAGTATTGAGTGTTGATGATACCAAAAAGAGATTATAGACCCTAAACATCAAGAAGGCATATGATGTAAATATGTAAATTTCCCCTCTCTTTGAAAACTTCTTTAAAGGCTGGAAAATATGCTCTTTTGAAAAAATAAATTTGACCCAATGACACTCTGAGTGCTGTGGCCAACCTTCCTGCTGAAAACAACTGTAGAAGCCAGTCAAACTATTTTTAAAAAGTCTTCTTGAGGCCCTGCAGAGCTAACAAGACAATAAAAATGTACCATGACAGTATCCAGGAAAGGTACCCAGGCCCAGGATATCGATCTCAGTTCCTAGGATTCCCTTTCTCTCTGGGGAAGTATGTCAACTCTGGAGAGAAAGACAGATCAACAAGTTTGAAGGCCATAGCACCTTAATTCTCAAGGTTAGTGGAGAGGGGAGCCCAGGAAATGCCTTTAACTTTGGGTGGGACCCTGTATGGAGTAAGATGAGCTAGAAAGAGGCACTCACAGGGACTGGCGCTCAGTTTTGAAAAATTTTAGTCCCCCAAATTGGGGTAAGGTGAGACTGGAGTACTAGTTCTTCAAAGTACCTGCCAGTAGCAAACATAAATTCTTTCTGGAGAAGGATGGAATCATCCCAGGCCTCAAATTCACTTTACAAACATTTTTACAAGAACTCTGTCCAGGATATAATTAAAAACAATTAGATATACTGAGACAACATGAATGAATACTAGCAAAAAATAATAGAAGTAACAGACCTACAGTGGACTTTTAAATAACCACACTTAGTATGCTCAAGAGTATAAAAGACGTAACTAAGAATATCAGCAGAAAACTGGAAACTATATACAAACCCAATTAATCTTCTAAAACTGAAAAGTTCCACATGCAAAAGGAACTCAGTGGATAGAGTTTAGTAGCACAATAGATAAGCAGTAAAACAAAAGATAGTTCAGATTAAAAATATCCAAAATGAAACAAGGAAACAAAAGATAAATAAAAAATCATAAGGCAAGAGCCCTAAGTAAAACTGCAAAGGCCCAGTTTACATTAAAGTGGAGCCTGTGTTGAAACAGAGAATGGGGTGTAATGTTTGAAGAGAAAAAAACCTTGCCAACTACCAAAACTTATGAAATATGTTAAACTATGCATTAAGAAGTTTTACAGAACTTATACAGGATAGATAACAAAGAAAAATACACGTAAATACCACACTGCAATACTGCTGAAAATCAAATTGAAGATGAAATCTTAAAATCATCTAGAAAATTACCCTGTTATCAAGAAGGAAGCAAAATAGGACTGACAGCTGCCATATTGATAGAAACAAAGAATCTGTGGACGTTGGAGACAGAGGAATAATGGTTTTAAAGTGCTAAAAAGATGAAAATCAATCTGCCAACTAAGAGTACTGTACCCATTGAAAATATTATGTAATAATGAAAACAAAATAAAAATATTTTCAGAAACATGAAAATTAAAGAGTTTAGCTCACACACGAGAAAATATAAAAGAGACTTCTTGAGAAGGAAGGCAAATGACCCCTTTTATGGGTAATTTAAATGATATGCAAACACACAGAGTATAACTATACTCAACCTAAGAGGATGGGAAAGTGGGTATCAGATTTCAGAAAAGCAAGATGAATAAGCTCCAGAAAGCTGTTGTACAGCATTGTATCAATAGTCAAGAATGATGTACACTTTAAAGTTTGTTAAGAGGGCAGACTTCATGGTAAGTGTTATATACGCTGAAAAATATTAAAAAGTCCTAAACATTTTGTGTTGTCCCAGAAATGGGTAATATTGGACTTAGACAAATTAAGGACACAAATTGCGAATCTCTAGAATAACCACTGAAATGTCTATAAAAGTTAATTTAATTTCCATGCTAATAAAATGGGTATATACAGTGAAATTTTTAAAAATTTCATAATCTTGGCAAAAGCAAGAAACAAAACAACAAACAAAAAAAGATAGAATGAATAGAAAGTACTCAAAAATATGGTTAGTTAAAATCCAAACATATCAGTAATCATATTAATTAAATATCAAGAGAATAAATGTTCCTTTGGAAAGCAAACATTGGCTGGACATGATGGTACATGCCTGTAATCCCAGAGATTTGAGGCTCAGGAGGCTGAGGCAGGAGAACCATGAGTTCAAAGCCAGCTTCAGCAAATTAGGGAGATCCTAAGCAACTCAGACCCTGTATCGAAATAAAATATAAAAAGGGGATATAGCTCAGTGATAAAGTGCCCCTGGGTTAAATTCCTGGTACCCAAAACAAAACAACACAAAAAAACCAAAACCAAAAATTGCCACAATGGATTTTTAAAAACAAACCTTAGATGCATAATCTTGAAAGAGTCACATATAAGACACAGGACTATAAAGTGATTTCAACAAAGAATGAAAAGTTCAGGGAACTGTGGTGTCGCCATATTTCCATCAGACCAAATGGACATGAAGGCAAGGATTTACAAGATGTAAGACATAATGTTTTGCAATGAAAATAGACTCAGCTTGCTAGGAAGATATAACAGCCTGAAATTTATATACACTAAATAACATAGCATCAAATATATCTGAAGTTAAATTTCACAGAACAACAAGGCAAAATACACAAATTTACTACTTGAGTGAGAAACTTCAGGGCATTCCTTACAGGGTAAGCAAACAACAATTTTGAAATATTTTCTACAGAGAAAATATGTAGACAATTCAGTGTTTTCTTTAGCATGGTTGATTGAAATTTGCTTTTATTGATATTTCACCATCTATACATGGTAATGTCAAAGTTGGGAAGATCTCTATTAAACTTTTTTCAAAAGTTTGAACTATAAAAGGAGGAAGGCTTTTCCACTGACTTGCTTTGTCTTTATATTTTGGTAAACACTATCTGGCCCTGAACACTAATTATATTATGACTCTGGATGTGGGTTGGCATAGTAGATAGTAAGAATTTTTCTGAAAATCATTCCTTTTACACAGAGCTAATGGTAATGTAACATACATGGAAGTGACAGTAACCTTAAGGATATGTCATATAAAACCCACACCAAATGAATCCACGTCTCTGAACTAAGTCTCCAAAATGCTGCAACCCCTCACACATCAATCAACCTGAGGGACAGTATGAAAGAGACAAGTATAGAGTGGAAAGAGATGATATTCTTAGTCAATTTTGGGTACAGTGTCTTACTTGCCATACTTTATAGACATCCACAACTAAAACATCCTTGGAAATGACCTTGCAAATGAGAAACCCTGAAGGTTACTCTTGACTGCGTTCCTGGCAAATCTGCCATTGCCTGGCACATAGAAGGAGCTCAGAAAACATTTGTTGAATAAATGAATAAAACCTCTATGACTGAGATTCTTACTACTTGGAACAGAAACTATTGCTATGGCCATCCTGGTGAATGCCAAGTGACCACTGGTATGACTATTTTAGTAAAATCTCACAAAGTTTCTTTGGCCAAAGAAACTACTTAGGAAAGATTTATCCTTTGTATATAATTAAACAGTCTGAATCCAATTTAGGACCACATCATAGAGTATGACTCTTGAATTTGCGAACAAGCCATGTGGATCCAAATTTGGCTCCTCTAAAATTGCCATCTTGGCCCCAAATGCAGGATAAAATTTGAGACAGTTGATTTAGCATTGCTTAGAGTTAGCAGCTTGAAGCCATATCCTTACCCGTGCTCAAAAGCACATAGAAAACTCAGCTACCTTGCAGTTAAAACCCTTTTGTATTATATTCCTTTAAAATCCTGGTCTGTCTTATACTTTGAATGATATTTTTTTACCCATGCATGACTTCAAACAACATGCCTCAGTCTTTTGGAAAATACCAGCTTACAATGTTCTCCAGATCTCTTCATTGTTGACATTTTTCATTATACAATGTTGAAAAATTGCATTCATTGCCAATCACCACTGATCTGATCATGAGTCGTTAAGCATTGGGAATCTGTCTGAAACTCTAATCTGTACTTGGAATATTGAATTTTATTGTTGGCAACACGTACTGTCAGTTCTTTTTCTTGAAGTGACTGGCTCACTTCATTCATCTTCAAAAATGTCTGCCAAATACCCAAGTTGGAATAACTATAATTTGTCTGTTGGTGTTCATTCAAATCAAACTGGTGCTTCCCTGAAAATACAGCTATTTCAGCTGGCAACTCAGATGGTTTCCCAGGCGCTCTATCTTGAGACGGCCTTTGTATAGCTCCAGGCAGCAGAAGTGCTTTGTGTGTACCTCCCATGTCATCCCACGGAATGGCAGCAATGATATTCAATCATCAAAATGAGATAAAAGTATCGGTTTCTTATAGCTTCCTCAAAGATGTTCTGAAATGGAGCTTGTTTCTAAATGTTGAGAAATCCATCTTCATTAGTATTATTTTACTGTGAAGTTATGGCAGTGAAGAATACAATGGCTATTAATGCAGTTCTGTGTCTCTCTTGGGATTCTTGCTGAAGTTTCAATGGTTCTACCCATTACTGACTTTGTACCTTTGGTGCAAATGTAAGTGCAGTTAAAAAGGGAAATAACATGGTGGGCATCCTGAGGTCTTTGTAACCTTTGGGGGTTCCCCAGGTTACACTTTGGGAACCACTACTTATAGGGCTATGTGACTCTTCTCTGACTGTTATCACCACCGGATGCTCAGAGCTGCTGCTTACAGTCTTCTGCTTAAAAGATAATTACAGGTGATGAGGGCAGGAATGGCAGTCAATTCTAGGACCTTCCAGAATACCTTTCCCCATGTACAGAGTCAACAAGCAGATTTTAAGCTTCAAAATGTCAGTAAGGAGAAAGTGAATAGGTTGAAAAGTTTAATGACATCTGCAGCCTCCTGAATCAGATGGATTTAGTGCTTCAGAGTTCATTTGAGAGCCTCTCTCTGTGGGCATCCCAATAGCTGTGAATCTCAGATGACCCATCATAAACCGATTTTATGCAGCACAGAAACCAGTGATTTAAACATTCCATAAAGGGTATTTTATGGGGCAGGTGATACAGCCCAGAGGGGAGAGAATAGTATTAGGAGCACAAACTCATCTCCTGTTTCCTGAAAAATTGAATTGAACCACCTACATTCCTCAGTGACCATTTCTATTCACCTGGGGGCTTGCGTTTACAAATTCAGAACCGGAGGTGTCTGTAGTCCTGGTTTCCAGATCGGGGGCTTTGGGGGCTTTTCTGTGGTTTGGGCAGCATGGTGGTCTTGAGACATCTGGTCTCCTCTAACTCTGCCCCAACATTTTCATTCTTCTCCGTCAGCATGGCTCCCTGGAAAATGTCTTCCACTCTTAGGGTGTAACTACCACCTCTGTGCCCCCGCTCACTCCCTGCCTTAGTTAGACTGCTCTTCTCCTAGGGGCTTAGACAGAGCATGAGAGCTCCCATTTTGTTCCTACTGGGTGCTCTGCTTAGGAAGCTCTGCCCATCTTTCTCACCTGGTCCATTCCCAGCAGCTTCGTTCTAAGGACATTTGTTGAGCAAACCTTCCCTGACTTTCCAGGGTGCACAGGTCTCATGCTCATGCCTTTAGTCTGTGTGCTGCACAGTGGAAATGGTGTCATTATTTGCATACTGTCGTCTCCCCTCATCTGTGGTTTAGCTTTTGGCAGCTTCAGTTACCCAGGTCAATAATGTTAAATAGAAAATGTCAAAATAAATGGTTTATGAATTTTAACTTGTGTGCTGCTCTGAGTGGTGTGATGCAGACTCATGCTCCCCCTTCTCTCCTGCCCAGGACGTGAAGCCTCCCATCATGTATGCCCAGCTGCCCATTAGCCACTTAGTGGCATACAGTGCTTGTATTCAGGTAACCCTGGCTTACTTAATAACAAGCCCATAGTGCAAGAGTAGCGATGCTGGAAATATCATGGCAACATGTTGTTATAATTGTTCTATTTTATTGTTATTGCTGGTAATCTCTTATGGTGACTAATTTATATATTAAACCTCACCATATGTATGTTTGCATAGGAAAAAACAGCATCTATAGGGTTTTATTTGTGGTTTCAGGCACCAACTAGGGTCTTGGAACGTATCCCCCTTGGATAAGGGGGAACTACTGTAATAAGTAGTTTAATATCAAGCTTTCTAGACTCTGACTGCTTAATTATTTGTTTCCCAGTAGAAACTCAACTGGACCAAAGACCATGACTGTTTTGTTGACTTCTGCAGCTCTAGCTTCTTTCTGGCTTTGGTTTGTATTCATGGAACTCAGAAGGAACTTAATATGTATTAGAGGAATGAATAGGTGAGTCTAGGTGCACTGCTACATACTGTGTGTCCAGCACAGGTGTATAACTGAACATTGCCACATGGATATACTACCTATCTTTAGCCCATCCTTGCCCCTCCAACTCCATCACAATCCAAGCCACAGAACTGCTCATTTGTTCTGCTACAATACTTCTTCAACTGCTCTCCTTTTCTTTTCTCTGCCTGTCCCCAGGCTATTCCACTAAATCTCCTCTTTTAAAAATGCAAATGCAATTGTATTCAAATTCTTTTTACTCCACTTTACCAACTTCTTCTTTCCTTTTGCACCTTGTCTCATACCACTGACCCCTAACCTGCTAACACACCAACATCATTCTGCTCTTTGGATCTTTACTCTGGTTATCTCCCTCTGTCCGGAATGTCCTTCCCCTAATTTGCATACAACTGGATCTCTGTGGGCCTCAGACTACAGTTTTGATATCATATCTCAGACCTGGACCAGAAAATGATTTTTTTTTTGGGAAAAAAAATTGGTGTGCTTGGTCTTTTAATTATTGAATTTTACAAGTTCATTATGTGTTATAGGAACCCAATACTTTCGGGATAATGCAGTAAGCACAGGGATATGGAGGGGTGGTGTGGAAGATCACTGGCCTCAACTCCTAGCTCTACAGTGATGCAGCCTTGGGCAAGGCATTGAAATTTTTGAGTCTCAGTTTCCTGAGAAAGTATAGTGTTTAGGCCTGTTTTGGAGATTTGTGAGTGTGTGTACTGTAGCTGCTCCATAAGTGAGGATGGTGCTACAGCTGCTGCCC
Source organism: Ictidomys tridecemlineatus (assembly GCF_052094955.1). Classification (NCBI taxonomy): domain Eukaryota; kingdom Metazoa; phylum Chordata; class Mammalia; order Rodentia; family Sciuridae; genus Ictidomys; species Ictidomys tridecemlineatus. Next base: position 10,823,852 of record NC_135483.1, on the reverse strand, counting down.
CAGGTGCTGACTGAGGGAGTGGATTGGAGAGCAGTTTGGCTCTTTCAGATCAAATACTCAGACTCATGCATTTATAATCACTATAAGCAGCCAGAGAGGAGGAAAGTCGATCCCAGCCAGGATTAGAGAGAAGTGTGTTCGCAGCTATGGGATCTGAAGTTAGAATTAGAGGGAACTATTAAAAAATTTGGACCTAGACGTAGGTCTGAGGAGAGGGTGTATCTGATGAAGGGAAACCAACCTCTGATCCTGTGCCTTTCAATAGATAGAAGCATTGATCTGTTAATGTGAATCTGGATCGACGAGGCTGGAATCCTGATTTTTTTGGGACTTTGGATTTAGGGTGATCCATAACATTTTTGGGGAAGCCTCCGGAATTTGTAGAGTGGCATCTTTTAAAGATGGGCTGGAAGCAAGAGAACTCCAAGTGGCTTCTTTGCAAAGGGAAGTTAGTGAAGACTGAAGAGGACAACCCGGGGTCACTGATGACAGACCCTGGGTCTAGCTGCTTCCCTGGAGGGAGCAAAATGTGCAGGGACTCACTGAGTGTGGACCACTTGGTTCATAGGCAGCGTTAGTCTTTGGATTTCCTGATACTTCCCTATGCATTTGTTCTTCTTCAGTTATACTTAAATTTGGTGGAAAAGCTGCAGCAACCGCTCATTACCTGCAGGGAAAATAGCTTACTGACAGCTGATTAGAAACAAACTCAGAGTCCAAAAGATGAGGCATCGACTGCTTTTTCTGGGGAAAAAGCCTGTCTGGCTTTGACAGGGGACCAGCAACCAGGAATCCTGCATTTTATTGCTGTGATCTCTGCTTCCTTTCTCTCCTCCTCTCCTGTTTTCTCTCTTCTTCCTTTCTCCCCTTTTTTTGCCTGAGGAAGAATTTTGATCTTTTAGTTTTTAGGGTGGAGAATCTACAAGAGAAGCAAACTGTTCTCTAGTTCTCTCTCTCTCTCTCTCTCTCTCTCTCTCTCTCTCTCTTTCGCTTTGTCTCCTAAGTGCGTGCGCGCACACACACACACACATACACACACAGAGCTTCATTAAAGTGTATCCACATATCCACATGCTCTTATAGAAACTCCCTCTCATAGCATTACTTTCAGTTGCTATTATGCTAACAAGATGTTATTTCTCCTAAAAGAGCTACTAAGGAACCCTAAGGTAATGAGGAAGGGAAGAAAAAGATCTGGATGAGAGGGGAAAAAAACCCCATATCCTGCTACATGTAGAGTTTATAGATATATGTCTGTTTTTCTTTGGCTGTTTAACAAAATTGAAAGCATATTGTATACTACTATATATCTGCTTCTTTTTAAACTTAATAATATGTCACACACATTTCTTCATGTCATTATCTACGATATGGTTTATTTCTGTATTTTACTGAAGTATAATTTACATACAGTAAAATGCACAAATCCTTAGCATATAGCTCAGTGACCCATGTGATATGTCAGGATATGAAACATTTGTATTACCCTAGAACAATTCCTCATGCCCCTTTCTGTTTAGTCTACTCCCTGTCCCCTGCTCCTGACTTAAATATCACCTTGGCTTCTCACACTGAAGATGGATTTTGTCTGGTTTTCTACTTCACTTAAAGAGAAACGTGCAGTGTCTATGCTTTTGTGTTTCTCTTCTTTTCCTCCACATAATGTTTTGAGATTTTGTCTTGTTATTGAATGTGTCTAGACTTCATTTTTAAAAAACTAATAAGTTGTATGAACATTGCACAAATTGATTATTGATTCTCCTATTGATAGATATTTGTTTCTAGTTTGGGGCGATTTAAATGCGGGGCTATGGATATTCTTGACAAATCTTTTTGTAAATGCATGTCCTCATCTATACTCTGTGTACATGTTCAGCGCATATACAGACTAACTAGGCCATGGCAATCACTGAGCAGGTATGTGTTTAACTCTGATAGACACTGCCGGAAGTTTTCCCCAAGTAGTTGTGCCAACTTTCACTCCCATAGGTTGGAGGGTTTGCATGTTCCTTCACATTTTCACCGAGATGGTATTGTCAGTTTTTTCCATTTCACTCATTTGGTGGCACTCTTTGGTTATGGTTTCAATTAACTCTCCATTTTTACCACAGTCAGTGAAATTGAGCATCTTTCCATATGCTTGCTGGTCATTCAGTATCTTCTTTCAGGAACTGCCCAGTCAAGTTTTTTCCCATATAAAAAACTGGGGCTTTTGTCCTTTTCTCTCATATTTGGAGTGTTCCTTCTATGTTCTAGATACAAAGTCCTTTTTCAAACACAGTATTGTTGAGTACTTGCACCTAAGCTGTGCTTTGCCTGTTTACATTCTTAACAATGTCTATGGATAAACAGAAGTTTTAATTTTAATGGTTATTTGTTTTTATATACCTAAGATATCTTTGCATATCCCAAGTTTAAGAAGATCTTTTCCCATGTTTTTTCAGGAAGCGCTGTAGCTTAGCTTCCCACAGAGGTTTATAGTTTTTCTTAAATTAATGTTTGCTTGCAGTGTGAGTCAGAGATCAAGGTTGATTTTTCTCTTTGTCTACATATATTCAGTTGCTCCAGCACCATTTATTGAAAAGACTTCCTCTTCCCCTTGATTTTTTGATTCCTTGGTCACAAAACAAGTGGTCAGATATGTATGTGTTGCTTTATGCCTTATCTATCTCTATTCATTTTCATTGGTCTGTCTACATTTAGTTGACTGTTATTGGTGTAGCTTTATATAATTCTTGAAATATAATAATGCAAGTCCGTCAACTTTGTTCTCTTAAGATAAGCTTGAATATCATCAATGTTTATAGCAGCTCAATTCACAATAGCAAAGCTATGGAACCAACCTAGGTGCCCTTCAATAGATGAATGGATAAAGAAAATGTGGTATATACACACAATGGAATGTTACTCAGCCATAAAGAAGAATGAAATTATGGCATTTGCCAGTATGGATGGAACTGGAGACTATCATGCTAAGTGAAATAAGCCAATCCCCCAAACCCAAAGGTCAAAAGTTCTCTCTGATATGTGGCTGCTAACACATAATAAGAGGGGTGGGGAGAATAGAAGTTCATTGGATTAGACAAATGGGAATGAGGGGAAGGGGGGATGGGATTAGGAAAGACTGTGGAATCAATCAGACACAACTTTCCTGTGTTCATATATAAATACATGATCAGTGAAACCTCACATCAAGTACAGCCACAAGAATGGGATCCTAATTAGAATAAGTTATACTCTATATATGTGTAATATGTCAAAATGCACTCTACTGTCATATATATCTAAAAAGAACAATGGAAAAAGGTAAGCTTGGCTAGTCTAGAGTCTTTCAATATCCATACATTTTAGAATCAGCTTATTAATGTTTACAAAAAAGATTTTGAGATTTTTATTAGAGTTCACTTAACCTATGTGAAGAGGAATTGGGGAGAATAGTCAACAACAATGTTAAGTCTTTGAGTATGTTAACAAGGGATGCTTTTATATCTCTCTTCAGAAATCTTCTTTAGTTTCTCTTGGCAATGTTTTGTAGTTTTCAGGAAGAGATCTCTCTATATATTATTAGTTTGTTCCTATATACTCGTGCTACATTTTTAGCATATCAGTTTTTCTCATTTTCATATCAGTACCATGGTCTTTCATTACCTTCCGTATCCTAAACATTACCAGTTCATTTTAGGTACATTTTATAATCCTTTACGGTTGGAGATTTAGTTTATTTAAAGGCTGAGGTTATTCACACTGAAAAGAAAGCTGAGTTTAACATCTAAACCAAATACCCTGAGCCAGATAGTGTTCTTAAACTTTGTATTGGCTTATTTAATCCGCATACAAGCTACATTGTTCATCCCTGGCTCTTTCCTTAGGATATATCCTGAGATGTGGAATTGCTAGAGAAAAGTGTGTTTGTAAAGTTTGTGGAGCCGTGGGAACTTGCAGGAGTCATTTTGGTGCAGCCAGGAGAACAGTACTGTGCAGTGTGTGTTGTGGCATTCTGTAGATGAGGTTAAGAACAGCCCTTGGGAAGCACTGTCCTAAGTCTTTCCTGGGTGACAGGATGGAGGAATGTTTGGAGGAGCAATAGAGGGGAAAGGTCAGCTCAACTGATGTGTCCTTTCCTGGGTTAGCTCCCACTCTGTGTTTGTCCACCTGTAACCACACCCATCAAATGAAGGACATAAACATCAGCAGAGATGGGGTAAGTAGGAGCAAGTTTAGAGAGGAGTAGGCAGGAGGGGGAGGGTCTCCCAACTGTCATTTGAGGGACTGTGGACAGATCTGAGGGAAGGAGGCAGGGTGAATAAGGTCTTAAGAAAACCTACCAGCTTTCTTAAACTCATCAGGCTAATTTTATGTGTCTTGAGGAAGAGGAGACATGGAAAGGGAAAATGAGGCCAACACCCAACATTTCTCCCCGCCAGTGCTCCTGGGGTCCTGGGAGGAGCAAGATCCCATTTCTGATGGTCTTCACAGAATGCAGGATGACCAGCTACCCGCTGGTGAGGCAACCTGGTTGGGATTTGGATCCAGATAGGGCATGCTCAAATCCAGTTTCCAACACTTTCCAGCTGTGTGATCATGCACTAATAGCCTGAGAGCTTTGGGGCTCTATTTCCTTGTGTATAAAGGGAAACAACAATACCTGCTTGCAAAGTGTGTGTGCGTGTGTTTGTGTGTGTCTGTGTGTGTGTTAAAGGAGTAAACTGGTCCCTAGATGCCCTTTATCACTGTGTCTCTAATTAACCCACACAATGCAAAAAGGCTCATTTGCTTGAAGGTGGGGGCAGATCATCTTTAACGAACTGTTCAGTATTCCGAGGGAACGGAATGAACACCTAGTGTGACTCTGGACCATTTGCACTGCCATTCCATGCCCCATCGACCACATGATTCTTTTCTGGATGCTTATGCCCCTATCATTCTACAGAGAGTTTGTTTGGCTAAACGAGAAGAACTTGTAAGTAAATGATTATGAGATGAAGATTCCTAGTGTGACAGGCTCTGTGGAAACACCGATCAGGACAGGCCTCTTGGACCAAGTCAGCCATTCATCTGGCAGAGGCTGTGTCCTCCCCCATGAGTCCCCAGTGCCAGTTGGCTGCTGCGTTGGTGATAGAGAAGGCTCTAGCTGGCTCCATGTCAGACAGATTGAGTGAACATCATTAGGGAAATATAAAAGGGGCAATGAACAGCTTAGATGAAGTCACAGAAAGAAAGGTGATCATATCTGCAATTGACTCAAAGCCGAGTGGAAGAGCTAAAGTGCAGGGTGAGGTCACAAAACTTTGGAAGGTCTAGGCAAGTTGAAAAGTGGGCCAAATTTAATAGGGGAAAAAAAACATCAAGGCCCAACATCTAGAGCATAAAATGAGTCAAGCTTTGTAAACATAATGACGAGGACTGAATCCAAAAGGAGAAAGATTGATTAATTTGGCTTTAACAGACTATAAATCATACATGTCAAGAACACTTTAAACAAGATGAAAAGGAAAACTGTAAACTGAGAAAAATAATGACAACATACATGATAGAGAGAGTGGGTCGATATGTTTAAGATCTTTCAAATGAATAAGGGAAAGAAAACTGCCCCATTAGAAAAGCAATGAATGACTGTAAACAAGCATATCAGAAGACCAAATATCAAAACAGCACATGGACACTGTTTATCCACAGTGTTTTAAAAATCCCTGCACAAACAAGTGAGTACCTTTTATTTTCTCAGTCAGACTAGCACGTTTTAAAGGAGGAATGGCAATCGGTGTCAGCAGGACTTGGGGGAAGCAGACAGGCTTGGCCTCCACAGGACTCTGAATTGCCCCAGCCATTATGGAGGGCAATTTGGTAATGTGTATCAAAATCCTTAAAAATATCCCCACACCTTGACTGAGAATTCCACTTTTAGGAGTTCATGCTAACAAATAGGCCAGGGAAAGATACAGTGATGTAATAAACTAGGGAATTCATGTCAGTAGTTATTTAGAATAACAAAAAGTAACAACCCAATGTCCAATAAGAGGGAGATAATTGTTTAGGATCATCAGAATGATGAAATACCATGCATCCATTAGAATCACCACCGTGACAACTGTTCATAGCATCTTGTTTGGTGGACAAGGCAATATGCCACTCAGATCCTCCTTCGAGGAGGACTTGCTATCACGTGCACCTGTGCCTTCAAGGTCTGCCTCCACTACAGGGCAGCCTCAGCCAAGGGTGCAGACTTCCTGATTGGCCCCAACCAGGGATTGTTGGGAAAGCCTAGTCATCTCTGCCCAATGCAGAACCTTCTGGCACAGCATTTCTACTCCAGATCTCCCCAGGAGGCTGAGCTGCATTGTGTCATGCCTGCTGTTGGGAGATAATTCTCCATGAATATTTTCTTTTCTTTCTTTCTTTTTCTTTTTTAGAGAGAGAGAGAGAGAGAGAGAGAGAGAGAGAGAGAGAGAGAGAGAGAGAGAGAGAGAGAATTCTAATATTTATTTTTTAGTTTTCGTTGGACACAACATTTTTGTTTGTATGTGGTGCTGAGGATCGAACCTGGGCCGCACGCATGCCAGACGAGTGCGCTACCTCTTGAGCCACATCCCCAGCCCTCCATGAATATGTTCATATACCTTATAGGGTCTGAGATTTCTGAGCAAAGAGTACCAGCAAACTTGGTTAAAAGATGACTGAATTATTAATATACCCTGCAAGTGAGAGACAGTGTATTTGCTCCAAAGAGGTTTAAGAGTCTCATCTGCCCTGGAGACATTTACTCACATCGCAGGGTAAGAAATCTGGAGAGGTCTTCCTCTCTCCTGCAGAAACATAAATTTGTGTTCCAGACTAAAAAATACAAAAACAAAAACAAAACTTCTTTCTTCAGAAGAGTGTATGGACTGATGTGCTAGACCCCCTATATACGTTTTATTTTTTTGGGATTATACCCTATGCTGTAACCCTACTGAATGCACAGGGTAACATCTGGTCCTTATTCCATGTATGCAGCACAGAGAACCAGCACTAGTGTGCCCCGACCATAGATTTCATGTTTCCTCTCATAATCAACCTCTCTTTCTCCCTCCCCTTCTTTTCTCCACCCACTCTCTGAAAGAAAGACCCATGTGTGTGTGTGTGTGTGTGTGTGTGTGTGTGTGTGTGTGTATGTGTGTGTGTGTGTGTGTGTGAGTGTATGTGTGTGTGTGTGTGTGTGTGTGTGTGTGTGTGTGTGTGTGTGTGATGTATGTAAAAACTTAACATCTACATCGGATTCTGACTTCCGCCTCCACCCAACCCTGTTTCTTCCACTTTTCCTCCACAATGATCTCAGTGTTTGTGTCTGGAGAACCTAGCCTGCAATATTGGCTGAGTTTAGAAAGAAAAGTGGTCTCTAGACCCACACATACGCAGAATAAAATTCTCGCACTTTCCCTGAAGTACATCAAAAAAGGAAAATGATGAAACGACAAGATATCAGGGATGGTTTTCTTTTGAAGGTTTGAGTATGAATAATTGCTTTTTCTTTGCGCTTTTCTGGGCTTTTCAAGTTTTTCTGCGTTGAACATTTATTACTTTTAATTAAGAGACCTGCCAAAATGCTATTGTCACAGGTTGCCTTTCGACGGAAGTGAAGGTGGGGACGCGGGTGCCACAGCTGACGTTTGCAGACACTGACTGCACGGCTGGCACTGTTTGAAGCCCACGTTAGGTTTCTCCTCAGACATCTCTGCAGTCTTACAGACGACATTATTATCCCTTCCTCACGAAGGAAGGCAGCTGACACTGGCGAGGACACATAACTTGCACAAGGGAGGGAGCCAGGGACTCCACCCTGTCCTCAGAGCCGGGGCTTCTGAGCCTTGCAGCTTTGTCCTCGGTGCACACATTTGGTCCTGGCCAACCTTCCCTGCTGAGTCCTGAGTGACTCCCTTCTGACCAGCTCTGTGCCCCTCGTTTCACTCACAGGGCTCTTGACCCAGCTCTGCCTCTCTCCACAGCCCTCCTCATGCCACTTCTGTTCTCGGAGATCCTGCCACTTGGTCCCTGAATGCCATTTCTCCCTCCTTGGCGCCCTGGGCCAGGCTGCTCTTGCTTGGTGGTGTGTGGCCATCGGCTTCCGGGCCTCATGTTCCAGCGTACCTGTTTTTGCGGCCTTCCTCACCCATCAGTGTGGCTCTTCTCCCCTGTGCGCCCACCATTCCTGGTTCCCCATTCTGTTATACTGTGGCTCTTGGCATTTGGTAGGTCCTCATAGTGTCCACTCATCTAGACACGTCCTAGGGCCTATGTGGACACAGGGCCAGGCTGCCTGGGTGCAGATCTCGGGTTATCTTTTATGTACCACTGAGCAGGTTAGCTATTTCTCTGTACCTCAGTCTCCACATCTGTAAGTGGCTCGTTTTCAACACTGCTTTAGGTAGGATGGGTGGAAGACCCGTGACCTCAGGGCCTGTCCACCTCACACCAGGCATTGAGCTCCTATTGTGGTGCCTGGTACACACAGGGGCTCAATAAACACTTTTTGAATGAAGAACAAATGTTTAGTGAGCGCTTATGCTTTCCACTGTCGTTTGTCTGGCCGTGACTGTGCGGAGAGAATATCTCCTCTAGTGCCAAGTTTCATATCCCTCCAGAGAAGAGAGCCAATGTAGACCTTTGCCTGTGAACTTCCAAGGGTCTATGCATGCTGTTTTTTGAGCACGAGTCTCTAAACTCAAGGTCATGGAGCATCTGTGAACCCAACGTCTGGCTCAGTGTAAGAGCAGCTTTGTTCTGTTTACCCATTAGGCCTAAACCCTTGAAGTGAGATGCAGTCGGGAAACTCTGCAGAGGACTCAAGGCCCATTGTGCAGGCAGGACCCCACACTCTCCCCCTTCTGCCAAAGTCAACACCTAATGCTAAAAGAGGTTGAGAAAGTTGGGTTTCCTGTCTTCATTCTTCATGGTGCCACAGTCTTTCAGTTAAAGACCCCTCTTGTATGGTGTCCATCTCCCCATTTTAGCCACGGCCTGCTCTGGTCCAGAAGCTGCTCCTTATCCTCAGGGCCTCCCACACAGTGGGTGTGCAGGTAGCCGTCAATGCCTGCTGATGGCATGGCCGAATCAACCCATCAATGACTGAGCCAGTTACTGGACTAGAGTTCACGAAAGGCAGGACCATACCTGACTCATCCTTGTATCCTCAGAGTCAGAAACTCTACTCACCAGGAAACTGGTCAGGGTCAAGAATGTCAAGCACGTCAGGAAGGATGTCAAGGATCTCAAGGTTGTGGGGGTTGAGGTGGAGTTCAAGGCGACTTCTGGCTGGGCCAGCAGGCAGTTCAGGGCGTGCCTTCAGCTATGACTGTCACCAGGGTCTCTTCTCAGAAAGGCCACCTCCCTTTAAAGGCAGCGGTGACCTCATTCTTCCCTGTGACACACCCTTCTCCACAGTAACAGTTGACTGACCCGGAGTCCCAGGATTCAGTGTGGCCACACTGTGAGTACAGGGAAGTCCTTTCCTTGGTCACTGGCTCTCAAGTGAGATGTTCCAGCTCCTAGAACATTCCACGTTTACAGTCACAGTGAAATGCATCAGGATGGCCTTCCTCATTACTGAATATTGAAATAATTCCATGCAAACTGTCGAGAAGCCACTGTTCCCATGATGCCACTCCATGCCACCCAGAAACCCAGCCCTTTGCTGGGCCCATGGGGAGGATGCTGGGCCCAGCACTGGGCCTTCAGGACTTTCTTCGGCTGCCTTCCTTTCCCCTTGGCTGATGCCCATTTGGTAGGAATTATTAAACATTTTAAATATTCCCTTGCCGCTGTCACATCCATTGTCTTATTTACTGATCATTGTTTATTCTTTGTCTCCCTCACCCCAAAATGCTTTCTCCAAAGTGAAGCCTGAATAATGTTTCTAAAATGCAAATCCTTCTACTGCTTTGCTTAGGATACATTGAAGGTTTTGCATTGGCCCCATGAAAACATCCTGGCTCCTTAACCTGTCTGGAGGGCTGTCTATGACCCAGCCCCACTTCTCCAATCTCACCTTAGCCCACTCTGTCCCATTGCTACTCCTGCTCCCCTGAACTTCCCCAGTTCTTAAAGGGCACCACAGTCTCTTCTCTCCAGCCCACTCTTGTCCCCAACCAACCCTGCTCCAGCTAAGTCTTCCCTCTCCATTCCTGAGCCTCAGTGTTATTCTTCTCCTGCTATCTTGGGGAGTCCTATACTGTAGGATCCCCATACTTATCACATTTCATCTTAATACATGTAAATGTCCATCCTCAAAACTGTTTGCTAAGGGTATATCTTGTCCCCAGCCCATTACCCCCCACTCCCCCTCATCTGCCATGAGATGAGCTGCTTTGTTCTACTACTTGCTTACCATAATGATTTTCTGCAACATCACAAATCCAAAGCATGGACTGAAACTCTTAGCCAAAATAAAACTTTCCTTCTTTAAGTTGATTTCTCAGGTATTTTGTCTCAGTAACATAAAACTGTCTAGCACAATGGGGCATAATTAAGTGCTTAGTAAACATTTATTGCACTTTTGAACTTGAATTCCCTAATTAGTGGAATTCAAGAGAAGCATGTTAATTCCATGCCTGCTCTTTATGCCTGTGATTTTGGACACTTCCCATTTGTCTTGGGATTCATATTTCTCACCTATAAACTAGGATAATAATAACAATTCTGCAGAATAAGTAAAAATCAGTGTCAGTTCCTTGTGACTATTCTTTTTTCCAGAGAGTGTCTGATGGGCTGAAGAGTATTCATCTGATTGCATACGATTTATACAAGGAAGATGTTATGTATTTCTTCTATGAAGATTCTGAGAGAAGAAATAACTTACCCAAGATTATCCAAAGAGAGAAGTACTTAGCCAGGATCCAACCCATTCCACCTGACTGGAGTTTACAGTATTTTCCTACCCTATGAAAGGATAAGATGAGGATTTGAGATTATATGTATCCATCCATCTACCCGTGCATCCACCTCTGCCAGCACAGTGCCTGACACACCACCGCAGGTATGAAATCATTCATCACTGGAGATGGTTTAGGTCTCATCTTGCTTGGTGGCAGGTTCTGAATAGGGGGATCCTGTTGGAACTCATCAGGTCCTGGGATTTCAAAATGTAGAAACAAATGGAGATGAGAATTGTGGCGAGCTTGTTTCCTTTCAAGCTATTATCCAGTTCCTGTAATGTAATTTGCATATTCCTCTAACACAAGGTAATCAGTTTCCAGTAGAGCAAATATACCAAAAAAATTTTTTTTAATGATGAAACTTGGTAATTGTTCAGCCTCTGAGAGGGGAGAGACACGTTCACTGGCTATGTAGTAGTAAGAGTCATTTATTGAGAGCCAACTCTGTGTCCAGGGCTATGCCAAAGCTGTCCACATGGTATATTGGATAAGCTGCAGCAACAGCTGTAGGGACAGAGAGGGCTTCTTATCTGGGAACTTGAAAATGAACACAGAGAACCTGAATAACTTCCTCGTTCAGCGTCACCTCATTTGTAAGTGGTGAAGCTCAGCCTTGGACCCTGGTCTGTCTCATCCAAGCTCATCTCACTTCACCGGAGTATGGCCTTGGATCACAGTGCAGTTGCTCATCGCCCAGGAGATGCTGGGGACTGGGGATGTCAAAGATAGGTCTTTCCTTGCTGGACAGAAAGCAGGACCTCTCCTTTAAGGGAGAAGAACTCACCTCTAAGTTTAGGGAATAAAATGGAGGTGCTGACACAAAGCAAATGAGAAGATCTTCCAAAGGTCCCATTTAACCCTTGGAAGTCCTTGTCATTTCCTTGCTGAGTGGCAGTGGACAGGTGTTTAGGCTATGGAGTCTACAACTTTCTCAGCCCTGCAGTGACTGGCTGTGTGGCTCCATCTGGGCAGGACACTGCATCACTTGCTTTGAGACCTGGCCTCCTCCTTGTGATAAGGGCCAAGTGAGAAAATAAGGAGAAGAGATTGGTGCTGAGTGAAAGTTCCATATGTGGTGGAATTCAGGTAAAAAATTCTAGGCTTGGGGTTTTGGCATCAGCTGTCACATGGACAAAATGGTTCCTTAGGCTTTTCCCTACATCTGATACATTTCTTTTCTTCCCCCAAAGAAAACCACAGGCAAATACGAGAAACACAGAAGCAAGCAGACTTCAGCTCTCCCTACAGGAATGTTTCTGAGGGTTGGTAGCTCAGCCATTTTCCATTAACAAAAATAAATTGCTCAGAAACATCTGGGCCAGATTGGTCAGGAATCCACTCAAAGCCAGCATTTCAGTTTCAAACCCAACGTCATATTGGCCCTACTGAGACGCCTTTGAGAAAACAGAATGGTTCCAGAGTTTGCCAGGGTTCCCTCTGCCCCATCTCTTTCCTCTCCTGAAAGGCTTAGAGGCAAAGGCAGCCAAACAATGTTTGGGTGGGCTGATAAAGAAAGTCCAGTTCTGGCTACAGATCCCCCCCCCACCCCCCCAGCTCTCAGGCCTGTGCACTGGGCCCCAAGACCTGAGGACAGGGGTTTGGACTGGGAGTGGCACCTTAGGGCACCCTGCAGGCAGGCAGCAAGAATTTCCAACTTGAAAGGCCTGGGAGCTTCTCACCCATGGAGGAGGCAGTGACTCAGCTAGTTGAGCTGGTCCCTGGGCTTCATGGACTCTGGCGAGGTGGAGGTGCCTGCTGGGGTTGGGCAGGAAGGGTGGAGGTTTGCTGATGTTTACCAGTAGCTCCCCTGCACCCTGCTCTTGGTTCCCAAGCTAATCTCAAGGGTTGCAGTACCCAGTGCTCACCCGCTGAGACAGTGACTCAGCTAGTTGAGCAGTCCCCAGGGCTTGATGAACTTTGGAGAGGTGGGTGTCCTGGTGTCCCTGGTCAGACTGGGAGAGGTGGGGAAATGGGAGGGACACTGTAATTGTTCATTTGTCTTCATCAGCCACATGCTCCAACCCACCTCAGGGAGTGTAGGGGAGGGCTTTAGGATGGAGGCACTGGACTGTCAGGATGGATGGGGCTTCTCAGATCCTGTCAGATGAGGCTCCAGTGTGCAGATCAGAAACTGAGAGCAGACAGGGGACAGGATGTACCCAAGGCTACAGTATCTGTGGCTCAAACCAGTTCTTGAGACTTGAGCTCATTGTCTCAGGGCTTCCTGGAAGAATGGTAATGAACTAGCTGAGGAGTGTGATAGGGCTGTCACAGGCTCTCAGGGGTCCCGAATGGGTACTCCTCAGACGGGATCAGATGGGGTGTCTGATCATGTGCTCAACTACAGAGAATCTGAGCATGTACACATGCATTTGGGGGTCACATGAAGTCAGCTAATTAAAAACTGCCTTTAATTTCCACCCCCTCCCCCATAATGGGTAGGCAGAGTAGTGGGGTGAGGGTTGGTGAGGGAGGGGGATGGAGAAGGAAGGGAGAGAGGGTGGTAAGAAGGTGTGGCTCAAGGGCAGCAGTGTCAGGACAGAGGCAAAAGTCAGAAGCTTAGGGATCAATTAGATGAAGCAAAATCAGCTGTGTTTTTTCTGTGACTGACAGGTACAGTACTCTGCAAAGCAGCATTGGGGCTGTCAAACCCCATCATTGCAAATGTGTGTGATGAGCACACCACCTAACAGCTGAGTGGAATTAATTATCTCTCCCCAAGACAGTCCAGCGATTGCTAACTGCTTTCTGCCTCCAGCCTTCCAGCCCCAAAGTCATCTTCCCGTCTCTCCCCGCCAACTTCACACCTGCTGCCAGGTAGATCTCTGTGAAGCACACGTGTGTCCAGCGCTTCCCCACAGCCCAGGGAAGCACAGCTGGGGGGGAATGTCTTTCTTAGCTTGGCGGCTCCATGTCTCCCAGTGCGCCTTCCACATTCCCTGGTGGGAGATGGAGTAGTGGTTAGAATATTATTGTGATGGTTGAGTCGATGGAAGAGCAGCAAGACTGGCTGCTTAAGCCTCCCCTGCCCCTGTCACCTGGCCACTTCTCAAGATTCCCAGATCCATGCCTGCCTACTGCCCTGTCCAAGTTACCGTGCTGGGACTGCCTCTGTCAAATATGAAGGTTGGCCATGTCACCCGCCCTAGCCCTCCTTCTACTTTCTGATGACTTCCCTTCCCTAAGACCACCCTGAGGAATCCATCTCAAGCCTCCCTGTCCTGAGGCCCTCTGCTATCACTCTCTACCACTCAGTTTCCTCCTGGTCCTCACTGGCTTCCCAGCCTTTTACTTGCTGGTTTTTCCAAGGTCCAAGGTCATGACATGTCATCTAGACAACTTACCCGTACCAAGGAGATTCAGCACCAGCATCAACCCAGTTATCCAAGCCTGATATATGAGAATTTTACCCCAGGAAAAGGGAGGAGGCTTTGATTTGGGGGGATGGTGGTAGAGGATACAGGGGAGATGGGACCTTGCATGGTCCTTCAAATGTCAATGTCATGGCTCCTTGGCCTTCATTATTCATCTTGAAGGAGGTGATGGGTTATAGTGGGAAATAAACTGAACTTGAGAGCTGATCAACTTGCTTCTGCCAGCTTCCCACTGCGACCTTGTGCAAGTTACTTTTTTCGGTCTCAGATTCCTTGCAGGGAGGGTCAAGGGGTCCATGACAGTTCTGTCTGGCTCTGACTTTCCGTGACTCTCTGACCCAGGCTCACCAGATGAACCCCATCGGTAAGCTACGATCCCACCCCAAGGGGAGGTCTGGATCTGCTCTCTAGGTCCTTGTTACATGACCCCCTGCAGGGTGAGCAGCTGCCCTGTTTCCTAGGCAAGGTCTCAGCCATCACCTCCATCCTGACAGCCTGGTCTGGGATTAATTTCCCTCCAGAGACAAGAGCCAAGACATAAACTGTGTCCTGCTCCCCCATCATCTGCACCTCTTGTTCCTCATAAACATCAAGATCTCGTGAATGCAGGTCGGGTTGCTGGGGCTACTGGGTCCTGACGCTAGGGCAGCAGCCTGTGCAGGCATGTGGCCAGCAGGCTGGCTGCGCTCAGAGTGTGATTTTCAAAATTGAAGTGAAATCTGCTGCAGGCCAGAGCACAGTAGGTGGTCTCAGTTCTTGCGTCATAAATCACTGGAGGTAACTGTTTTTCCTGGCCCGTCTCAGGACCCAGTATAATGTTATTGGGTTGGGAGGATGACGGCGAAGGGAGTTTTCCCTGCTGATCTCCGGGGTATATAAATCTTTACTTTCAGCATCCCAGGGACCATGTGTGCTGTGGTAGAGAACAGATTGAGCCTCCAGGTGTGGGGGCAGGCCAAGTTCCCTCCACTAACTCTGTGTGGCCTTCACCAAATCACTTGTGTTTTCTGAGCCACATTTTCCTCACCTGTAACAGGAGAAGCCGAATGGGTGGTTCTCTGGGTCCCTGCAGAGCCCACATCCTGGGCCTCCGTGATTCTATAAGGAAAGGCATGTGGAACTGACTCCAAGGATCAGGTCCACGCATGCTATGGACTGCACTGAGGCCCCTTGCAGCTTGGCCTCCAGGGTCTTTCCACCATCCTCTCCAGCCAGCCTTTCACTCCCCACCCCCCACCCTCAGTGCTTTTCCCTGTGGCTTGTCTTTTCATGCTTTTGAATTTGGGCACATGCAGATTAATTAGCCTGCAATTTCTTTTAAAAAATCTTCTCCACCTGGCAAAACCTTTAGATCCTTTACGCCCAGGTCACTTCTCTGTGGAGTCTTCCTCACCTTCCTCTGGCCTCTGGAGCTCCCAGGACTGTAGGTAATTAGCAGCCTGTAAGTTCCCATAATGCCTGTCGGGCACAAATTAGAGCTTGGGCTGCATCATCCCCCACTCCCACCACCAAATAATTTCAGAATTGACATCCTAATCTCCAGTCCCTCAGAATGGGCCTGTCTGTGGAGATGGGGCATCTTAATGTGATGTCTTCTCGCTGTCTCTTCACTGTGCCTGTGTCCAAACTTCCTCTTCTCTTAAGGTCACCAGTCAGATTGGATGGGGGCCCACTCCGATGACCTCATTTAAAATTAATTAACCTTTAACTCGAATCCCAAATAGATGTGGCCTAGGAACCCGTATTGTCTCTGGAAAATCTTCTGTATTTTAAAATTTGAAAATTAGTCCTAGTGCCTAAGGCCAGTGTGAAGCAAGAATTATCACATCCTCCATATTTATTGAGCAGACATCATTTTGATGGCAATTATTTGTGTTTTTACACTATCCAGAGAACTGATGGAATAATAAGCAAGAAAATTATCAATATTCAACCAACTAGGTTACTAGACCACTTTCAGATCTGTGCTCCAAAATAATTGAAAGGAATTTAAATTATTTTCTAAAGGACCAAATAGATTTTGTGTGCCATTGTCTCATTTATCTTTGACCCCACCCCACCCTGGGAGGTGGGCATTATTGCCATTTGACAGATAGTGAATCTGAAACTTGAAGAGGTGAAATGATGTGTCAAGGTCACATCCCTGGGAAATGGCTGAGCTAGGACACATCCAGATCTTATCCCATGCTGCCTGACATAAGCCCTTGGTTCTGAGACCCTTCCTGGCTGCGGCTATTGATGGGACATTTGAAAGGGGTCAAGGCTGTGTCTAGCTACTCCTGGGACACTGGACTTCTTTTCCTGGTTCGGACCTAAAACATCTTCATAGGTGAAAGACCAGGTCGAGCCCCTCCAAGGGCAAACCAGTCCATGTATTTGGAGTGTCAGTTTGAGAAATGTTTATTTATCAAGGAGCACCCCCTCCAAAAGAATGTAAACCAGAAGTCTTGTAGTGACCAGTGGTCTTGTAGTGACCGGTGCTGCCCCCCACGAAGAAACTCCCCGCACCTACAGTGAATGATGTATGCTTTGGGACTTGACTTAGAGACAGGGCACTTAACTCAGAGAACTTTGCGCACCCACAGGGAAGATGCCAGACCCTATTCTCTCACCTCCCTTTTTTATGGAAAGAGTCTGAGCTGAAAAGTTTCTACTTTGAGAGTTTGTCCCATTGCTTCTAGCAACTGTGACCACTGATTAGGAGTCTATAATATGCTTATGGTAGAAGGATGAGTTAGTAGCCCATGACAGTTAACTTTGCATACATTATTGCCTTGAATTCTCACATACATTTATTTATTTATTTTTGGTACTGGGGATTGAACAGTGGTTGGGAACCACTGAGCCACATCTCCAGCCCATTTTTTATATTTTATTTAGAGTCAGGGTCTTGCTGAGTTGCTTAGAATCTTGCTGGGTTTCTGATGCTGGCTTTGAATTTGCAATCCTCCTGCCTTAGTCTCCGGAGCTGCTGGGATTACTGGCGTGCTGCACTGTGCCCTCACACGTGTCAAGAGGTAGGTGTTACTGTCTTTAAGGACTCATGGGACTTGCCTGGGGCCAAAGGTAGGAAGTGAAAGAATATAGGATTTGAACCCAGGACTGTGCTGGGAGTCTGTGCTCTGTGCTGTGTATACACTTGCCGCATCTGGTGGAGCTCAGCCTGTTCCAATGCCTGATTTGAACCAACTTGAAGAAAGACTAGATTGGGTGGCCTGGGGGAATGGGCGTGGCAATTCAGGAAGCTGTGAAGGACTTGTTCCATTCAAGGTCCCTTGTAGTACATGAAGAAAAGTGTCTCCACTGCTCATTTCTTCCTTGTTCCATCTGATCAGGAGCCAGGCAATGGAGACCCCTCCTCCATTTTTTTTTGCAGTGGCCTCCTGAAGACTGCAGATAAATAAGTACCTTGACCTGAGATATCCAATTGCGATCTTGTCTCTGCTATTTCTGTTGAGATGTCAGGCAGTTGTTTGGTCCTTTGGTCCTTCACTTTCCTCACTGGTAAACTAAGGTGATTCTGCCTCCTCCACGTGCTACTGTGGGATATCAGAGCTGAAAATCGATGGTACTTAAGCATGACATAAAACACTGAGTTAGCTGGATAGCATGGTTAGGAGATCTTTCCACAGAAAAAGGGGCTAGAGTGGATGACAGAAATGCAGCCATGTACAATTCACATTTTACCATCAGCGTATCACCACCACTGCTGCCCACCTACTGCTGCTGGGCAACACCATAACCACCACCACCACCAATACCACCCCCCTGTTAGTTACCCCAGCCTCCTACCACCTCTCTCTGTGCTGAGAGCCACAGCGGGAATGACACATGGCATTTTTGCCAGAATGGAGAGGTTGAGAGGTGACACCAGCGAACCATTGAGATGATGATGGTTTTGTTAAGCTGTGTATTCAATTGTATATTAGACCCCTGCAAGTCCACCTCAGCCCGCTACTTTGGAGTTCTCATGGGGTTTCCTGGAGAGTTGCGTTGGTTGGGGAAGTGCCAGAGGAGGGATTTCCGGTTGGTGGTGTTTCCTGGAAGGGCCGCATGGGTAGTGTTCGTGGGAGTTCGGACAATAAAGGAGTTCCTGTTTTGAACCTACAAGTGCCTCGTGGCGGCTTGGTTATTTTTTGCTCAGCCAGACTGCGGCAACTCTGTCCCACACTATTGCTTTTATTAGCATCACCAGCTAGTCCATCACCTTCATTACCACCTCTACCACTATCAGGTCATTTCTGCCATACAATCATTGGCACACTACCACCATCATCACCAACACTACCACCTCCACCATTGTCACCACAACTGCCAACATTACCATCCCCATCACTCACCCAACCTCCTACCACTACCCCCACTACCATGGACACCCCTCTACCCCTTCTGCCATTGTCAGTAATACTATTGCCTCCATTTTGGCCATATCACTACTGCCATATTACTACTACTGCCACCACATTGTCACACTACCACCAGCATCATCACCACCACCACATCACCTACCCGTGGGCAAACATGTTACACATTCCTTCCAGTCCCTGGTGCAATGCCTGGCTCCAAGTTGGTTCTCAGGAGATGTCAAATGAATGAATGGACAATTGAATGTTCTAAGCTAAATAATTAGTACTACCAGGAAGCAATAGTTTCTATTCCTTATAAGCCCCTTATAGAGATTCAAATGGCCAATTTTAGTCTACCTCTTGGAGTCTTAGGTCCTTGGCTTTTTAGAAAATCAGTCCTGCTGGACCAACCCAGCCTTCATTGATAGGTAAGAATGGTGTAGACAAAGGTCTGGGTAACATTGCCAGGGAAACCAGCATTTGACCATGATTGTCTCTCTGGAAAAATCTTTGCATTAAACCAAACTAAGGGAAATTTATTCCTAAAATTTGAACAGTTGTTTCTATGATTAAATATAAACTTCAGGTATTCTTTTTAGCATCAACATGGACTGAAATAACAATCTCCATTGCCCACCTGCTTCCCTGCTTGAGTCCCTGAGTGCTGTCCCTTGTTTATATCAAGTCATGACATGCTCCTCCTCCTCCCTGGCTCTATCTGCATTCTCAAGCGTGGAGTTTCAACCCTGAAAATAAACTTGGATATTCCCCAGCAGTCAAGGGCGGGAACATCTCTGGGGACCTTCAGGTTGTTGATGTTATTCCTTCCCAACAACAACCCCCCTTGGTTGAATTTAAAGTCGATAGCACCTTTGGAAATTACACTTAGAAACCGTGACAGCTCACCCTCTATCCTGGGAGGCAGCCAGGCAGTAAGAAGGCCAAGCAGTCCCTTAGGTTCCATATCATAAATTATGGCTGGCTTGGGATGGTCAGTACAAGGTGGCTTTGCGGCTGATTTATAGAACCATTTTCAAACATAAGCTTCTAGTTCATCACTGAGACAAAGAAGAGCCTGGAAGGTCAGGTGCCTTTCCCAATAGCTCCTGCTCCAGCACTGAAGCCTGGTGTCCTCTGTGGGGCCAAACACTTTTCGGTGCCTTTTCAAACATGAGTCACTGGTCCTTGAATGACTGTCCTCTGTTTTGTGAACATGGTAATTACTGAGGCTGAGATCATGGCTGTCCTTGGGGTATGTATGCACTTGAGCCATCTGGTCCCCCTGATGTTCCCAAGTTACCTTTGTATCTGGCTTCTGTGAGCACCTGGTGAATTCTCCTGAGCATAGACTGCCTCCTCATTGTCCTTCACGGTCACTTTGGTGTTTCTTTCTCATTATCTCCTGGCCTAGGCTGTCCTTCCAGGTGGCACTGAAGTCACTGCATTAGCAGCATTCCAAGAACATGATCATTGGTGATGCATGATGTCATGGAAACAGCATAGAGCATCCAGCAGTCCATCCTGGGATGCAAACTCTGGCTCGTTTCATTTCCAGCTGGGCAAGTGACCTGGCCCTAAAGTGCCTCAGTTTCCCAGGAGCCCGATGAGCACAATGATACTACCCACAGGATTATGGTGAGTAAATGAAATGACTAGGCAGTTGCTTTGATTGACTCATGGCATTTACTAGATGTCTCAAAAATAGTCGATTTACTTCCACTCCCCTTGAACTCTTATTATAACATCCTGTGTGGAGAGATTTGAAATGCCACTGAGATTACTTTCATAAGGCATCAAGGCACGATATTTCTCAAGTATTGTCTCTGAGTAAGAGTCATCTTGGGAAGGGTGTTAAGTAGGTGGCACAGCATCTGGGGTTGTTCCTCCCTCCTGTGGTGCTAGGTTGGGGTTGCAGACGTGGTCTGTTTGCTGTTGGGTGGTTTCAGTCTCTGTTTCAGCCTCCACAGGTGAGGCCATACAACTTTCTGTTGGTACCCATCTGACAGCTCCAAGACTGTTAGGACCGGGAGAGGGACAGCCACACAGTACTTGGTGGGAGAAATAACACTGGCTCTGGAGTCTCTCAGGCATTGGTTGAATTCTTCATGAAGTCCTGTTCTAGATGTCCAAACTCAACCTTTCTTTTAGAGTCTCAGTTTCCTCATCTATGAACTGATGTTGATAATCTGTACTTATCTCCAAGATGATCTATTTAATTCCAAGGTGACAAGAAAGGGAAGATCTAATTCCAGAGGACTTAATAATAAAGGATACATTGCATTAGATAACTGAAATGTTCCCAGATAGGACTTAAGACATAGTTTGCTTATGGATCTGGTTCCACTCCTATGAATAACTTAGCTTCATTCTGTGCTGTGTATTGGCTTCTTCATTACTCTGACTTCCTTCATGTACCAACAGACCTATATGCAGGTATGTAAAATAATGCTAAGGAACTTAGATGTGTGCCCGATGGGGTACTAATACAATGTATAAATCAGCCACAGTGCCACCTTGTACTGACCATCCCCAAAAGCTCCTGTGTGAGACAAAGCAAAATAAATAAATAAAAAAGTCAGCTTGAATAAGACTATTCTAGATAATGTGTCTACCACTGGACCAACCACTATGGCGTGTAGATCACCTTCAGTCCACTCTGAAGCTGAAGTCAGTGCTACTCAAATCACCTGCTGTACCACAAGAGGGGGTGAGAGATGGGATAATGCCAGGAAGATGTCGACCATGCTCTTCAGAGTGGAAGTTACTGGGGAACTAGCAGGCTGGTACTACAGCGGATGTGTTTTGCGAACTGACACTTTATCAGGCCAGTAATCTCATTTAATCCTCACAAGTACCCAGCATTATGTGAGTAACTGGAACTCTCAACAAATACAGATTTCTCTGCTGACTGTTACGCACCTCAGATTACCCGTCACGGCATCCAGCCATCTGCTGCTACACTGTGATGGACTTATATGATTGCCTGAATAACACCCTCTTGAATGTCCAAGTTCTCACCTCAGAACCTGGGAATGTTGCTTACATAGCTAGCAAAGGGGGCTCTGCAGACATGATTAGCTTAAAGATTTTGGGTTTTGTGGGTGGGCCCTGAGTATAATCATGGTGTCTTTATATGAGGGAATCTGAGGGAGGGCCAACAGAGAAGACGATGGGGTATTGGCAGCAGAGGTTAGAGTGCTCACTTGGAAGGTGTTATGGTTTGAGTGTGAGGTGTCCCCCAAAAGCTCCCGTGTGAGAAAAAGCAAGAAGGTGGAGAGGTGAAATGATTGGGTTAACCCAATCAGTGTGTTAATCCCCTGATAGGGGTTAACTGAGTGGTGACTGTTGACAGGTAGGATGTGGCTAGAGGAGGTAGGTCCTGGGGACAGTGCCTTTGGGGTTTATATTTTATCCCCGGAGATAGTGGAGTCTATCTACTTCCTGGTGTGATGTCCTGAGCCACTTTCCTCCACCACACTCTTCCACCATGATGTTCAACCTCACCTCAAACCCCAAGGAATGGAGCCTGCTGTCTATGGACTGAGACATCTGAAACTTTTCCCCCTCTAATTGTTCTCATCAGGTCTTTTGGTCATGACAGCGAGAAAGCTGACTAAAGGGGCCACAAGCCAAGAAATGCAGGTGGCCACCAGAAGCTACAAAAGGCAGGGAAACCAGTTTTCTCCCTTCAGGGACTCTGGAATAAACTGTGCTGCTAATTTTATCTTTAGCTCAGTGAAACAGATTCCTCCTGAGCTCCAGAACTATAGGAGGACGAATTCATGTTGCTTGGAGGCACTATGCATGTGAAACCTTTCCACAGCAGCAATGGGGTACTAACACAGTGCAAATTGGTAACATTTATTACACAGTGTGTCGGGCAATCATCTAAGTTCTTCAGCATTATTTTACTTAGTTCTCAACAATAATGGCTAATGGCCAATGTTATTATTGATTCCAATTTTGTAGATGGGCAAATAGAGAGAAAAGACTATACAGTTTGCCAGACACCTCTCAGATGTGATGGAGCCAGAGGCCGTCCACCATTCTGCTGCCTTCAGCCAGTTTCTCAACAATAGCTTCTCCCTCCTCCATTCCTCCCCTCTTGCCAGCTGTTTGTCTGCCCTGTGCCTATTCAGGAAACTAGATTCCCACTGTTCTTGACTGATCTCCATCCCCTCATGCCAGGTTCTGTCCTGCCCTGTGAGCAGAACAACTGCCCTGACTTCTCCTTGTTGTCTCTCATCTCAACGACTAATCAATATTTCCTCCTCCTGGTCTCCAAAATTATTGGCTTGAGACTATTTTAAAAGGTAGTTTAGGGGCTGGGGTTCTGGTTCAGTGGTAGAACGCTCGCCTAGCAGGCATGAGGCACCGGGTTCAATTCTCAGCACCACATTAAAAAATAAAATAAAATAAAAATATTGTGTCCACCTAAAACTAAAAAATAATATTTTTTTAAAAAGGTAGTTTAATCAGAGTGGTATAATGCAGTGTAAGCAACCTGGTGTTTATTGTGTTTCACAGTCACTTCAGGAC
Source organism: Ictidomys tridecemlineatus (assembly GCF_052094955.1). NCBI lineage: Eukaryota > Metazoa > Chordata > Mammalia > Rodentia > Sciuridae > Ictidomys > Ictidomys tridecemlineatus. Next base: position 10,800,686 of record NC_135483.1, on the reverse strand, counting down.
ACAGGTGGTCTTATTACTGCTGTTTTCCAGATGGGAGCAACAGAGACCAAGAGCATGTTTATATACCAGGTTTATATATGTAGAGTGATTATATGTATATATCGTGTCTATATATATGTGTGTGTGTGTGTGTGTGTGTGTGTGCATAAATATATTCAATATATATAGGATGATTTTTTTCCTGTCATTGCTGTCAGAAAGGACTGATCACCTTTTTATTAAATTTGTAGAGTTTGAGGAGTTTTGACTTAACTGTTGAGTGTGCAGCATCCTTGGAATTCACTTCTGGGGGCTCTGACAAGGGTATTGCCCAACAGCCAGCTGAAACTGGCACACTGAGAGGCTGCTGTGGCTGCTGGTGGGGATGAGATGCCAATCATGTGCTGAGGGAAGGGGCAAGGAGAAGAAATATCAGACATGAGGAAGAGATGTCCACCATGAGCCCCAGGTCAAGAGCTACGAGGTGACCAAAATGCAGGTGTCGACACGTAGTACAAGTGTTTATTCCAGAGCAACAGAGGTTAATTGACTTAACGATGTGTACAAAGTATGCCTGGTGTCCAGCTTGTCCACATGACAGGTCCAAGAGAAGAGGCTGAGGACAGCTCTCCTGGAGTCAGGATGTGGGTCTAATGGAGAAGATGGATGGCATTGAGTGGTGGATTGTGTGGAGTGGAGAAGTCTGTCCTTGGGAGTTGGGGTCAGGGGTGAAGTAAGAGAGGACCTGGGTCTGAGAAGTGGGGAGTCCACAGATGAGGTGGTTGGGAGGAAGATCAAGCCCAGTGAAGGAAATAGCTGACTTGCTTGGATGCTAGCTCTCTGGGAGCAGTGCTGGCCACACACAGGGGATCTCTGGGTTCCCTCTTGCAGACATGACAGGTGCTGGGCATGGAGCTGCCAAATCAGTTTGAATTTTTCATTTTATCCAAGGCTTTGACACTGTGCTTCCCATAACAGAAAGCCTTTTGAATTCATTATGTTATGGTTTAATGCCAATATTTTCCCCATTAAAGGCATCTATAAATATTTTTCCAGAGTGACATGTGTATTTCAAAAGATCTTCTAACACAATACATTTATTAAATTACATTAATTTTTTTATGAAATAACTAGCTTTCTAAATAGAGTAACTGCACTTTCAGACCAAACAAAAAGGGCTATTTTAATAAAACAATACAGGATATCCTTGCCAGTTTTCTTGAACTATTACAACTAGCTCAAGTAGCTTATTGCTTACTTCCTTGTCCCCAGTTTGGGAACACTAATGACACAAAGGAAGAAAAGCAGAGAGTTTAAATAATCTTTACCTCTTTATTTACATATTGATATAGATGGACATATACATTATGTAATAAGGATGCATTATATATGAAGTGATGGAGAAAAATGTCTGTGATGGTAAGTTTTACATGCCAGCTTGGCTTGGCTATAGTACCAGTTATTTAATCAAATACTAATATAGATATTTTGCAAGTATAGACATCTATCATCAGTTGACTTTAAATGAAACAAATTTCCCTCAATAATGTGATTTGGCTTCACTCAGTCAGTCAAAAATTTCAGAGTAAAAACTGAGTTTCTCAGAGAAGAAAAATGCTACCTCCAGACTGCACCATCAACCTCTGCTTCAGTGTCCAGCCTGGCAGCCTGCCCCCCAGATTTTGGGACTGTCAGCCTCACAATCACATTAGACATTTTTAAAAGTAAACCTCTGTGTACAAGTGTGTGTGTGTGTGTGTGTGTGTGTGTGTGCGTGCGTGCACACCCCCCCCACCTCCCCCCCCCCACACACCTATTGGGCCTGTCTCTGGAGAACTAACTGCTGACAGTGGGGATGACAATGGCCAAGTCAAGCTTGTTGAGAGCCACAGTGTGAACACTTGCTCATCTACATGCTGATATCCAGGGTCTGAGATCCCGAGGATCTTATTCATAGGTTATAGGTTCTGGCAGGGAGTGGGAGGCTGAGCGTTGTATTGTTGCAAGGGAGCTGCAGGTTCATTTGTGCAACAAGCTCATCATCCATCTAGTAAATAGAATCAGGAGGTTGGGGAACTACCACTGATGGCCTCCAGCTCCTCTCTGTGGAATGCGAAGCTATCTGCTAAGGCGAGGGGTCAGAGCCTGGAGTCTAGGAGGCTTGGGAAGAGGGCATGGCATGTAGAAAAGCCACTCTGAGGAAGGAGCAAGTGACCTAATTAGGGAAATGAGGAAGGACTGCCTTGCCTCTTCAGGATGCCAGGAAAGCCGGAGACTTGGAAAGTATTAAGTTAAGCCAAGTGCCCGTGGGCTGTCATGCAAGAGACTGTAGAGACCACTTGGTGTGACTGTTCTTCTCTTCCAGTTCTCACCCTTTCACACATGAGCAAACTGAGGATCAGAGAGGCTGATGTGATTTCAGAAACATCTCACTGTGAACCAATAGCAGGGTGAGCCAGAACCCGGGTCTTCTCTCTCCCATGGTCCTGCTCTTCCCACCTCAGGTCACAGTGATACCAGCTCTGCTCCTCGGTAGAGTAGTTGGTGTTGGATGTTAACACAGCGGGGGGGCTGCATTTTTACTAAATGCAGTCTTTTCCTTTTCCTGAGCTTTCTCCATTTTGCAGATGAAATGAAAGGCTCTCTGGGTGTCTATAACCCATGCATCACTATGCTGTGGCCAAGACTGGATGCTACACTGCTCACCGCCCATTACTCAATGAGATGTAGGGCCTTTGTTCCTTCATTCTGCTTTGCAAACAAACATTGTGTCCTACCCAGATGCTGCTGAGACTGTCTGCATTCACCTAAGACAAGACAGACTGTGGAGGACGCTTTCAGAAATGCTGATCAGGAAAGTGAATATGTGCTGTTTTTAAAATGGTAATAAATCAGTGGGTGATCAAGAATGCAATATTCAGAATAATAGAATAGCTAGAAATTCGACCAAGCATGAACGAGCCAAAGCCTCCTAATGCACTGTGAATTAATCATCAATACATGTATTGGTGGAAGACAACTTGAACACATGCATCAAAGGAAGGGCAGATCAGACTCAAAATGCCTTGGTGAATCAGAATATGTTAATCCACTTCAAGGTGACATTCATTTTATGGCAAAAATAAGTAAATAAATAAACTCTCCTAGGTGCTTGGAAGACTAGGGTGTGGGGCTCAGCTTCCTGGGGGGAGGCATGCAGAGATTTTAGAAATTGATTACGTAATAAGGGCAAAAGTTAAAGTTCTGGTTAAGGTTCTGTACTGCTTGCAAACTTACTTCTTTCTTGATACTTTTCCAGTTATAGTAAATCGTCCTTTAGATGAGTCCAGGAAAAGCACAGGTAAATTTACAGCCCAGGTAAATTTAGCTCGTGAATATTCCCATTGTCCCTGGGAGCACGAGCAGAGTCTTGAAGGGCAGCCTGAGGCAATGGGGGTCTATTCATTGAGCTCAGTCAGGTTCTGAGCACCTACATGTGGAAGCACCACTGACAAATGCTGAGGTGACAAAGATAAATCAGTAGGGTCTCTGGTTTTGAAGGAAAGACAGACGAGGAAGTATTCCACACACTCACGGAGGCAAGAATACAAGGAGACAGCAGCTGCTCTGGAGGGGGAAGTTGAAGTGATGGGGAGACCACGAGGAATAGTCCCTGTCACCACTTGGACTTGGACATCTCACCATTGGATGCAGAGGAGGAGAGAGGAAAGTGTGGAGAGGGACAGTAGACCTGGGGCTATGGTGCTTTTCTCTTGGAATCATGAGAACTGGAGAACAGAACTCCCTCTAACCGGATCTGGGGAGGACTAACAACAGGAGAGAGTCCGTCTCTCTAGGATTCTCTCTATCCCGGCTGCCCTCCTTCCCTTCTCCCCTCTGCTCTTTCTGTGCAGGAGCATCAGCAGCTCCTCCACAGCTTGGACTCCTCCACGTAGCGGGGAAGATGGCCCTGCTGGCCTTCTATTCTAACAGCATTCCAACCTCAGTTGAAAGAGAAAATATCATCCTCCTAGAGTTCAGCAAAAATCCCAGGGAGAAAATCTGGCCCTGCCGTCTGAGTCACGTGACCTACTCTTAGATCAGTCACCATTGCTGAAGTTCTAAGGGTGGCCAGAGCCTAAGCAGAAACCCATCCCAGGGACCTGACGGAGGAAACGCTGGGGGTGAGAGTCCTTCAGAACCCATGGAGTGAGGAGGGAACAGTTCCTCAAATGGTACATTGGTTTTGTGACCAGAAAACCAGAGAAAGATGTGGGGAGGTAAACAACAACAAAAATCAAACCAAAACAGATAATCAGAAGTCCACTTTATAAGAGAACAAGGTCTGTGGGGCTGCAGAGAGATTAGGGAGCTTGACTCTGGATCTCTTAAGCCAGTCCTTTAAGTCAGGGCCTGGTGCATTTCCCCAGCGTGGTCACACACCTGGAGTCCTGGGGCAAAAAGCCAGAGTTGACTCCAGAGGCAGTGAGTAACCTGGGGTTTCAGCAGCTGTAGGCTCCTCCTCCCCGTTGGCCAAGAGCCAAGAGGGTCAATATCTTGATTCATCTATTGTCCCCTGGGCAGGAGGCCCTGCCTTGTGTCATTTTGCCCTTAACACTCTAAGGAAGGAATACAGTAAGCCAATAATGGGCATTGGTTCTTTAACTCCAGCATCACAATGCAGAAAGAATTTTAAAAAATTGTGTCCTAGCCCATTCAGGCTGCTATAACAAAAATGCCATAAACTGGATGGTTTACAGACAACAGTTTAAAGAGCCTTGCAGTGCCAAAGTCTAAGACTAAGGCACGAGCAGATTCCATGCCTTCTGAGGGCCCTCTTCCTGGTTCATAGATGGCTCCTTCACGTGGTGGAGGGGGAAAGGCAGCTCACTGAGGCTTCTTTTTGGGGCACTAATCCCTTTCATGGAGTCTCTGCCCTTATGACCTAATCAATTCCTAAAATCTCCATATCTTAGTACAATTGCTTAGTACAAATTGTTGAGAGTCCACATATGACCTTTGGGGGATATAAGCATTCAGAACATAACAGAGAGTGGAGAGTAGGGTGGGGATAATGGTATCTAATCTCCTTTAGGTGCATTGGTTCAGAGAAAAAGGCAAAAGAATCATTTTCCTAGAGTGAAGGTGTTCAGAGGCTGAGGACAAATACTAGGTCAGGTGTCACAGCAAATACCCTAGGCAAAGCAGAGGAGCATGTTCCAAAATGTTGCAGAAGACTGTGACTTAAGCATCTTGAAGTGAGGGAGGGTCAGTGAGGTGAGGTATGTGGGCAGGATAAAATCAAGTAACCGCAGGTCCCAGCAAGAAGAATGCAGCAGTCCAAACATAATCAGCAACAGAAACTTCTGCCTGAGGCTGAACTTCTATATGTGCTTTGAAGTACGTTGAAGAGGCGAGCTGAATGAACAGAAAAGGGTGGGGATAGAATGGACATATGGCAGATTTTTGTAAAAAGGAAATTATCCCTTTAGATAACTTATGTTCTTTTATAAAATTCTCCTCTCCGCTCTACTTCTCCCCTTTCCTTTTTTTCTCTCCCAATCCTCCTCCCCCACACAAAAGTTAATGCATGCCGTGCTAACATTCCTATAGCAGAAATTTATGGACATTGGTTAAGACTAACAAAACAAGTCTAGAAAGGAGAAATAGGAAGCTAGAAAGAAGAAATAGGGAGCTAGAAAGAATCTTTGTTATTACTTATACCAGCTCTCTCATTTTAAAGAGGAGAGAACCAAGTTCCTGCAGTTTCGGTGAGGGAGTGGCCCAGTCCACTTCCCTGACCTGAGAACAGAGCTAAGCTGGGTCTCTAGGATCCCACAGCAGTGCCTGGCACAGTGTCTGGGGGTGAATTCTTTCTATGTCTGGAATGTGAACCAGACATAGATGTGAACCAGAGTCGTCTGAAATACAGGGACACATTCTGGGGCTCAAATTCCAACTACACCAGCTGAGTGGACTCTGGACCAGTTGTTTCACTTCTCTAAGCTCAGTTTTTCTATCTGCAGTAGAAGAGTACCTTTGAGGGTTGTTGTGAGGATTAAGTTAGCCAATATTGCATTAATAATGTGATATACAAATCAATTTCTAATGATGAATGTAGAGGCAAGATTGCTAGGGAATAGAATCCAGGACATATCCAAAGAAGAATGTACCATGATCATGCAGGATTTATTGCAGGAATGCAAGGGTGGTTCAGTGTTAGGAAAGAGCAGATAATCCTTTAGAACAACAAATCAGAGGAGAAAAAAAAAATTGTTTTCAGTAGATGCTTAAAACAGTACTTTACAAATGGGGTAATGTTATAAACATTTCTGACATGGTACCTGATTCTGAGTGGGTGCTCAAGCAATGGTAGCTGTTATTGTCAACTGTAGAACCCTGATTAGTCTGCATCGGTGGGTTATACAAAGACAGTGGTTTTTATCGAAATAGCAGTTATTTCTTGGACTGTTTTTCAAATATAAGTCAGTAAAATTGACCAACGTGAGAAAATAAATTTGTGGATTTTATTAGGTTCATTGGATCCTGGCCCTACCTGCTCCTCAAGCCAGAAGTTATTTTTAACTTCTTTAAACAATGATCCTCCATCTATAAACTGGAAATGTTAGTGCATCTCATAGGCTTGTGAGGAACAAATAAAATAATGGCCACACAAGCACTGGGCAGATTGCCTCTACAAGACAATCATTTAAGCATGCTCCTGTCCCCTGAGAGTGGCCTTTGCTTCAGCCAAAATTTTCTAAATAGTAATACAAATGCTTGGGTGGCAAGTCTCTGGCCCAGGTTGAAATAAAAGGGTAGTCAAGCTTCCTTGGTGGGAGTTAGTGTGGTCTTCACTGGCTATAGGTCACATCAACTATCATGAGATTATAATGCAGGTCAAGTCCAAGGTGAAAGGCATTTTGGGGCACTTTGCAAGGCAGAGGAAATACTAAAAGGGAATATATTGAAAGAGAGCTTCAGGAAACCAGCAAGATAAGACTTTGGTTTGGACTAGTGTGGTAGGAAAGACTCAAGTCATCTTCAAATCTCATGTCTCCCCAAAGCACATGGCCTCAGTTCTTTAAAATAGTTTATTATTCATTTTTTAAAAAAATTTGAAATCATTTCAAACTTAAAGACAAGTAGCAAGGAGAGTATAAAGAATTCTCATATTCGTTCTCTCAGGGTATATCCAACTTTCACTGAACATCCCGATAACACACCATGTAGCAAGAGAATCCAGTTCAGAATCACAGTCACCCCTGGACATAATCTCTTGTCCGGTCTCTTTCAAGGTAGGATACTTCCTCAGGCCTGCCTTGATGTTCATGATGACCTCAACATTTTTTTTCCTTTAAATATGACATTTTTAAAATTTAAACTTACAGCGGCAATTCTGCCAATCAGTAATAAAGCTTATTAACAGTGGGAATAGATGTCAGCCACATTCCCGTCCCATTTTCACAATGACTGTTTTGACTGTGGAAATGTGCTTAACAATATCTAATGCTTTCCTATGGCTCATTGGCTCCTTTTGGATGATGGCATTTCTAAGAACCTCTTCTGAGCACCGCGGGCCATTTGTTGTGCAGCACGTCCTTCAGTTTGAGTTTGCCTGCTGTGGCCTGCTGATCAGATACAGGTGATGCTTGTTTGCAGAAGTTTCTGAGAAATGATGCTGGGATTCTCTAGATGTGTCTCATCAAGGGGCAGGTGCTGCTGCTTTGAACCACGGCTGATGTTAACTTTTGTCACTTGATCAAGGGACCAGGCTTGGTCACTGTACAGTTACTCTTTCTCCCCTTGGAACTAAAATCTTTGTGTGGGGAGGTTTACTTGGAACTAAATAAACATCTTCTTCCTCATTCAATTTTATGTCTGCTTCTATTAACTAAACTCATTAATGTTTTTGCCTGACTTAATTTCTACTGTGAGGGTTGCCAAATGGTGACCTTCTGTTTTCATAGCTTTCTATTTGTTAGTCAGCACACTATGGAAAGGAAGAGCTTTCTGTGTTTCTCCTTTATTTATTAATTTATGTATATTTTTATATATGCATATAGATTTTTAATTTTACTTATTCAATGGCATATTGTACATCATTAACATTATTATCCTTATTTTCTCTGATATTCAAATTGTTCTACATTTGGTCAGTGGGAGGGGCCCCTTTAAGGTGGATCTCGGATCCTATAGATGTGTCCTCCTCACTCTTGGACCACCTTGGGATTTTCTACCGCAGTAAGATATTCCTGACTCATATTTTCCCTGTCCCAGCCCTGGATTAACAATTTTCTAAGGAGCCCTGATTGCCCTTGATGAAGCTTGTGTTTAGAAAGCAAGGTCTGGGTGCTAGTGTGCTCATTGTTACTTGGGTATCATGGATTCCAGCCTCTCTAGGTCTCTAATTCAGTACCACATGGTTCATTGTAATTTTTTTTTTAATTTCTGTATTTGAAACTCCCCTCAGTGATAATGAGAAGCCTGAATCTTTTTGTCCTCAGTGTATGCACACTTGTTCCCCCCACCCCACCCTGGCCCTTCTAAATCTGACTGCTCTCCCAACCTCACTAAGCTCACATTCCTCTTGGCAACTTTTCTCACCTAGAGAAAACTTTTCTGCATCCCTGCTGGGCTATCTTTCTCCCTCAGGCTTGCCAAAAGGATTTTGGATGGAATTATTCAGGAAGGAAGCAAGAAGGGAAGCCAAAGAAATATAAATGTATATTTTTATTAATATGCACTTGGGGCTGGATATGGGGAGATGGGCATGTTCTTAAATAGACAGTAGAAGTATATATTTGTATAATATCTGTCTTAGATATGCTCTGTTCCTATGTATTCAATATGGCGCGCACACACACACACACACACACACACACACTCATGCTCTTTGGCCTAGAAATTTCATTCCTAAAATATCACCTTAAATAAGTAGGTAGTCCTACAAATATAATAATAAAATATATCAGTGTGTTGCAACATGGGACATAATAGTGAAAAAAAATGAAAATATAAATAAATGCTCAATAAATCATGGTTCATTAATATGTATCAAAAAAGAATGTGGAGATTTGTATTTTGTCATAAAAAATACCAACAATAAATTATTAAATAAGAAGCATATAGAGGACATACACAAAAAAGCAAACATCATGCATTCTCATGATGTTTGCTTTTTTGTGTATGTCCTCTATACATATCTTTATTTCTGGAGAAACATCTCAACGACTATTCATCACATGATAGATTATCTTTAGGTTGTAGAATTTTGGATTGGTTTGATATTTTTACCTTACTTTTTGTTTCAACAGTGAACATGTGTTGCCAAGGGCCAATGTCTTGGCTTGGCACCAGAATCACAAGGCACTCACAGCTTTGTAGGTTCAAACAGCAATTCTTTATTCCAGCTCTCACACCGCCTCCACACAGGTCCAGGGGCAAACGCGTTCTGCTGTCTGCCTGCACAATTCACCTACTCCACGAGGCTCTCTCCAAATCCCATTTTAATCTCACGAGAACTCAATGGGAACAAGCAGCAGGAACACCCTAATCCCAGCAATAATCTTCAACTTCCAACTTCCCTAAAACCCATTATCTTAAACTGGCAACGCCTTAAACTCAAGGAGCCGGTTACTTCCTCAAACCTGATCAGCTCTAAACCCGAATCCGCCTTGGTCCTTGAGCAAGGTCACCTTATTAAAGCATGCATGCAATGTTCCATCAAATGTCCTCTAAGCAGCATGGGGTATGCTTGGCAAGGAAATTTCGATGCGTCATTCCTACTTGGTAATGGCCCTCAGCAATGTGTTGTACAGTTTTTAAAAAGGCTAAAACCAATCATGAGACCCTAAACTCAATATTTTATCTGAAAAACTGGCATTGATCCCATAAACCTGCACCGCATACACACCACTACCATCCTATCAACCACCCCTATGCAATAATTGCTAACATTTCCCACCCAGCCCACTGAGCAGGATTGGAATGAAAATGGAAGAAATGATTGACATTGTCATCTCTAAGGTGCTGTGAAGAAGCAAATGCTATCGAGATCATTGCTGTTTTTATCATTCATGGTCATTGCCTTCAGTATTGACTTCAAATCTTTCTATCGATCTTAGTTTTATAAATTCATGCTAGGTCTTTCTTTTTTTAATATTTATTTTTTAGTTGTGGTTGGACACAATACTCTTATTTATTTATTTTTATGTGGTGCTGAGGATGGAACCCAGGGCCTTGCACTTGGTAGGCGAGTGCTCTACCGCTGAGCCACAACCCCAGCCCTAGGTCTTTCTTTGGTCAGCTGTTTAGGAGCCAGAAGAGAAGCATCTGGGGAGGTACATTGGCTGAAGATTTTTTTTTTTTTTTTTCAGTTCTGGGGACAGAACCCAGAGGTGATCTACTGCTGAGCTGCATTCCCAGCCCTTTTCATTTTTTATCCCCAGTAGCTGGGATTACAGGTATGTACCACCAGGCTCAGCTGAAGGATCTTACATCTAGTTGAGAAGATAATATCCCAACACTTGCACACCATTCAACAGCTAACCAGAGCAGGGTTCAGTCCAGGGACAGATACTAGAGTCTATTTTTGCTAGCAGTCCAAGGCCAGAGATTTGTGTGGGCTGGGGAGTTGGGAAAGGTCTCAGAGGGCTGTAATACCATATTCCTGTTAGACTGTGATAGTATATTGTTAATTGCTTTTCAAATACTGTGACTGAATTTGTTCACACTTTATGATAAGTCTGAAGTGCAAGTTTAGAAACCAATTAGAAGGCTAAAAATGAGGCTGAGAATAAAATCCACTTTGTTCATATTTTTAGAGATCCTGCATAGTTTAACAGGCTCTAAAACTCATTTTATCCAAGACAATAATATCCCAAAGACAAATATACGAAAGTGTGGGCATAGATGTGTGTCATCCTCTGACTCCTATTCCGGCATCTGGGAAGAAAAAATATCAACTGCATGGGTGAGCTCAACAAAGGGGCAGGGGATTAATCTGTTTTGCTTACTGGTGTATCCCAAGTTCCTGGAGCAGTGCTAGGGCACATAGCAGGAGCTTAATAAATAATTATTAAATGCATAAATAGCCTCACTTTCACATTTAACATGCAAAGTGCTTGGTTTCTTTTTCAATCATGTAGGGGCATTGGTCATCAGTGTAGCCATGTTAGTGGATGTTAGTAACTGGAAGCCTAACTTGCACACAGATATGTGTAAGGATGTCCCAGGGTTGACTTGCATGGTGGGATGCCAGATTGCTAGTCAAATACCTGAGATCAAAGTGTTAAGCTTCAGTGACACAGGTGGCATCTGGCCTCTGTCTTCCAGGGTTTCCAAATTCCTAATTTACTAAAAGTCTGACTTCTTAGGAAGACTAATAAGACATTTTTAACCTGTGCTTTTGAAACTTATCCATGAAAATGCTGCTAAGAGTTGGGGGACATTTGCAGGCCACATTAAGCTGAAAATTCCCTAAATCTGTTTTTATCTTAAAGGAGTTGAATTTCCTTTCTACTCTGTATTATATCTATGTTTAAATATAAAGAGAAGGACGCTTCCTCCTCAAATTAACCCTCATGGCCATTTTTTTATCCCCAGGATATAATCCAAATTCCACTAGGGATCATCAAAAGCTGGCCTCTGCCTGTCTCCTGTCTCCCTTCTTATCACCATTCTCCAGACATCGGTGATGGCTTTAAATCCCTCCCCAGGTTCACAATCCTGATCTCGTGACACCAGGTCTTCAATTTGCTATTCTACCTAAAACCTGGATCTTCCTCTCCTCCCTCAGCCAACTCTTCCTCGGACCCCTCCCTGTTGCAGAGGACGTATGGCCCTGCCAGATGCTGCCCAGGTCTTCTGCGGCAGTCACCCTGCACTGCACTCTATTGCTATTGCTTATTTAGTCATCTCTGTCCATCTCAGGCATAGCTGCATGGGTGGGGCTCGTGCTGAGTTTTCTCTCCATCACTCTCGCTCTGTAGCTCAGTGTTGGGGGTGGTAGGCTATCTTTTCCCATATTTTTTTTTTTCTGAGCTTCTCATACCTCCCCATCTGTCCCCAAATTAGGCTTTTTATACCAGGACATTTTAGAATGTTTTATCATAAAATAAATTTAGTTCCTATTTTTGGGGGGACTAAAGTCATATTTGGGTTGAGATTTCCCAGTAAGTTCCAGGTTGGATCACCAGTGTTCCCCAATGGTCATGTGATATCCAGCCTGTGGTACTATTGAGAGGTGATGGGACTTTGAGGAGATGTGGCCTATTGGAAGGAAGTTAGGTCATTGGGAGTGTGCCCATAAAGGTGATAGTAGGTCTCTGGCTTCATTTGGTCTCTCTTTTTTTGCGTCCTGGCAGCCAAGAGGTGGACAGCTTTGCTTCGTTGAGTTCCTCACCTTGTTCTCACCACAGGCCACAAACAAGCCTACTGACCATGGCAGAAATCTCTAGAACCATGAGCCAAACTGACAATCTCAGGAATTTTTTCTTAGTGACTAACATGTTAGCAATAACCTAAATAGAAGAAAATTTACCTCATTTATTTGCAGTTCAGTGATATTTCTGTAATTTAGGTATCTTAGCTCCTATAAAACTTGATGGCAGGTATTGAAGTAGTGAAAATAGATAAATAGATGAATCTGAGAACTGTGACCAAAAACCACTACCAGGGAAGAGGCCAGTGTGCTGTGCCCATGGTTACATACTTTCCTCCTTCCTGGCACTTCCAATTGCTCCGACTGGCTGCTGGGTAAGTAGCCATCATATGCAGCACAGCACCACAAACTGCAGCAAATTGCTTTCCTAGAAGAATGCTTTTTTTTTTAAGATGAATACTGTTAAAAAATCTTACAAACTCATTATTTTTTATTTTACAGGTGGACTCAAACAATGATTTCTTTGGCTGCAAAGAAATCATCTTGTTTTGGGTCTATCACTCTGATGAGGATGATCACTCCTTCGCCTAGGCTAAGAACGCTCCATGCTTTCATAATGATTTTAATTCTGAGACAGTATTGACTGAGGTTAGGAATGCAATACCTGGCGGTTGAACCAGGTATCAATTGCCTCCTAACAGGCAATAATGACTTCAATAAACACTGGAAGACTCCAGTGAAACAAACAGATAAATAAACTTGTAGCTGAAGAGGCTGTAATCTCTCTCCCATGAGCCAACTGAGGAAGTCTCTGTCAGCAAGGTACCATTGGGCTGCTGGAGTCTGTGTGGCTGGTGTCCTGCAGAGACCAAAGGTACCTGGGGATTTAAGCCACCCTAGAGGCAATTTTTGACCAATGCTGAAGGGTTCAGGAGCTTAAATACCATAGCTCCCTGGTCTTCTAGTTGTGATCATTTGAGTGTTGCCTGTGATATATTCAAAGCTCTCCTGTGGGATTGAGCCCAAGTTCCCCTCTATGACACTTCATTAGATAAAGAGGCCTTGCTTGGCTTCCTTCCCTTCTCCTATCCTTCCCCTCCTATTGTTTTTTCCTGGAAAATCTTCCCAATAAGTTACTTTAATGTGTAATTTTCTGTCGCTGGGTAACCCAGCCTACAAAAATACTACAACAGAACTGGAAACGTGGTCCCCTGGGAATAGGTTGTTAGCTTCCTACCAAGAGTATTCATCCAAGTGGGCCTTCAGTAGGACCTTACAGAATCACACAGCTGACGTGACAATCTATAGATGCTGCTGAAACCTCCAGAAGTACTTTCTTCTCCTCATCTTCGAGTGTTGTTTTCTCAGATTCTTCTTCCCCAACTACCAGGTCTACAACAGACCCCAGTTACTCCATTACTTTCCACGTTGGCATCTTGTTAGTTTCTTCCAGGGTACTTGTTACAGCTTGCAGTTATCATCTGGGTTTGTTTCTTCTTTTGATTTTTGCCCATCTTTACCCCTGGGCTGTAGGTCCCATTAGATCAGGGACTGCTACTTAGCTCAGCACCTCATTTGTCCTGTTTCCTGCTGTGTGCTCTCTATGGGCCCAGGATTTGGTGAGAGTTTCTTAATGAACGGAAACCACATGTGACTGACCCCTTCTGCCTGTGTCCACTAAGTCTGACCTTATCTGAAGTTGCAGTCATGGTTTTCTATATCTGGATTCTATAAGAAATTAGTAGAGTTTCAATATGCAAACATTTTAGAAAACCCACCTGGCCCAAATAAGGGGAACAGCTGAGGCAAATGTATTTATAGTGATTGTTTGGCTTGGGGCACACCATCCAGTAAACAGATTGTCTTCGAAGATCTGCACGGAAGGTGTGGAAGTTCTGAAGTCAAAGTGTTGCTGGTGTTGGTTTGGTTCTTGGAAAACAGAAAACCTGTGTGACGGTGCCCGATGTCTCTGAGTCAGATTCTCCCCAGGCAGCAGGCCTGTGGGTGGTACATTAACCCTACTGAGCAATTAGAACTTCTCCAAAGTAGTGAAGAGATCAGTTTTGAAATCCTCCATCCCTGTGGATAGAGGAAGTAGAGCAGAATTTCTCAAAGTGGATTTCATAGAACACAGCTACCACATTCTGTTAATAGGATTCCACAGAAACTAAAGCCTGTGTGGGTGGCAAAATATATTTGGAAAGAATCATTAACATGTTAATACATTTTATTTGTGACCATGGGATATTTTCTTTAGACTATTGCATGGAAACAGTCTCTACTGTAAGTAGAGACTCTCAACTTCACGCTTGGTCTTTGTGACTCTGTGTCCTCAGGCTTCTGAGCTGGAGAAAGTCCTTGCCTTCTTCCATGTGGACTATCTCAAGGGTCTCATCCGCTGCCCTCTGTTTTGCATCTTATGCTCCTTTCAAAGTCAGAGTATCTTCCAGTCCGTAAATGACCTGCCAACTTTCCCAACTATTGTTTCATTATAAGTCATCAAAAAAATTTAAGGGCTTAAAATAGCAACAATCACTCGTTTAGGTAATGACTCTGCATTTGGGCAGGGCTCAGCAGGGAAGGCTCTTCTCTGTTTCCTGCAGCATCTGCGAGGGCTGCTGAACTGGAGGCTGTGTTTCCAAGATGGTACATTCACGTGATTGTGGGTTGGTGCTGGCTGGCGGCTGAGATCTCACCTGGGGCTGTCATTGAGAACAGCTATGCATAGCTTCTCCTTGTAGTTGGGTGGTTTCCTCACAACATGCCAATTCAGTTCCAAGAGTGTGAGTATTCCAAGGTACAGGAAGTGGACTGGCTTCTTAAGGCCCGAGCTTGGAAACAGCAGTTTCATTTCCACTGTATTCTGTTGCCCAAGCAGTCACAGAACTCAGTCTCTAGGGCAGAGGATATCAGCTCCACCTCTTGATGTGAAAAAGGATTTTGAAGCCACATTTTAAAATGGCTACAGCCACCCTGTGAATTTGCTGTTAAAATTCCTTCTGCCTAGAATGTTCCTTCCTTCCACACCCACTTTGCCACCTGGAAAACTACTGATCCTCCAAGGCCTGCATCCAATATCACTTCCTCCAAAAATATTCTTATCTGTACTTGCTTAGCATGTTGTTTTTATTGCTAGTCTCATATTTAACCCAGCAGATTAATGTTGGTTGTCTTCTTAGAGGGCAATAAGACATTTTATTTATCCATTATCCCAGTTCCTAGCATAGAGCTTGTGTTGAATTAATTGACTAATTTTCCAGACCAACTGTTATCATAACAACTATCAATTAATAAATGTTTATTGTTTAACAGGGCCTAAAATGGACACTTTATAAATATTATCTTTTTGAATCTTCACCAACAGCCATTATTATTCCCATCAAACAATGAAGGCAGTGCTAGATGGGTCAAGTCAGGACTCCACTCCTCCCCCTCCCTCCTTATGTGAGACACAGTGAGAAGCCCAGTGAACGAGGCAAGACAAGATGGTGGGAGGTGAGACTCATTGGCTGTCTGATGTCAGTGCGGACAGCAAGGTGTTGAGCTTCTGCTGTCACTCTGCAGCCACAAAGCAGAGATGGAACCTAGGACCTCATGCATTCTAGGCATGTGCTCTACCACTGAGCTACATCCTGAGTCACAAATTCACATTCTTATTTTCTAAACAATCTCATTTTTTTCCAGTGATTGATCTAAATAAGTAAAAATTGTACATTTTCAATTTATTTCTCGATTTTCACTCCAAAAATATATATTATAAAATTTTGAAATATTTCTTAGTAAATCCCTCTGACCTCAAGTATAATATAAAAATTGAAATTTACTGTCAACAACACAGCTCTGAGAAATAGTTTCCTTTTATTTTATATAGATAGTAACTAAAGTGCATTATTATTTTTACTGATAAGGAGAATCATATTGATATGACTTAAATTTCATTTCCAATCATGTGGTTAGAGATTGTTGCAATTTTCAAACTTGGAGTAATACCCATTGTAAAACCATTCAGCCACTACTTTCCTTATTGGAACTAATCACTCTAAAGCTTTGGCAAATAAATGTTGAAACAAGCATCTTAAAATGAATGAGAGTAGAGAAGCTGAAATAAAGCCCTGCTGATTTATTTAAAAGCTGACAGACAAACCTTAAAGGACACAGTCAATACCAGGAACAAATTTACAAGCCAAGCACTTAGAACAGAGAATGTCAATTTCATAAACAATGGAAAAAGTGATGTATGCGCCCTTTCTTCCAAAATGGTGTGCAATGAATAAATAAATAAATGTGACAATGTCTGCAACTTATACCAGCTTGTTGAAAGACAGTTTTCAACAGGTCTCCCATGTTTTGGTGAGTATTGCAACCAGAGGCACTGATTGCTTTTACTCTGGACCATCTTTTTAAGGATGTATTTATAGCAGACAGTCTTGGAAGACCCAGCATTGCCTTCTAGAGCAAAGGGTAGATTTGCTTACAGCTTGTAAGATGGAGACAATGTATTCCTCTAGTGCAAAGGACAGGCATCCTTTGCTGCCATTATAAAAGAATCGGGTTCCCTAAGTTCTGGATTCCACTCCTGTTAACAAAACATACAAATGTTACCTGTTTGCACTTTGGGGGAATTGGGGTGCAGAAAACTAGCTCAAGAACATGGTAATTCTATTGCTGTGTTTAATACAGTCTCACTTTTTTCTTTTTTTGGTTGAAGGGATATAAGCATTCAGTCCATCACACCATCACACTATATGATCATCACAATAGAAGTAGAAAGAGTCTGATGAAATTCAACATTCACTCATGAAAAAAACTCACAGCACACTAAAGAGGGAAGGAAACTTTTTGCATGAGATGCACTATTAAGAAACCTATTTATCTTGGTGAGAGGACCATGCAGAGGAATCCCATGGAGATGCCACATGGCCAGTCTCTGGGAATAGGGGATTTCGACACTCCTATTAGAGAGCTGATCATAGATCCTGGAGTGAAGATTAAACCTACCTCCTCTCAAAGTATTTGAGGGTGTGAGAGGGAAGATTCCATGGAGAAAACTGACATAAGATTGCTTAAGGGTGTGTAGATGTTGAGTGAGATCAACAAGGGCCCATCTCAGAGACCCTCAGGGCCAACCTCCAGAGGACCAGAGAGGAGAAGCAGCTGGCTCAACACTCAATAAGTGGTCAAGTCCAGCTCAGAACTCACACTCATCTCAACTACAGTCAAGGGATGCTTTTGTTGCCCTGAACTGGCTGCTCACAGGCATCTGCACCTCCACCAACTAATCCCAGGACTTCGGAGTCTCAGAGTCATGAACACGTCTACCAGCTGGAGATGTTCATATACATTTTCACCTTTAAAGATATTGGAATATACACTTGTGCTCATCAATAAATGCACAGAAAAAAGGCTGGAAGGATATATACCATGATGTTAACAGTGGCTAGCCCCAAAGAAAAGGGAAATAATTAGGATGGGGAAGGGGGCTCCACTCTCCACCTGGGTTATGTTTTCAGCCTCTCCTCCAACAGTGTCCAGCCTGCCCTCTTAAGCCACCAAAACCACTAATCCTGTTGTGCCATAGCCATTGGTTATGGAGTGCCTCCTTGCTCTGAGAATTGAGCCCAGTATTCTTAGCATGGCAAATCAGGCAATTACAGCAACTTCTTCTGACAATCTGACCAGCTCATGTCCTCACTGAACCCCTGCCACCTCCAAGTCCTCTCTGCTCTGGTCACAACACTTCTTCAAACATGTGGAATCTCTCATTGTTTACTTGCCTGATTTTTTTTTTAAATTCACACATGCTGTTTCCTTTGACTATATTACCTCCCTTCATCTACCTCATCCCTGGCGAGTTCTGCTCAACCTTTTAGGATCTGCCTCAAGGGTCACCTGTATAGGAGGCTTTCCATAAGCCACACTCCCACGCAAAGCTGGTTCTGACTCCATCTCTGCTCCCAGCCCCCATCTTTCTCCCCACATTGCATGGCACACATTCTACAAGCCTGTGTGTCTCTCCCCCTGGACTGTGAGCTCCTGGTAGCAAGCTGCTGTGTAATGCATCTTAGTATTCTCAATGTCTTTCTCAGGTATCCAAAGAAGAGAGGCCTTCAATAAATATATGTTAATGAATAAATGAAGGAATCTGGCCAGAGAATCGTCTGTCTGTACTGAGAAGGAGGGGGGGGAGGCCCAATGCTTTTCTTAGTATTGTACATGCAAATAGGTTACTTTTCCCAATCTCCCTGCTACTTTTATGAGATAGATATGGTTATTGTCTATTCACAAGAATAAAACAGAGGAAGGGTTAATCACATGGGAAGGTTTGGGTCCTTGCTCTGTTATTTCAAACTGTGTAACCTTGGGCAAATAACCTCTCTGTGTCTAATTCTTCCTATCTGTAGAATAGGGAATAAGGTTAGCGTATCCATCTCATTAGATTGTTGTGAGGGTTCAATGAGTTAAATCAAGGCAAACACATGGCATACAGAATTGCAGAAGTCTGAGCAAATGTAACATATAGATTTACAGGCTTGAATAGAGAGGCACAGGAGAGGAGAAGACACTCAATACTAATAAAGAAAAGGATTTGAACACCAACAGATAGGATGTAGAGTCCACTCCTATGACCACTGTCCTACTTCCCACCCCGAGCTGTACAAGTAATAAATTGGCTAGCTGTCATTTAGTTAGGAAGATATCAAGCTGGTTGTTGTCTTACACTTGAGGCCTTGCCCACTACTCCTGTCTGTGGGGCTTGCAACAGAAAACGTGGCCTGACCCAGGCTCCAGCAGTGACCAAGGCAAGACTGCACCTCACAATTGCTCCTGAGCTCCTTCCCTCATCTGTCCAAGACAACCTGTGAGGGGCAGAGGTTCCCCCAGATCTCCTGCTGGTTTTCCTTTCCTGCACTTTGCCTGAGGCCCAGTCATGAACGCAGGAGTCCCACAGCTCAGCCAGAAGAGTGGAGCTTTGTCACTGTGACCAAGATACCTGACATGAACAACTTAGAGGAGGACAGACATATTTTGGCTCATGGTTTTGATCCATGGTGGACTGGCTCCATTCCTTTGGACTCTAGGAGGTGTAGAATATCATAGCAGATGAGGGTGGCAGAGGAAAGCTTATCAGCTCATGGAAACTGGAAAGAGAGAGAGAGAGAGAGAGAGAGAGAGAGAGAGAGAGAGAGAGAGAGAGAGAGAGAGAGAGAGAGAAGTCTCCAAGGTCATGTCCCCAAGGACCCCCTCTTCAATTAGTTTTCACCCCCTACAGTTTCCATCACCTCCCAATAATCCATTCAGCTTTGTATTTCTCAATGGATTAATCCATTGATGAGGTCAGAACCCTCATGAGCCAATTACTTCTCAAAAGTCCCACCTCTGAACATTGCTGTATTGGAGAACAAGTCTCCAGAACACAAGCCTTTGGGACACATTCCAGATCCAAATTGCAACAGGAATTTTGACCTAAAGACTTAAGTCCCTGAGCTCCCAAGCTCAGGGCCCGGCATGTAACAGGCTCTTGAGGTGACCAAGAGAAGGAACCTCAGATTGGATGAAATTTAGAGAGATTTCTCCTCAATGCTTTTTTTGACCTCTCCTTCTGAGCATTTTAGGATGGTCTCTCCATTAAGTAGGTCAATAGAATTTAGGCTTGAGGAAAGCTAGAAATTCTTTCTCCTTCCCTTCCTTTTTTTCCCCCCTTCCTCCTACTAAGACACCATACCTATCTAGTGGTGTGCTAGTAAATGTTTAACAACTCTACACCACTTTCTGTACTTGTTATAGTCCCACCATGACTGATTTCAAGCTACCAGCATGATGTCACCAAATGTGGAGTGGGTAAAGAGGTGCATGATCAGCTCTCCCAAGTCAGGGTGAGCTGGCTCAAGCCAGCTGTGCAGTACAGGGTTTTGGAGATGCATGATTCTGATATAGATTCCGAATCTAGCATTTACTAGCTGGGAAAATTGATAATCTTCATAAATTATAGTTTCCTTATCTGTAAAATGGGGATAATAATAGTAATCATACTTGTCATGGAGCTGTTGTGGAAAGCAGTCAGGGAAACATGTGCAAAAAGGCTTGTCTGGTACATCTACACATTCTATGCAAGGTAGGAAACATTGGTTATTATTACAATATTAAAGTCACATAATATAATAACTCCTCTCCCTGCTTGCAAGATATTGCAACAGACTGGCAGTAAAAATAAAAACTCCCTAGTGCTCTGAGATGTCTGGATCATATCTTGTGACAGTCACAGTTGGGACAAAGGCATATGCTGATGAAGCATAGGAGGCTCAGCCTGTGGGGAACCCAATGGCTGGAAAGAAACCATTATTGCAAAGATGAAATGACCGTCTCCTCTTCACTCAAAATAGCTTTTTGGCTAATAGACATTCTTCAATGACCCTATAACAACCTTGAGGAAAGTAGATAATTCAGGCCATAAAACAGACTGCATTCTGATGCATGATGTAGCTTCCAAATGAAAGGGTGACTTTCCTCATTTCCAGGCAGGAAAGAAAGAGAGCAAAGAGAGCAATGTTTCCTGAGCTGGGGAAAGAAATAACCCTCATGCCCAGTGGCTGTCCTTCTTTATTCCATGGCCCTGTCCTGTGGCTGGCACATGGTAGGAATTGCAGAAATACTCACAAAGGCAACACAAATATGTCTCGAGCACCTACTGTGTGCCAGGCTTTGTGCTCAGCATAGTTACTCAAGGGAGACATGTTCCTGGCCCTTGAGGAACTTGTTGTCCAGTGTTCAAGAAAGACAGATCAACCAACAACTGCCCCTTCATGACAGTAGTGGCCTGACCCAGGCTCCAGCAGTGAGCCTCCCTCCCTCCCTCGCCTGACCATGCACTGCAGTCAGTTCCTCTCAGACAAACCTGGGCTCCATGACGACATGCATCTCCTTGGAAGGGGAGCTTTGCAGGGGGAGCATCTGCAGTGTCTTTTTCTGTCTGTGTCTCTGTATGGCTGCTATGAAGGCATAAGCCCTGAGAAAACCCTTGCTCAAGTTCTAGTTCTTCCCATTATCCTTTTGACTCTTGGAGCAGTGCTGTTCTGCCTGGAGATGTAGCAGTGTCTGGCTAGGGACAGCAGGGCCCGGATCACCAGGTCACCATCAGGTGAAGAAGATGGAGGCGTGCAGTCCTCTGGGGCGGTCTGGATAGCATCAGTTCCAGCTGTCAGCTCTGCTCTCAGTGTGGTCTTGGCAAGTAATTGCAGTGTTGCCAAGGGGCACTGGGCCCCGCTGCCTCTCAGCATTGACCTCTCTTTGGAACCCACAGATTGCTGAGCTGTTAATGCGAGTGACTAGTGTGTCTGTCAGGGGAGGGTGGTGCTCATGTTTGCCACAGCACAAAATGATAAGAGAACCACAGGTTTAGAGGTCGCGGGCCAGCTCAGCATCCTCATCCTCTCATTTTGTGCCTTCAGCCAATGCATTCAGAGTGCTTGCTCTGTGCCAAGTTCTGGGAATACAGAGCTCAGGTACAGCTGGTGATGGGGATGGGGCAGGGGCCAGAAAGCTAGCATTTGTCAAGCATCTACAGTGTCTTGGACACAATATTTATTATTCTGAAGCTACCACTTCATAATAACACCATTGATTTTCCAGACACTGTACTGAGCAGTTAAATATATATTACTTTTAACCTTGGGAGGAATCATGGGTGGTTTTCACTTTATGGATGAAGAAACTGAGGCTCATGCCCAACAGCTTGTAGAAGTTGCCCAGCTGCTTGACTCCAGAGCTATGCCTTAGTGTGTGCTCGTGCCTTAGTGTGTGCTCATGCACACAGTACCACCTGCTGGCCTCCAAAATGGTTAGCCTGCTTTGTAGGGTTGGAGATTATGTTGATTCATTCAAAGATCACTTGGGAGTTTATCTGGTGATGCACTTAATGTGCTTAGCAGGGGACTGGCATATGGCAGGCCCTCAATAGTGCCCTTACTAAAAGGTGGCTTCAAACTTCAGGCAACCGAGGCCCCAAGAGTGAAGGCATCTGGGGTAGAGGCTCCTGGGATGGAGGCCTCCTGGGCTCAGCTCCTGTATCCTCTGTCCCACCCCCATGGAGCATGCTCTCCTCTTACATCCCAATTTCCCTCACCTCGGTCATTACATGTTGAAAGATAATGAAAGCCAGGCCTCACGTTAGACTTAGGGCAGCTGGGGTTGTTATCTTTTTCATCTCAGTACCTCTAGAAGGCTCTGGAAGGGTGAAGCTATTAATAGAAACAGTCACTGAATGGAATTGTGGGCCCTTTCAGCCTCATGGGAAACAGGCTGCTCCCTCTCCACTGCAGACTGAGTCACTGAGAACACCTACATAAGGGGCCCTCTTGTCCTCACGTGGAACCTCAGTTGGCTGTGTACCTGGGTAAATGGAGGCTCAGGTCATTCAGCACAGAAAAGCCCCGTGCTTGGGTCAGAAGCACCTTTTCATCCTGTGGGTGGCAAGAGGTGGCTGGCAGGGGTGAGGGTGGGAAGCCAATCTCCAAACCCACTTCGGGCTTTGCTACTCTTACATCTGTGGTCTTCTGGCTAAATTGCTGCAATATGTGCTCCTTGGCACCAGCTCTGAAGACCACCCAGGCGTTGAGACAAATGCAAAATGCAGCCCCTGACCTCAGCCCAAAGCGGGTGCCTCTTGGAGCCAAGCATGCCCTGTGGTCTCCCCCAGTGCTGGGTTCTCTCCTAGGTAAGCTCCTGGCAATTAGAAGAGGAGGAATGGCAGGGGCTGGTGGGGACCCAGATGGCTGCTCCTACAGATCAAGGACACTCCCTACCTTTCTGGTACCAAGTGGCATAGCTGTGTTCCTGGGCACACAGGTGGTCTGCTTCAGGCAGCCAGTACGATTCTGCAAAGCTGGACCAGCAAAAGCATTCTTGTCCCTAAGAAAGCCTTTTAACTTTTAGGACAACTTGCTTTTGTTGTCCTAACCCATTTGTTAGGGAGGGTTTTCACCCTAATGTGCTCCCTTTTCTAAGTTTTAATGTGCATCCTGGGTTTGCTTTGTGCTTCATTGAGTTGTGGTATCCAGAAAACCCCACTGATTAGGAGGCAGAAGACCTCTGTGTGCAGCTCAGCCCTTCCTTACCCTTTGTCTGGCCTTGACCTTGGGGGGAGCCTCCTAACCTCTCACACTTACTATTAAATTATGTAATGCATTTAAAATGGTGCTACACAGCCAAAGGCTGATAAAAAATTCAATCAATGGTAGTGTTTTCTTTTGAGGGGAGGGAGGTAGCTAATAGTTTTCTTCTCAGCAAACTTGAAATATTACCCAACTTGCCTCCTTGTGGAATTTTTGTGAATATATATCCTTGGGAAAATTAAGATATTATTCATTCACTCAACACACTGTTTTGAGTTTCTACTAGAAATGTATATCCTACGTAGAAGGAAGTGATCGTGCCACAGCTTGGTCATCGTTTTGTGGAGGTAAACATAAAGCAGGGTGGACATGAAGAGCATGCCTTTATTCCCCAGAGAGGCTGAGCGGGGCTTTGCCAGGTACACGCTGGCAGATGTACGTGAAATTCTGAACACATGCCAGAAACTCGGAGTCTGCCAGGCTAAGAAGCTCACAGCAGGAAGGTGTGGATGGAGGAAGGAAGAGTGTGGATAGCAGCACAGAGGAGTTCAAGTGAGCACACTCGGAGGAGAATCTGGGGTCAATATTATCAGTATCAGAATCCTGTAGCAGGATTGTGGGAACAGCTCCTGTGCCGATGGCCTTGTCATATTTCTTAAGCTCACTCCATCTTTAGCTCATAAGCAGGGTGGTGGTATACCCAGGGGGCATTTGAAAATGCAGGGCTCTCCTTTTCTACTGTGTTGTGGTTTGGACGTGAGGTGTCCCCTGAAAGCTCATGTGTGAGACAATGCAAGAAGGTTTAGAGTGAATTAATCCCCTGATGGGAACTGAGTGGAAACTGAAGGTGGGTGGGGGGTAGCTGGAGGAGGTGGGCACTGGGGGCGTGCCTTTGGGGTATAATTTTGTATCTGCTGAGTGGAGTCTCTCTCTCTGCTTGCTGATCATCACGTGAGCTGTTTCCCTCTGCCACACTATTCTGCCATGATGTTCAGGCTCACCTCAAGTGCCGAGGAATGGAGCCTGCTGTCTCTGGACTGAGACCTCTGAAGCCATGAGCCCTTAAATAAACTTTTCCTCCCCTAAAATTGCTCTGGTCAGGTCTTTAGTCACAGCAGCCAAAAAGCTGACTAAAGCATACTGTCACCATGAAGGATACAAAAGGCCTTTGTCACCCAGGTCCCAGGGACACTAAATGCCCCAGCGTGCACAGAGAACCTCACAGAGTGAAGGGTGGGAACAGCAGGCCACCATCCAGGCCACACTGTGTAATTCTTCCCTGTCTTTAAGTCCGTCCCTGTGACTGGAGCTTATTGGGCCCTCCAAAGAATGTGGAGTTGAATTAGTGATTGTTGGGGATTCAAAAGCTCTCACCCAGCCATCTCCATCAACTAAAATGCCCTAAAAAGGGTCATTTCCCCTCCCCATGGATTTACATGTGGTTTAGGAATCATTGTTTTTGCTTTCTTGATTTGCAGTAGCAGGGTTGGTGGGAAAAGAACCCTACTAAGTTTCAGGGTTTCCTGGCTGGACCCATGTCGTTCTCCGGGTACCAAGGTGTGTGGATTCCACCATCCTGCCCACATCGCTGCCCTGGCTTGGGCCTTCTGCTGCCTGTTGCATCCACTCTACTCCTCTGACAGGAGAAATCGTCTTTCCCTAGTGCAGATGGGACTCTCTTCCCTTATGCTCTTCCCAGGCTTTTCTGGAAGGCAGGGCACATAGAGGTTAAGAGCATCTTTGTGGCTCAAGTTCTTTACCTGTAAAAAGCATATCATTACTTTTGTCAGGACATTAAAAATTAAATTTGCTAATTTGTGCTTAAACACACAGAACAGCATCTAAGTGGGGGATTATTAAGATTATTTTCTGGTGCCATAGGCCCCTTCTCAGAGCAATGAATTAAATGCATCAAATGAAATATACAGGATTTAAGGAAACCAATGCTACTGAAAAAGTATGATCAAATGTAAAAGAAAAAAAAATTTCTCACCTCATTTATGGTACAGAAATAAATGTGCTTTGTTGAGGTGTTGAATAGTAAGACCCAGTGGCAGGTCAAACATGTATTGCAATTTCAAAGTAGCAATGAATGCCCTGCTATTTTGCGATTTTGCAACAGACTTCATAAGCAATAGAAATGTCATTTTTTTTTTTCCTATCGGGAGCTGGGTAGGCTGCACCAATGAGGGGAGGGGGCGACTCTAAGAAAAATTCAAGCTTGAGAAGCTGATCAAGCCCAATACAACCAGGCAGGTGCTCTTTTGTGAGAAAAATAGAAATACAGGTGTATTTTGTAGGCCTCTTCCAGCGAAGCCAGAAATTAATGTATTTTGATGAGACTCCTTTTCCCCACGCTGAGTTTTAAATGTCATCAATTGGTTTAGCATGGGTATGCAGGTCTACACGTGGAGGCCAAACCTACTTGTCCTTGGGTCACCTTGGACCTGCGGGGTCCCCTTCTGGTGTTATTCAGTCATCATGTCCTTCCACAGAGTGGGCCAGGGCACACATAAACTCTTCTTCCCTGATGCCTGGCCCTTTCACCATCTCCTCTAACCCTAACTGGTCCTTGCACATCCAGCTCTAGTGTCCCTGCCCAGAAAGCTCCGGAGCCTCCCTGGCCTGCCCTTCCTGGGCTTCTCACAACATGGCACACCTGTCAAGAGCAGTCTTCACTTTTCCTGTGCGCTTGTGTCTGCCGCTTCCGCTTCCTTATTTAGGGTGCTTTTCCCTTCCATGTCTCCTTCCACTCTGGGTAAGTGCTTAGTGGAGGATTTTTTGGAAGGAGCAAATGAATTGAATGAGTGAATTGACTGATTTAATATCCTCACTCACAGACCCAGCTGGGACAATGGGGCACTGGTGTTTAAATCTGACGTGCGTACAATGTGACTGTGAAATGATGATATTGCTTTCAGATTCCCACGTCAGATTCCTCTGCTAGTCTCCAGGAGGCAAGTCTTCTCCCTCTGAGGGTGGATTTTATTTTATTTTTTAAAATAGATATAATTCATTCTGAACTGCTTCTTATGAGTAAGGTGGGGGGAATGAGTTCAGAAACACCATTTTTGGCTCCTCCAAATCAAAAGGAGTGTCTGCGGGGCCAGGAAACTGATTTTCTCGCTTCACTTATAAACCAGCTACAAAGGTAATTTCCCAGAAGCATTCCAAACGTGGCCCGAGCAAAGACAGTGTCATTAGAACAATCCCAGGGCTTAGCAAGGGAGGAGGAGAATGTGTGAGGGTTAGGTCTGGCATGAGGCTTTAAGAGTACAGCCTCATCACGTTAAAAAGCAAATCTAGAATTTGCAGAGGACTTACATTTTCAATGGGCTTTTGGAACTGTTATCTCTTGGGACTTGCCAGTAATTTTGTAAAATGTTAAAGGTAAATATTATTAACCCCCTTTGAGAAGGGAAGAGTTAAAAGATCAGGAAGCTTGATGGTTTCCCCAAAGTCACAGATCTAGTAGTGGGAAGAGCTACCCACACTTGTCTGAAACTGTGTCATCAAGGCACAGACAGCACATAAGGAATGTGCAGGAGGGACCGGGAATTTGCTTTGGTGCCTCCAGTGGCCCTCACTGAGATGAAGAGGGATGAGCATGCTTCCTGAGAATCTGCTCTGTCACATTGCACATACACACATCTTGTCCAAGAGTCATGACAGTGGAGTGGACAGGAACATGGATCGTGAGCCAGGTGGCCTGGGTGTGCACCTCAGCTAACTAGCTGTATGAACTTGGACACATCCCTTACCTTCTTCATGTTTCAGCTTTCTTCTCTTTAGAAGATGGATTACCACTGAGACAGTGTTGTGAATAATGAAATAACATGTAAAGTCTATCCCTGACCTAGAGCAAGAAGATGTCTGTGGTCTGATACACCATATTACAGATAGGGAAACCATGGTTAAGTCATTTGCCCCAAATCTCACAACTGGGACTTGGAACTAGGTCTCTATATGAAACAATGCACCATTCGACACCCTTCTGAGTAACAAGCTGTCTTCAATCATACTCACTGGTGGAAAGGTGGCCATGTCCATGCTAATTATTCTGTAGATCCAGGCAGAAAATCCCTTCTTTTCCTTTTTATGTTCCTCAGAAATATATCTGAAAGTCAGTGTTTCATACATCCTATCTTATGTATCACCAAGTGGTACCTTTCCCCAGAGGACTAAAACTATAATTGAATCCCTGATTACAACTCACTCAACAACAGTCTTAAGCAACATAGTTTTAGAACCATGGATACATTCTTTGATTTTGTTTGTTTCTTTCATAATTACATATGTATTTGATCTTCTTGAGGCTCAAGATTCCCAATTTAGAGCATGCTTAATGACTTCCATCTCTGTCACAAATGTCTTAAGTTTATGAGATCCCTGGTTTTCATTGTTAATGCCAGTGCTGTCATTTTTTCCAGTGCAGCTTGTTTTCAGAAAATAATGAATGCAATAGACACAGTCAAATAATTGAACAGCACCCACTGCTGCACAAGTCTGGCAACTCTGGCAGCACGGAGCTGTGGTCTCTCGGGCGCTTCATCATGTGATGGCTTGACTCATTAATCCACAGCATAATTATGAAGTCTGTGTTAAACACATGTCAAATAAGAGGAGAGGGTGGAAATGAGAATGAAGAGAGGAGAGAGGAATGTCTTAGGAGCGGTCGGTCAATGTGAGTAAAAACACCATTGTGACTAGCTATGAAGTATTCCATAGGTTAAGTGCATTATAGGAACCAGGTAGGAACCCACAAATGAACCAGGGGTTGAATTTTTCAGGGCTCTGAATTGTGTAATAGAGAACATCCATTTTCTGGTGGATTTAAAAAAAAAATTATTTGCAATTCTTCTGGACCTCCTTGCTCTTGTCCTGACTGCCCTCTGAGCAGAATATCATTTGCTATCAAAGCTCAGGCTTTGGCAATAAGACGAGTTCTGGCCATTGAAATGTGTCTGGAAGCAGCTACATGCCAGTTTCAGTCTAAGGTCTTAAGAAGCAAATTTCTACCTGCTCTTTGGAGCTTCTTTATACCACCATGAGAACACACACCACAGAGTGTTCCTTCAGCCTGGGTTCCGAAACTCAAACTTTAACAGAAGCCTGGGGTGCAGCCTGGCCCAGGTGACCTGAAAATGTAATAAAACATTTTGTTCATAAGTCACTGAAATTTAGGGATCATTTGTTATACAGTATTATCATGAGAACAATAGAAAAACCTAATAAGCAACGCAAGCTGGCTGAATGGGAAAAAGGTACTGACTCATGAAGCAGGCTGCCTTAGGTTAGAGACTCAGACTATGTGGTCTCTGTCCAATTATCTACCCATCCACCCATCCACATGCACATCCATCCATCCATCCATCCATCCATCCATCCATCCATCCATCTTCACTGCTTCCAGACTTAACTTCTTTGTATTTTGACCTCATTCCCTTCCTATGGAGGTAAGTCTGTGGCGTGTATTTATTGAATACAATTTTCAGAATATTATCCCAAGAAGATGTCCTGGGAGAAAAAAAGTTCCTGGTCTAATAGACTTGAGAAAGAATATGTACTTAATTTCAATTTAGGGATTTTTATGATCTTTTTGACAAATAGCAAATAAACTGAAACAAAAATATGAGATGTTCTGTTAGTGAAAAATCATTAGCACTCTATGTTAGTGACTTTTCCTTTTTGAGGATACATTAAAAATCGGTGTATGTTTTTTGTAGGGCTGAGGATTGAACCTAGAACCTTACACTTAATAGGAAAGTGCTCTAACTGAGCTACATTCCTAGTCCTAACCTGTTTCCCAAGTTTGTTTGACCACCCAAACCTAAAATCTAGGGACATTTTCTTGATACACAACTTGAAGGGAAATTGTGTAGCAGAGGCAAGGGCACTGATATGGGAGACACGGGACCTGAATTTTGTCTCAGTTCTTCCTCAAACTTACTCCGCACTGCTTTGGGGAAATCACTTTCCTTCTAGGGCCTTGGATCCTGATTCATAAAATGAGAAGGAGCGATTACTTCGGCTTTTAAGACTCTCCTGGGGTCAGCGATCTGCAACCCTAGTGGTATGCCATATTTCACAAAAGAAAGGGTGATATGGCTTAGAGAAGGATGGTTAACTGCCGGCCAGGGGAGCACCATATGGAACTGTAGAGAGCACTTCCTCGGTCTCATTTAAGGTTCAATGTTCTGGTTCAACCCTTTCAGAGTCGAGGACGTGGAGGGAGATTTAGTAATGGCTGCTCCAGTTCATTCAATGTGCCCATGCACATGGGGCCTAGCTCTAGATTCCTGAGCGCACTCCATGTTTTCACCTCCTTCCCTTCTGTCTTTGTTCTTTGTCCCCATTTCCCACAACTCCCTCGACCTTTAAACCTCTTGTATCCCACCCCTCCCAGCCCCAGTCCCCCTCTCTCTGGGTGCAGCCTCTGCAGTGGGTCCTTGGCTATTCTCAGTGGCATTCAGTCCAGCTGCTGGGTGGGGGAGGCGAGTCTGCTTTGAATCCTGCATTAGTCTGGATGCTTTTGTGGCAGAAACAAAACCCTGACTCAAGCTGGCTTAAACAATAGGGAGTTTATTATCTCACATATCAGGAATTCCAGGGGGGCAGGGCGGGTCCAAGGCTGGTTGAGTCAGCCATTCCACAGTGGCACTCAGGACCAGTTTCTCTCTACCTCTCTGCATCATCAGTTGGTGTCTTTCTGAAGCTGCTTTCAAGTTGGTGGCAGCAGTTCTTAGCATTCTACCAGACAGGACAAAATCCGGATGAAGAAGGATCCGTATCTTTATGTGATGCTTTCTTATTTTTAATCTTTTTTTAGTTGTAGATGGACACAGTACCTTTGTTTTATTTATTTATTTTATGTGGTGCTGAGGACTGAACCCAGTGCCTCCCACCTGTGAGGCAAGCACTCTGCCAATGAGCTACAACCCCAGCCCCATTTTTTTGTGTGTGTGATTCTTTCATGAAAATTAAGGCATCTTTTTCTTCAAAGCCCCTAAGCCACCAGCCACCATGGAAGAAACCTCTACTCACCTTCAATGACCAGAATTGGGGAGTGGCCATTCTTCAGCCTCTGTAGTGAGGAGAGTTGGAATCCACTGTAGTGAGAACAGGCTTGCCCATGGTTCCACCAGGCCCATTTGTGAAGCAGCAAGGCTAATGTGGCAGAGATGGAACAAAATCTGAGTTTTTTGGGGAAAGAAGGAAGGAAGGAGGGAAGGAAGGAAGGAAGGATGGAAGGAAGTAAGAATGAATGCTAGATGAATACACAGTTCCAAGATCTTAAATTAGGAAGAGTTTAAGACTGGCCTCAATTAATCCTCTTCGTTATAAACATTAACCTATTGCTAACATGCCTTTTATACCTTATGATGCAAAAAGAATGTCAGTCTCCTTCCCAGCCCCGCATTCCACCGCAAAAGATCTGTTATTTAGCATCTGTATATGTCAAGCTCCAGGAAAAGAGGTTTGAGAAGGAGAAAACTCACTCTGTCCTGATTTAATTGTTCTATTTATGCTACAAATGCTTCCCACTTTTCAACAGTCTTCCTCCTGTCTGGAATAGCCAGTCTGAGGGAGTGGGCTCCACGTGGTAGCAAGTCCTTTCCAGTATGTGTGCCTTATCTCCCTGTGGTCCCCTTATCTCCCTCTGGTCATGAGGGTGGCACGGCCCTTTTCCCTATAAATCATCAAACATCATCAAAAGTGTTTGCAGCCCCAACTTTGTGGACAGGCTGAGGAGAGTTGGAATTGACCCCTCTACTGCTTCTTAGAAATGGAATCTTGGCCAATGATTTCACCTCCTTCTTTTTCCATTTGCCTCTCTCTAGCAGAAATCATGATAATAACTCCCATTCCCTAGGATTGCGGAGAAGATGAAAAAAGGGGAAGCCAGTGAACACCTAGCCACAGAGCCTCATGCGGGGGAAGTGCCTAACAGTTATTGATGGTTGTTATTTTTAAGTTCATAGGAATATAGGTATTATTATGATGTCATCTAGAAAATTCCAAAGCAGCCAGTGAAGCTGAGCTGGTGCTTCCACCCCCAGGAGAGCAGGAGAGACGCCACTCAGCACCCGCAGGGACACAGCATCACATGGCCCCGAGGAGGAAGCCGAGAGTCTTGACTGCACTTGATTCAGCAGAGACTGTCTGCCAAGTACGCTTTTGGAAAGTTTCTCCCCCCTCCCCTCCTGGAGCATATTTGGGACGCCTACTTGTCATATTGCAAAGTGTATGTGACAAAACAATCTGGGATCTCACTGACAATTATTCCCTTCATGCTGCAGCTAGGAATCTCTTGGCTCAGAGCATACTGTCAGCTCTAGAAACCTCGGGCAGAAGGGCGACCCAGAGGGTGGAGTCCACCCAGCAGGACAGGTCAGAGGAAGGGCAGGGACAGGAGCCTTGCTAAGCCAGATGAACTTTTACCTTGGTTTCCCAGCCCAGACCACTCACAGGAGTTTCCTCTCCTTAGAAAGCAGATTTTCCAACCTTGGTTAGGCAAAGAAAAGCAACAGAGAATGGGATAGCATCCATTTAGTAAGCCTTGTATTAGTTTCCTAGGGTTGCTGTAAATAAATTATGTCAAACTTGGTGGCTTAAAATGACAGTTTTCTTCTCTCACACTGTGGAGCCCAGAGTTCTAAAATCAAGGTACCCACAACACCATGCTCCCTCCAAAGGCTCCAAAGGAGCGTCCTTCCCGGCCCCTTCTGGATTCCACTGGCTCCAGGTGTTCCTCAGCTTGGGCCTGTCCTGTGATCTTCTTCTCTGTGTGTCTCTTCACTTTCTCTTCTCTTAAGGACACTTGTCTTTGGATTTAGGACCTGCCATAAGTCAGGATGATGTCATCCTGAGATTCTTAACTTAATTATGTCCTGCAGAGTCCTTTTTCCAAATAGTGCTACCTGCATGCATCCTAGATGGCCGCCATTCAACCGGCTGCAAACCCTTCTATGTGGCAGTTGCTGCACCATGTATGTGTGACCTACTGCTGTCCACACAGCAACCTGGGAGTTTGCATTGCCTGACTCACCCTTTCCAGAAGAGCGCTTGACCACTACAAAAATATTTCTTTGATTCCTCACCTAGCCTGGTGTGATAGAAAAGTCCCAACCCCCACTTTATAGAGGGAGACATGGGGCACAGAAGGATCCTGCCAGTTGTTCAACTGTTGCTGATAAGAGAAGCCCAGTACAAGTTTAGATCTTTCTCTCACATTAAGGGAATAAAGAGAGATAACTCTCATCCCTTCTGTTATTTTTTCTCAAAACATATTTTCTGAATAAATAACAACTTGAGGCTAAGTCAGCATATTTTCATCTCCCAAAGAACTCCGGAATTTCCCCCTTCTTTTCACTTCCTGGTAAAAAGAAATCCCAATACCATAGCTCAAATTCCAAAGAGGGCTTGGAGACAGGGCCCTGATTCTTGCAGCTGGACTAAACTGTAAGAAGTACATATTCACTGGTTCCTCATAGAAGCTTTCATAGCAAAGCTGTCAATTGGCTCCAGGCCAGAATTGTCTTTAACCTTCAAAGGCCAGAACTGTCAGTCAAAAGAGACCCTTTGGGAGGAAAGTTGATCCCTGTGGCAAATCTGGTGGGTCCTGATTTTTCTACTTTGGTGATGAAAAGGATTAGAAGCAGGAAGAGAGCTGTGATTTATTGAACACTCGTGGCTTGTCACTCTGTACAACAGATACTTTTGAATAAGTGACCTATTCAATCCTCATTTACCATTATCTCTACCCAAGGACACCTCTAAGATTTGTGGGGTTGGGAAAAGGAGTATAATGGCAGCAACCAAACCAGAGTTAAAGGTGTGAAGTTGAAAGTCAGGCTAATAAACTGGACAGACCCCAACCTATATATGTAAGCTCAGTCTACCCCTCCCCCACAATAGCAGTTCCTGGGCCACCCTAGGGTGTTATATTTGTATGTTTGGTGCTGCTCTAACAAAATGTTGTATACTTTATAAGGAAAATAAATTTGTTCAGTTCATATTTCTGGAGGTCCTAGAGCATCTTTCTGGCATAGGCTTCTCATGGCGGATAACCTCACATATCAGTAGTGTGTGTGTGTGTGTGTGTGTGTGTGTGTGTGTGTGTGTGTAAGGTGGAGAGAATTGCATGGCAAGAGAGGAAGTCAGAGAGAGTGTGGGGGCTAGGTCCTTTCTTTTAATCTATTCTCTCAGGAACTAATCCAGTTCCAGGAGACTTGACCCACTCCCATGGGAGGGTATTGATCTTCCTGAGCTTGGTACCCCCATGACTAAATCACCTTCCCACTAGGCCTCTCCTCTTAAAGATGCTTTGCCTCTCAATATTGTTACACAGGGGACTAATCTTCTAGTGCATACATTTGGGGGAAAACTATGTCCAAAGCATAGCAGGTGTGTACATACACAAGTGGAGCGTTATACTCTGAAGCAAACCAGGTCAGGGTCATTTGGGCAGAGAGCTGTTTGTCTGGCGAGAGTCTTATTTAGCCGAGGGGACAGAGTTGGAATATTCCCTTGGCCCCTTGGACTTCTTGGCCTACTGAGGAGAAGGTATAAGTCAGGACCCTATAAAACACTGGAGCAAGAGTGGGGGTCCCTTTTTCCTGGGTAGGGGTGCTTGTGTTCATTTGTTCCCCACAAACTAACCAAAAGTGTATTAGTTATTTATTATTGTATAAAACAATTTCCCTAAAACTGAGCAATTTAAATCAGCCAACCTTTGCTATCTCAAAGTTTATGTGATTAGGATCTGGACATGGCTTAGCTGGGTGCTTAGGCTGCAGTAAAAACATCTTTCAGGTGCAGGTGGTCCTGCCTCCATGCCCATTCCCATGGTTGGTGTTACGGTTTAGATATGAGGTGCCCTCTCAAAACTCATGTGTGAGGCAATACAACCATTCAGAGCTGAAGGACTGGATTGTGAGAGCTAACCTAAACAGTGGGTTAATCTACTGGAATGGATTAACTTGCTGGTATCCATAGGCAGGTAGGTATGGCTGGAAGGAGTAGGTTCCTGGGGCATACCCTTGGGGTTTATAGTTTGTACCTGCTTTCTCTATCTCTGCTTCCTGGCTATTATGAGCTGGCAACTTTCCTCTGTCATGCCCTACCACCACGATGTTCTGCCAGACTTGAGGCCCAGAGCAGTGGAGTCGACCAACCATGAACTGAACTTCTGAACGTGTGAGCCAAAATACACTTGTTCTCCTCTAAGTTGTTCTTGTGGGGGTTTTGGACATTTCCCTAAAAAGTTGACTAAATCAGTTGTCCAGATCCCGTTCCTCCAGGCTGTTGGATTAGGCCTATTTCTTGCCATTTGTTCCTCTCCGTGGAGCAGCTCACAGTATGGCCGCTGGCTCCAACAGACCAAGCAAAGGAGAGGGAAAGAGGGTGTAAGAAAGACAGAAGTCACCGTCTTTTGTAACCATGTCTCATAAATGACATCCATCAATTTTTGCTTTATTCTATTCAAAAGAAGCAAGTTTCTAGGAGCAGCCTCCACTTTGGAGGTGAGGCAATGGTTCTGGGGCGCCATCTTAGAAGCTGCCAACTGCACTTACAAGCACGAGGTTACATAATTAGTACATGACCAAGTCAGGATTCAGATCCAAGTTCAAACCTAAAATTCACACTCTTTTACCCAAACCACACACAAGCCAAAGTTCTCTTTATATCATTGCTGGACTTAGCAAGACTCTATCAAAAGATACATGAAAAAAAAAATAGGAGGAGATGGAGAGAGGGAGAGAGAAGAAATGACAAAAAGAAGGAGCTTTCATGAACCAAACTCAGCATGGGGTTGACAGACAGGATGACATATGTAGCAATGTCAAGGTCACAGCACCTGGTTCTGAATAGGGCTTCAGAACACTCCAGCTATTTCTCACCTTCATGTCCCTGCAGGTGAGTGTTACAGAGGTTTCTGCAGGTGGAGAGATGATTTTGTCACATTTTAGTCTTTGATACAGTAGCACCAAAACCCATGATCCCAAAGGCCTATTTTTAAATTGACCTATAGAAGCATCTTACATATTCTCGAGTGGAAAAGGCAAGGTACCAAATGGTATGCAGAGTATGATCCATTTGGGTAAATGAAAGGTCTTGTGTTTATGCTGACGCAGTCTGTAATTTTTCTAGAAGGACACACAAGAAATCACTGATAGAAGCTTCCTATGGGGAAAAGGAGTTGAAGGAAGATCTTTGCTTTTAAATGTAAAACTGTCTGCATGGTTGAATATTTTGCCATGTTCATGAACTGCAATTCTTCAGTTAAGAGATAAATAGCAGAGAAGGGGGCCGGGTGGAGACCAAGCAAGCATTTCAGACTTATGAGGAAATAAAGTTGCCATGAGAACACACTTGAAATCCGTAGTGCTGGGCTGAGCCCACTTCCCGGGGCTGGCAGGAGTTCTAAGGTGTTTTCTGGTCAGGATCCCATCCCGGTGCCAGAAACCAGTCCTCATAGCTACATTCTTCCTGTGTGGCATGTTAATCTGATTTTTCCAGTGAAATAGGAAAAAAACCCATGTAATAAATTAAGGGACTCAGTATAGGGAACTGGCTCAGCGGATCATGGAGGCTGAGAAACCCTAAGATCTCAGTCGATGAGGCAGAGATGAAGGGGAGCCGATGGTGTGGTTCTAGTCTGAGTGTGACCCCCTGGGCGTCCATGGGTGAGAGTTTGAGTCCTTGTCCAAATTTGAAGGCAGGAGAAAACAGATGCTGCTGCTTGAACATAGGCAGACAGATTCCCTCTCACCTGGCCCCATGGTGCTACGTAGGTCTCTGGATCGGATGAGGCCCACCCACGTTGACCAGGGCCACCCACTACTGATTCCAGTGTTCATCTCATCCAAAGACGCCCTCACAGACACCCTAGAATGGTGTCTAACCATCTGGGTGCCCCGGGGCCCAGTCCAGTTGGCATGTAAGTGAAGTTTACCAGCGGGCGCTCCTCCCTGACGGGAGCATAAGTCCTCTCTTGCCACTTCCAGTAGGGGACACTCCCACTTCCAGGGACCTCTTCCTCTTTGGATCTTGAAGCCTTCGTCTTGGGCTGAACTCTGTCTCCTGGGGCCTCTTCTTTGGTATTAGTTCTGTTCAGAGAACACAAAGAACTCTTGCTGCTCTGTAATTCGCTCTCCTCCAGCAACCAAAATCATCTTTAAAGATATGCGTTGGATCAAGTCTTGTTCTTGTGCTTTAAACATATTAGAACAAGCCAGCCCCTTGGGGATGGCCCTCGGGGCCCTGTAGGGCCTGGCCCCTGCCTGCTTTAGTGGCCCCACCTCCTCCTTCCTTCCACCCTCAGTAAGTCTCAACCTCACTGACCTTTCGCTTTGTTCCTTGGATGTGCCAGACTCCTTCTGGCCTTAGGGCCTTTGCACGCTCTTCTGTCTGCTTGAGACATTCTTTCCTTGAAGCAAATCTCAACCCCTTCTC
This sequence comes from Ictidomys tridecemlineatus, assembly GCF_052094955.1. NCBI lineage: Eukaryota > Metazoa > Chordata > Mammalia > Rodentia > Sciuridae > Ictidomys > Ictidomys tridecemlineatus. The sequence goes on along the minus strand of NC_135483.1, from coordinate 10,763,777 downwards.
CTCACATGCTCTCGGCTCCAATGTCATTTCTTTGAAGATCCTTCTCTGTCCATGATCTAAAGTAGCTGCCTCCCAGGACCCCCGTTCCCAGCCACTTGCTTTGTGTGAAGCACTCCTCATTATGCTTTATTATATTTGCTTGTCTACTGTGAATCCCCCGCACCTGGGATGTGCTCGCACGAGGATTTTATTTTGTTTTCTTCACTGCTATAGTTCCAACATGGAGAACCCATCACAGAGGGATCGATAGAGGTGTGATGAATGAAGGAATCTTTCTTTTTAGTGGCAGCACTTAAGGTTGTGTAAATGGCAGTCAGGGCTCCTGGGAATCTGTTTTAAACTAAACATCCCCAGGCTCCATCTATCCCTCGTAGACACTGTTTGGCCTGTTTTCCATTTCAGGGCGCACTCCCCTAGAAGTGGTCCAGTTCGTTTCTTTCCAAGTGGCGTGCTCAGAGCAGATGAAACACCCTCCGCAGAGTCTGAACCCCTGTGTGGAATAAACACTCTCAACTCCTTCTCTGGACTTCCTATGTATGTGTAGGGTAGGAGGGGAACAGTGGGAAGAGAAGGAGAAGACACATGATCACCTCTGAAATTCTGTGACTTTAAACTTGGCAATGTCTAAAAATTCAGCATGAGGCAAGGTCTAATAATTCACGCAGGCCAGGTATGGTGGCACACACCTGTAATCCCAGTGACTCAAGAGGCTGAGGCAGGAGGATTGTAAGTTCTAGGTCAGCCTGGGTAACTTAGTGACATCCTATCTCAAAATGAAAAATAAAAAGGATTGGGGACATAGTTCAATGATAGAACACCCCTGGGTTTAATCACCAGTACTAAAAAAAAAAAAAAAAAAGAAGATTGATGACTCATGCACACACCCCATGCACACGCACTGCAGGCGCTCACACCCCTGCTCCATGCTGGCTGTACTGCACGGGGGCACCAATCAAGCCATGCAGCTCTCAACTAGGCTATAGCAGCTTAAGGCCCTCTTTTTACATGGCCTCTGTTAGTCAGAGATGGTAGGTTTTACAGTTCCTCTAATCTAATGAGTACTTCTCTGGCGTTCCCACCAAGGGACCACCTGTATTAGCAGAAGCCCTGCAAAGCACTGGAGGAGAAAGAGCTCTGGGACGGGAAACCAGAGCTAGATTCTTGCCTCATTCATTCCTTTCTTCATTCTCAACTAGTATTTTTTTGAGTATCCATATGCTAAGGGCTATTCCAGAATCTGGACACAGAACCAGACAAGGTCCCTGACAAGATACCTCGACCAGAGGGAGCAAGGGGATGAGGTTAGACAGGTGTGGGGTCAGGGCCTTTGCCGATTTCAGAGCCTGGGCTTGTTCCCAGGGTAATGGTCCACTGCCTTTGGCAGGTGCTGAGCAGAGGAGCGAGGAGGTTGGACAGGAGCCAGAGGTGGTGTTTTCTGTGGAGCAGGCGGGCCAGCTGCAGTCTGGGGAGCTGCTGATCACTCTCCTCACTTGGCCTCTGACTCCTCAAGGCTGGTGCAGTGGGAACCATTAAGTGAGTCCTTGGCAGTCATCTCCTATCATCCTTAAAATAGCTCTAGCCTCCTGGCTCCATCCACCTCACGGGATCATTAGAGACATTCTCGTCACTGAGGTGACAGGTGGGATGGCAATGCCCTTGCTTCATGGGTGCCATGGACAGTTCTTAGGACGTCACATGTTCTCACACTCAGACAGCACTGTGATCACTTTCCCCATTTCACAGAGGAAGAAAGCCAGGCCTTAGAAGTTACCAAGGTGGCCAAGATCCCAGAAGTAAGAGGCAGAGGTAGGGTTCGAGCCCAGCCGGTGAGGAGCCAGGCTCTGGGCTGCCTGCTCTTCTATGTTCTCTCTCAAGCCCTGGCTGTAGCACTTGGGGCCTTATAGAGGCATCGAATTCCTTATTTTCTTCTATTTTTATTTTCCATTTTAGCAAGCCATCAGGACAACTTACCAGCTGAACAAATGACTGCCTCCTCTTTGCCAGGGCCAGTGAGCTTGAAGACCTGCCCAGCCAGTGGGCTCCCTGTCACAGTCGCAGACAAAGAATGTATTCCTCAAACCCCACAACGAGGTATGTTCTAGCATCTACAGCAGCAATAACAGATAATTAGTTTATCCCCAAACTATGTGACACGATTAATGTTTTCTCTCTGATGTTGAACAGGTCTGCTCTAAAGTCATGGTGGAGAACTGCAGGTAGAAGCTAAATTTAAACTTGAAACCATACCTGATAATTACTACCTTCAATCCCCTGCTGAAAATGAGTCAACAAATCACCTTGGTCATTAACTGTAACCAAGGCAGGATCCTCTGAAAGTCTGCTTAGAAAGGAAAAACAGCCCTGGTTTCCAGCCAACGTGGGTTTCAGGGAATGTTCTGCTGCTTCCTGGCTACGGAGCTTTTGCAAAGACCAGAGGAGCTGTGTCAGTTCTGATGGACAACAGCATGTCCACATGCAGTATCTGGACAGTCTGGGTCTTGAGGTACAAGGTTGACCATGTAGAAGAGAAGATGGTAGAGCCCCAGGTTCTTGATGCTATTGTTGGGAAACTGAATCAAGACATTGGAAAGTGGTCTTACTTCTAGAAGGTTTGGTATCTGAGGCAAGTCCTGCTATGGTTTAAGCCATTGTGAGTGGGGTTTCTGTCGCCTCAGTTAGAAGTGTGCTAACTGGTGTACTGGGCACTCAGGAGGAGCAGCTGATGGTGCATGTGAAGTGTTTTGTGTGGTCCGTGATAAGTGGAGTTGATATGGAGGGAAGCGTCCCACACATCACCATCTCTGTGTCTTTGCCACGATGTTTTCTCTACTTGGTACAGAGAGATGCAATTTTCACTTGTAGGGAAAGAACTAAGGGAATAGGATACAGAAAGACCAAAGGTCTTAACAATCACATAGGAATGAGAAGCACAGATGGAGGCTGTCCCTGGCCTTTGCCAAGCCCTGGGCTGACCCCAGTAATCAAGCACAGAATCCCTTTCCATGCCTGGAAACTCTCAGGACAGGAACGGGCAACCGTAAGGGCTCACCTAATTTGTTTCCCTTCTCTTAGGGATCACTCTCCATCTTTTCCTAGTGTCCACGGTTTATATGTTTTCTCCTTTAAAAATTTCTCATTATAAAATTGTTATATCTTTATAATTACAAAAACATTACATCATAATACAGTTATGCAACCTATGCATATTACATACATAAACACATAATTTTATCATGTATTATATAATAATAATAATAATAATAATTACTGTCCTGGTGGTTAACACTTTCAAACAGATTTCTGACTGCCAAAGGAATGGTTTGTTCTTGCATTAAATGAATGTGCTTATTATGTATAAACACATATTTCTGTAATGCTTTATAGAATTATAATAATAATAATGATTAATGTCTGGGGGGTTCACACGTTGAAGCAGATTTGCCCTGTAAAGAGAATGGCTTGCTCTTCCATGGGGGGAACTTCAGGCAGCAGGGTCTGGGGTGGGCGGGGCCGTCTCCTCCCAGCGTCCTGAAATCACATCTCCCTGGAGCTGCCGGGAGCAAAGCTGAGCCCACTGGGGTTCTGGGAGCTCTGGGCACAAATCCAGGAGATGAGTGCTCCCTGGGAGCCTGGCTCCGAACACCATCGCCAGAACCTGGGTGGGGGCAGGTGGGCTCGGGACAGAGTCTGTCCTGATTTTCCCTGCTCCCTAACACTGAAGCTTAGAGGGTGGTGGAAGTAAGAAGAAAGGCAACTCCCTTCATCATCATCAGAGCACAAAGAGGAGAGGCTTAGGGAGGGTTGGACCTACCTGCTCTTCTTCATCTACAAATAGAGGACGGGAGTCCTGGCCCAACCTGCTTAATGTGCTGGCACACAAAGAAATGAGTCCAGTTAGTTTAAAATCTTTTTAATCTCTGAGGCCCTATAAGTTATTATATTTTGAAGAACTTTAAGATTTATTTTTATGGGTGCATTATAATTATATGTAACAGAGGGATTCACTGTGCTATCTTTGTGCCTGGACCCACATAAGTTGATGAATCTCATTCTGCAGGACACTGCCTAGCCCTCCCTTTTCCTTTCCTGGTCTGCTTGCCCTGCTCTACTGTCCTGCCTATCATTATTGTTAGAAGTAGTGCGTTAGGATTCTATGTGTGAGCGGGATCTGCCTCGGCATGGTCACACAGGAAAGCGCCATTTGGTGGACCTCGTTCTCCGTGCTTCCCCATATGTGAATCACTGAGGCTAGAGTACTGCCACATTCCAAAGGGACAAGATCACATATTCCACTCAGTTGATCAACTCCTGGTGCTACTGAGGACGACACTGTGGTCAGTTGCAGAAGTGACTCAGTTCTTCTTCATTCCTTCCTTTCCTGCACCACATGCCCAGAAGTGTGGCCCTGCAGCTCCTCTGTCTGGGGACGGAGGCGTCCTCGGCCTTGACTCTGGGCTGCTTTTGCAAATGGCTGAGTGAACGGAGTGCAGCAAGAGAGATGGTGAGCCAGATCTGAGAGGAGGATCAAGAGGCCATGCATGCATCCTCTGGTTCTGGAATCCTCCAGGTACCACACAAGCAAGCTTGAGGCAGCCTGCAGGAGATGAGGCTCCCATCCTCACTCAGCCAGCCTCCTGCCATGCCAGGCGTGGATTTGGTAGCTGTCTGCAGACCCATGAGTAAGCTGCTCAAGGCCAGATGAACTGCCCAGCTGAACCCAGGGTAAGCAGCGTTGACCTAGAGAATCAGGAACTAAATACCAATTTTAACTAAGTTTTGAGTTGGTTTGTCTCTCAGGTATAGAGATGTATGAACATTTTCCATAACTCTTACTGCTCCAGTCAATTGTCAAAGACTGCGTTGAAATATGGATCTTTTCCAGTTGTGCATGCATGTTAGGAGGGATACAGACTGAAGAAAGTCAGAAACATAGATTCTGCCAGCCCTTAGGAGTTCTGAGATAGCCTAGGAATTTCTTTCTTCTTTTTATTTTTTATTGGCACTGGGAATTGAACCCAGGGGCACTTTACCAGTGAGATATATCCTTAGTCCTTTTTATTTTATTTTTTCTATTTTGAGACAAATTCTCACCAAGATGCTTAGGACTGTCCTCCTGCCGCATCCTGCCAAGTTTCTGGGATTAGGTATGCATCATGATGCCCGGTGGCCCAGGAGTTTCTGCTAAGGCCATGAGAGATCTCTGCTTAGGAATTTGTCCTGTGGATTTGCTGCTCCTTCCCTCTCTGGGCATGGTCAGTTTTAATCATGGTGATGAAGTTGGCATTCCTATGCTGGTGGACTGTGAATGGCCACACTCATTTTATTCACTAAATAAATATTTAGTAAAATATAACTGTGGTCAGGCCCTGTGATAGGAGATGGAGATATAGGATGTAGCATCTGTCCTTAAGCAGCCCATAATTTATAAGGAAAAACAGGCCAAACTTAATTGTCAAATCAGCTCATATCTAAAAATAAAATATTGGAAAGGAATTTGGCAATATGAATCAAAGGCTTTAAATTATTTTTACTCTTTGGTATAATGATTTCTCTTCCAAAAATACATCCTAAAGAAATGATCCAAAATGGAAAAATGTCTTATTCACAAAATGTTCTTCTCTCTATATAAACATAGTAGATGTTATTAATTCCCAGCATCAGTTTAGTAGTGATATGTCCACTAGTTTGAGAGTTATGCAGCTGTGAAAATTGTTTATGAAGAGTTAATTCATAACTCTAGGGGATGTGGCTCAGTGGTTAAGTGCTCCTGGGTTCAATCCCTAGTACCAAAAAAAAAGAAAAGAGTTAACTATAACAAAATGGATATGACAGATGCTAAATAAAATACAGAATACTAAAGTACGTTTGCAATGGTATTAACCCTATGTAGTAAAATAAAGATGGGGATAAACTGCTTTAAATGTTTATAGTGGTTTGGACAGAGGGAGAGAAGAAAAGAGACTTTTTTAAAAAATTAATTTTTTAAAAAATTTATATATGACAGTGGAATGCATTACAACTTAATTACACATATAGAGCACAATTTTTCATATCAATGGTTGTATACAAAGTATATTCACACCAATTTGTGTCTTTATACATGTACTGTGGATAATGATGACCATGGCATTCCACCATCATTTCTAACCCCCTGCCCCCTCCCTGCACCTCCCACCCCTCTGCCCTATCTAGAGTTGGTCTATTCCTCCCATGCTCCCCCTCCCTACTCCACTATAAATCAACCTCCTTGTATCAGAGAACACATTTGGCATTTGTTTTTTGGGGGGATTGGCTAACTTCACTTAGCATTATCTTCTTTAACTCCATACATTTACCTGCAAATGCTATGATTTTATTCTCTTTTATTGCTGAGTAATATTCCATTGTGTATAAATGCCACATTTTTAATCCATTCATCTACTTAAGCAGCTCTGAATTGTGCTGCTATAAACATTGATGTGGCTGTGTCCCTGTAGTGTGCTTTTTTAAAGTCCTTTGGGTATAGACTGAGGAGAGGGACAGCTAGGTCAAATGGTGGTTCCATTCCCAATTTTCCAAGGGTTAGCTTGGGTGCACCAATTTGCAGTCCCACCAACAGTGTATGAGTGTACCTTTTCCCCCCACATCCTCACCAGCACTCATTGTTGTTTGTATTCATAATAGCTGCCATTCTGACTGGAGTGAGATGAAATCTTAGAGTAGTTTTGATTTGCATTTCTCTAATTGCTAGCGATGATGAACTTTTTTTATGTATTTGTTGATTGATTGTATATCATCTTCTGAGAAGTGTCTGTTCAGGTCCTTGGCCCATTTATTGATTGGGTTATTTTTTTTTTTGTATTTAGCTTTTTGAATTCTTTATATACCACAGAGATTAGTGCTCTATCTTATGTGCGAGAGGTAAAAATTTGCTCCAAAGTTGTAGGCTCTCTATTCACCTCACTGATTGTTTCTTTTGCTGAGAATCCATCCCATTTATTGATTTTTGATTTTAATTCTTATGCCAAAGGAGTCTTATTAAGGAAGTTGGGACCTAATCCCACATGATGAAGATTAGGGCCTACTTTTTTCCTATTAGACACAGGGTCTCTGGTTTAATTCCTAGGTCCTTGATCCATTTTGAGTTGCATTTTATGCATGGTGAGAGATAGGGGTTTAATTTCATTTTGTTGCATATGGATTTCCAGTTTTCCCAGCACCATTTGTTTCTCTAGTGCATGTGTTTGGCACCTTTGTCTAATATAAGATAATTGTACTTTTGTGGGTTAGTCTCTGTATCCTCTATTCTGTACCACTGGTCTGTTTTGGTGCGAATACCATGCTGTTTTTGTTCCGATTGCTCTGTAGTATAGTTTAAGATCTGGTATAGTGACACCACCGGCTTCACTCTTCTTGCTAAGGATTGCTTTAGCTATTCTGGGTCTCTTATTTTTCCAGATGAATTTCATGATTGCTTTTTCCATTTCTAGGAGGAATGCCTTTGGGATTTTGACCAGAATTGCATTAATTCTGTACAGTGCTCTTGGTAGTATTGCCATTTTGGTAATATTAATTCTGCCTATCCAAGAGCAAGGTAGATATTTCCATCTTCTAAGGTCTTCTTTGATTTCTTTGTTTAGAGTTCTGTAGTTTTCATTGTATAGATCTTTCAACCTCTTTAGTTAAGTTGATTCCCAAGTATTTTATTTTATTATATTTTATTTGAGGCTATTGTAAATGGGGTAGTTTTCCCCATTTCTCTTTCTGAGGATTTGTCACTGATGTACAGAAATGCCTTTGATTTATGGGTGTTGATTTTATATCCTGCTACTTTGCTGAATTCATTTACTAGTTCTAGAAGTTTTCTGGTGGAGCTTTTTGGGTCTTCTGGTTGTAGAATCATATCGTCAGCAAATAGTGCTAATTTGAGTTCTTCTTTTCCTATATATATCCCTTTAATTTTTTTCGTTTAATTGCTCTGGCCAGTGTTTCAAGAACTATGTTGAATAGAAGTGGTGAAAGAGGGCATCCCTGTCTTGTTCCAGTTTTTAGAGGGAATGACTTCAATTTTTCTCCATTTAGAATGATGTTGGCCTGGAGCTTAGCATAGATAGTGAAAGGAGACATTTTTGATAATACATTTTTATTGGTGTGTGTGAATTATACTGAGTATAGGGTCCACGTGACATAGTTATTCATGCATGTGATATACTTGGATCATAGCTCCCACTGTACACTCTTAAAGTACATATGTGTTACACTTCTTGAATGCATGCAAAAAAACAAAACCGTAAAGGTGTCCATGACTCCTCAAGGTTTTCATTATCATTACCATTTTATGGTTAAGGAATGAGGCTCAGGAAAGTTGATCAACTCCTCCACACTTAGAGAGCTGGTGGATTTGAACTGAGGAATCCTTGACTCCAAAGATCCTTTTCTTTCTGTTAGAGCTGATGGACTCCTACCAAAGGGATTGCAACAGTTTTTATTTTCCTCCATTTCCCTTAGGAGAACTTCATAATTCTTCTTCAATAAATTTTATAATTTTAAAACTTAAGTATCACTAAAAATTTAAATACATGGTTTGCAGGGTGTCCCTCTTGCTCGGACTCATGCCCTTGCTTGTCTGGGAGCTTCCGGCTCTCTGAAAGGAGGCCTCTGCCCTCCCAGCTTCCAGGGCCTGAGGTTCTTTTAACAAGAGAAATGCTTCCACTTTGTAATTGGAAAGACTCTAGCCTTGATCAAATCCTCTTCTGCATCCCCAGTTCCTGCCACAGCATTCCTGGGCCCATGCCTCCGGGATCCCCTGAATGCTCCCGTAGAGGGGAATCCGTCTACTCAAGAGGCGGCCACATTCCATGGCCTGGGGAATTCTTCCTTGGTTTAAGCTGAAACCTGCCTCCGGGTCCCTCTCGCAGATCATGCTCATTAGGGTTCCTCCTAAGTTCTTAGAGAGAGCCCCTGTGTTCCTCGCAGCAGAGGTTCCTGGCTGCCTACCCAGTCTCTATTGTCTCCTCCTGCCTTAGAAACCAAGCTTGAATTTTATTCAGGTGTACGATGCCCCCAACAAAAGACTGCATGTTTCAAGCTTCTCTGTAGCTAGTGGGGCAGTGAACCTAAATTCTGGCCAAACAGAAACTTTTGAATTTCTAAGATCATTCCTTAAAGTGGATTCAAATCTGCCCCCCACCCCCACAACCCGCCACACCACCACACACATCCTAAGTGATCATCATTCTTTTCTATCTCAAGTTCAATATCCCTAGTTTTCTCTGATAGGGTTCAAGACTTCTCGCCCCTTCAACATTCTATTTAGAGCTGTTTCAGTCTTTCCTTGGGGCTCCCCAAAATGAGGCTGTAAACTACACGCAAAATGATTTAAGATGCAAATAGCCCAGGGCATAGAGCACACAGGATACATCAAGATGGGGCGGTCTGTCCCTGTCTGTGCTCCATGGCCTCTTTCCCTCCTCTTCCCTTTACTTGGCACTTACTTCTTAGTAGTCATAGCTGACATGATGAACATTCTAAGTACCGAGCACCAACATGAGCACCCGATGTGCAATATCTCATTTAACTTAAATTTAGAATTCCTCTTGGTGCTGCACCTGTCCTTCCCACTCCTCTGTGAGCCCCACAGAGTATTGACAGGGTCTTCTTTATTGGTATTTCCCCGTGCTTGGTACTGGGGCATGTATTTGTGCATAGACCATGAGCAGAACTGAGTGTGACCAAGTGAGCTTGGACTCAGGCGACCCTGAATTCGAATCCAGCTCTACCACCCAGGGCTTTACCTCAGGACACTGCCCTCCCTGATTCTCAAGCAGAGAGGGAAGATGAAATGAAACCTGTGGCATTGCTTTGTCAATTGAGACCCACCTGTGAATGGTGACAGCATCTCTCATGGAGAGAGAGAGTTTGGAGACAGAGAAGTGGAAGCATAGAAGTGTTGGTACTGGAAAGTAGAAGGCAGCACAGAGGGGGTACCGCAGGAGAAGGCGGGAGGAAGACAGGGGGTGGGGGGTCAGGGGCCTGCCTTGGGTCTCAATCCACTCTGCTGTCAGCTGGCCACATCTCCAGATGTTCTGGCCTGACCTAGGGCAGACCAAGGGTGGGTGGTGGGGAGGCACACAATGCTGGTGCCTGCAGCCATGCTGAGTAGTGACCTGGAGGAGCAGAGGCTTCCAGACCACCAGGGGGCGCCCGGGGGTCTGCACTCCCTGGGACCACGGAGTGGGCAGGTGAGGGCCAGGCTGCAGCCCCTGGACTAAGCCAGAGGTCATTTCCAGCCTGAAACTCAGGAGTCCTCCCAGCAGCCCCACCAAGCCTTTGCTTCCCACCCCGCAGGGGGAGGGACTGGGTTTTGGCTTCTCAGTACCCTGGGCAGCAGGCACCTGCCTGGCACACAGTTGGACTTAATATTTTTTCGATGCGTGGTGGTGTGGCCTCAATCGATCCATTGAGGTGAGTGGTGTAAATTCAACTCCACAAGTTAATTGAACGTTAATGGCAAATACAATTAAGAGCAAACAACACTGTTCTTTCTCAGCTATTCAAGAAAGAGGGGGAAAGGATGCATACTTATTGAAATTTCACAAAGTGCCAAGTAGTTTGCTAAGTGCTTTTATTGACTATCTCATTCATACACTAATATTATTGGGTCAGGATCATGCCCCATTTTCACAGATCAGAAAATTAGTGCTTTGTGAGATTAGGTACTTTGGCCAAGTTCAAATGGAGGTTTGAGTCCCATGGGTTTGCCTCACCTATCCCAAACTCTCTCCTTCAACCATTTTTGCTTAGACTCAGCTGTGTTCTTCTGTCAAGCCAAATAAGAGTTCCCAGCGTACCTTGAATGTGAACCTGAGTATTAACAAAATATTAACTCTCAGAACTTACTGATTTATTTCAGTTTGATAATGACCATTAATGGATTCCTACCATACAGCCAGAACTTTACACGAGAACATTCTGAATCCTCCAGAAAACATTGTGATTAGGATGTTAGTCTTACCATTTTGCAGTTGAGGAAGTTGAAGTTCAGAGATGTTAGGAGTCTTGACTGGGCTCATACAGCTGGAACCTAGAGCAAACTCGCACACCCGTGCTTTCCCCACCTTATCGCTACGTCCCCTTTTGCTAACTCTGATGGGGTCAAAAGAGGGGTAAGACCATTGCTGCTCCTGAATCTTGTTCTCCTGCTGGGGCTTGAGCGAAAGTCCCTCTTCCTTGTGCTGCCTCTCCTGTCCCTTTCCTTTGCAGTGACTCAGGGGTGACTGGGGGACTTCCCACCTCTACTCCCCGCACTTCTCATCCTCCAAGGCCCCCTTTCCCTAGCTCCTAGTCCTGCCACTTCTTCGCTATGTGGTCATAAAGAAGTCGCTTTACTCTCGCCGGCTCCTTCTCTCTGTCTGTACGGGGGGCCTCCATGTCTGCCTGACAGTTTGGAGTCCTACCACATTGCAGTGTTCCCAGGTGGCAGCACCAGTACCCGTCCATCCCACAGCTCATCCTGCGATGTGGATTGACAGCTCCACTGAGGGGCAGGATCCATGTCCCCTCCCCTGGACTTCCTTGGACCCACAGGCCTTCCTTGACCAACAGACCACGGCCGGCAGAAGTGACTCCTGCTGCCTCCCAGGGCGGGTCATGAGAGGAGACGGAGCCTCCTCCTGGTCCTGTCTCTCGGGACAGGCACCTTGGGGTCCTGAGCTGCCCTGTGGGAAGACCTGACGCTGTGTGTTGGAACAGCTGGGGGGACCTCGTAGGCAAGGGGTGGCAGAGCCCTAGCAGTCCCATTCCCAGATGTTTGTGCTTCCCAGCTGTGTTACCCAGCTCCCTGTCACTGTGACCAACACACTGACAAGAGCAACTTGAAGGGGGAACAGCTTATCTTGGCTCATGGGTTCAGAGGTTGGGTCCGTGCTGAGCTGACCCCATTGCTCTGGGCCTGAGGTGAGGGAGAGCGTCCTGGTGGAAGGGTGTGGGGGAGGAAGCTGGAGGAGAAAGGGGGAGGGCCACAGGGAAGATGCACCCTTCCAGGGCACGTCCCCAGTGACCTACTTCCCCTAGCCAGGCCCCACTTGCCCACAGTTAGCACTAGCAGGCACTGATGAGATCCCAGTGGTCACGGTCTAATCAGTCACCTCTGAATGTCCTGCATCAGCACAGGGGCTCTGGGGGCTCCACGGAGCCAAACCACAATGCCAGCCCAGGAGACAAAGAAGCCAAGGACCTCCCAGCGAATTCCAGGCTTCAAACTGCTCCAGCTGATGTCCAATGGAACAGAGATGGATATTCCCTCTGGACCCTGCTCTGTACTTTAAAATTTTCAGCCAGTGATTGTTGTCTGAGGCTGCTGTGTTTGGGGTAGTTGAAATGTAGACCTAGGAGCTGCCACGGGGAAGGGGGACTGACCCAGAGCATGTGAAGGGCTTGGCATTGTGCTTGGGAAGTCAGGTTTACCCGAGGTCACCGTGGGAAGTCGGCCTTAGGACCACGAGACGTGGGCTTCTGGTTTTCATAAATCAGAATCAGAGTGTTTCAAGTTGCTCAAACTCCTCGGGAGGTAGGTTTTAACCAATTTCAAGAGCTACAAGCCCACAGGAATGTAAAACTCAGTTCAAAACACACTATAAACGGACTCATTTTCACGAGGCTATTAAAAAAAAAAAAGTCGAACATATGCTTAATTTTCTTAGGGCTTCCAAAAACAATAGGAAAGTCTTTCAAACGGAGCCATGTGTGTGTGGAAGATCTGTCCAGAATCCAAGTCCTCCCTGACTTAGCCTAAGGAAAATTCTTTTGTTTTGTTGAAGCTGGAGGCAAAGAAAATCACTAGATGAGAGGAATGATTTCTCGTCTGTCATGTGCCGTGAACAGGAACCAGCCACTGAGCACTGGGTCAACTCTCCTGTCTTCCCAGCCAGGTCTTGATGGTGTCAGGTGGACACTGGACTCCGCTGTGACGGATCCCAAGTGGCCTGGGAGGATGAAGTGGAACGTTGAGCTCCGCCCAGTCTGTTGGAGCCAGAAGGATTTCCAGGGACCCTCTGGTGAGGCCCCTGGTTTCCACAGGTGAAGGCTGGAACTCTGAGGGTGAAGGTGATTACACAGCGTCCAGGAGACCCAGGAAACACCCAACCACCCGGGTGTCATTGCTTATTTATTTATTTTTTAAAGAAGATTTTATTTTATGTTTTTTTTTTAAAAATTAAAATTTATTTTAATTAGTTATACATGACAGTAGAATGCATCTATGCACTTGGATATATCATATGTAGATGGGCTATAACTTACCATTTTTCTGATTGTACATGTTACAGAATCACATTGATCATGCAGTCATATATGTACATAGTAATAATGTCTGTTTCATTCTACTATCCTTCCTATCCCCACATCCCCTCCCCTCTCTTCCCTTTACTCCCCTAATTTACCTAATCTAGGGTAACTCTATTCTTCCCTAGTGCCCGTGCCCCCCCATTGTGAATTAGCATCCACATATCAGAGAATACATTCGGCTTTTGGTTTTGGGGGACGGGCTTATTTCACTTAGCCCGATATTCTCCAACTCCATCCACTTACCCGCAAAAGCCATAGTTCCATTCTTCTTTAAAGCTGAGTAATATTCCATTGGCCATATAGACCACATTTTCTTAACTTGCCTTTAAAGTAGTTAAACCCTGAAGGGGAGCTATGAGCAGATCTTTAGTGTTCTCCCCGCAAGAGAGAGCAAAACAAACAAAAATGGTGACCTGTGAGGGGACACCTTTGTGTCTATGTGTGTACAGATGAGGAAGGCTGCACATGTCAGAGAGAGCATTTGGCCTTTGGTTTCTTGGGACTGCTCTGATATAAGGATGCTGACCCACAGCAAGGGAGGACAGGGAGGGGAAGTATAGAAGTCCACTGGATTAGACAAGGGGGAGTGAGGGAAGGGAGTGGGGAGGGAACGGGAAGACAGTAGAGTGCATCAGACATCACTGTCCTGTGTTCAGGTATGAATCCATGACCAGTGAAACCCCACGTCACACAAACACAAGAATGGGAGGTCACACTCCATGTATGTACGACAGGTCAAAATACACCTACTGTCATGTATACCTAAAAACAACAAAGAAAAAAAGTCATTAGGCATATACCCAATGGGAATGCCCACCTAGTTCACCACGTGAAAGAATGTTTCCAAGAGCAATGTGTGCCCACGGGAAGCCTTTCAAATATGTATCAATAATTAAAGAATAAAATTTTAAAAATCATCATGCTGCACACCTCAAACCTACACAGTTTTATTTGTCAATGAAACCTCCATCGAGCTGGAGGAGGAGTAAAGCATGGAGAAACAAAGGCTGGATGGGCAGACACGCGCAGTGTTCCCTGAAACCCCCCGTCATTCTGCCGCCCACCCTGTCCCTCCGTCAAGAGGCATCTGAAACTTGGTCTTTTAGATGTATTCACTTCACACTGGGTGTTACTAAAGCATCACACTGTATCCCATAAATGTAATACAGTCCCGACTTGCCAGTTAAAATTAATATGAATAATAAGTCATCCTGTAGCCTCTGATTTGTCAATTAAGATTAATGTTGATAATAAGAGTCAATGTGCAGCCTGTGAGGGTTGAATGGCAAAGCCCGGGAGGAGGCAGGAAGCTGTCAGGGAGGATGGGCTCCGTCTCCCTCAGGGACCGTGCAAGTGGAGCCCTGGACCCAGGCCCAGCCACCCTCCACACTGCGTGCACCTCCTGCAGGAGTGGGTGGGGTGTGTGCAGAAGAGAAGACGGTCAGGTGTGGATGTGATCAATGGGAAAGTGAACTGCTGTGCCCAGCGAGGGTGGGACGGAAGGTCCTGTGGCCCTGACAGCAGTGGATGACTCCCTGGAGCGGAGGATGGCAGTATCTCCCGGAAAAAAGAATAAGGAAGGGCAGCTCTCCAAGGCTGTGCTGAGAGGTTTGCACTGTCTCCTGCGAGCACTGGGGGGCTCCTGAGGGATGTAAGCAGAGGAAAGGCTTGATCCTATTCAGTCTTCCAGAAGACCTTGGTGGGGAGTTAGAGAGACAAGCATCAGCTCTAAGGAAGATAACAGGACTGACTTCTTGGAAGGAGCTGAACTCACTGTCACTCAAAGTACTCCACAAGTATCCGGGTGGCCTCTTGCTAGGGACGGCAGAGGGTGGCTGGGTCAGACACACTTTGGATTCTGACATTGAGTGTTTTCCTTCCCTCTGTTCTTAATCTCATTCAGATCTTTGGATTTCACCCCATTTCAACGACTACTTCTTTCTGTCACCTACATACATCAGCTACTGTGCTAGGTACCAGAGGGGGCTGTCCATGGTCACTTAACACCACCTTAATGTGGGGAGGTGCAGTGCTGTCATGAGTGAGGCTGGGATGTGATACAGTCTTCTGCTTCACTCTGTCCCTCAGGGACACTAGGAACCTAACCCACCTGACTCCTGTCCTTCACCCGCCATGGTGACACTGAGGCATCCCTTGAATTTCATCTCTGTCCCTGCTGACCTTTGCTGTCCCAGGTGCGTTTAGTTATATCAAGGGTGAATATTTTTTTTTTAATTTATATTGATTAGTTTTAAATTGA
This sequence comes from Ictidomys tridecemlineatus, assembly GCF_052094955.1. Taxonomy (NCBI): domain Eukaryota; kingdom Metazoa; phylum Chordata; class Mammalia; order Rodentia; family Sciuridae; genus Ictidomys; species Ictidomys tridecemlineatus. The sequence goes on along the minus strand of NC_135483.1, from coordinate 10,748,194 downwards.
TTTTTTAAAAAGAAATGACAGCAGAATACATTATAATTCTTGTTACACATATAGAGCAAAATTTTTCATATCTCTTGTTGTATATAAAGTATGTTCACACCAATTCATTTTTTCATACATGTAGTTTGGATAATGATGCCCGTCACATTCCACCATCCTTGCTAACCACCTGCCCCCTCCTGTTCCCTCCCACCTCTCTGCACTGTCTAGAGTTCCTCTGTTCCTCTCATGCTCCCCCTCCCTACCCCACTATGAATCAGCCTCCTAATATCACAGAAAACATTCAGCATTTGTTTTTTGGGGGGATTGCCTAATTTCTCTTAGCTTTATCTTCTCCAACACTATCCATTTACCTGAAAATGCCATGATTTTATTCTCTTTTATTGCTGAGTAATATTCCATTGTATATAAATGCCCACATTTCTTTTATCCACTCATCTATTGAAGGACACCTAGGTTGGTTCCATAGTTTAGCTATTGTGAATTGTGCTGCTATAAACATTGATGTGGCTGTAGTATGCTGTTTTTAAGTCCTTTGGGTATAGACCGAGGAGAAGGGATAGTTGGGTCAAATGATGGTTCCATTTCCAGTTTTCCAAGAAATCTCCATGATGCTTTCCATATTGGCTGCACCAATTTGCAGTCCCACCAGTAGTGTATGAGTAGACCTTTTCCCCCCACATCCTCACCAACACTCATTGTTGTTTGTCTTCATAATAGCTGCCATTGTGATTGGAGTGAGATGAAATCTTAAGAGTAGTTTTGATTTGCATTTCTCTAATTGCTGGCGATGATGAACATTTTTTCATATAGTTGATTGATTATATATCATCTTCTGAGAAGTGTCTGTTCGGTCCTTGGCCCATTTATTGATTTGGGTTATTTATTTATTTATTTTTGGTGCTTAGCTTTTTGAGTTCTTTATATACCATAGAGATTAGTGCTCTATCTGATGTGTGAGGGGTAAAAATTAGCTTCCAAAATGTAGGCTCTCTATTCACCTCATAGATTGTTTCTTTTGATGAGAAGAAACTTTTTAGTTTGAATCCATCCCATTTATTGACTTTCGATTTTAATTCTTATGCCAAAGGAATCTTATTAAGGAAGTTGGGCCTAATTCCACATGATGGAGATTAGGGCCTACTTTTTCTTCTATTAGATGCAGGGTCTCTGGTTTTATTCCTAGGTCATTGATCCATTTTTGAGATTTGTGCATGGTGAGAGACAGGGGTTTAATTTCATTTTGTTGCATATGGATTTCCAGTTTTCTCAGCTCCATTTGTTAAGAAGGCTATCTTTTCCCCCAGGGCATGTTTTTTTGGTGCCTTTGTTTAGTATAAGATAATTGTACTTTTGTGGGTTAGTCTCTGTGTCCTCTATTCTGTACCGTTGGTTTACCAGTCTGTTTTGGTGCCAGTACCATGCTGTTTTTGTTACAGTTGTTCTGTAGTATAGTTTAAGGTCTGGTGTAGTGATGCCACCTGCTTCACTCTTCTTGCTAAGGATTGCTTTAGCTATTCTGGGTCTCTTATTTTTCCAGATGAATTTCATGATTGCTTTTTCCATTTCTATGAGGAATGCCATTGGGATTTTGAACAGAACTGCATTAATTCTGTACAGTGCTCTTGGTAGTATGGTCATTTTGGTAATATTAATTCTGCCTATCCAAGAGCAAGGTAGATCTTTCTATCTTCTAAGGTCTTCTTTGATTTCTTTATTTAGGGTTCTGTAGTTTTCATCGTATAGATCTTTCACCTCTTTTGTTAAGTTGATTCCCAAGTATTTTATTTTATTTTTTCAGGCTATTGAGAATGGGTAGTTTTCCTCATTTCCCTTTCTGAGGATTTGTCACTGATGAACAGAAATGCCTTTGACTTATGGGTGTCGATTTTATATCCTGCTACTTTGCTGAATTCATTTACTAGTTCTAAATTCATTTACTAGTTCTTCTATACCTAGAAGACCCAAAATATTCTGTAGGATTTTTTGGGTCTTCTAGGTATAGAGTCATATCATCAGGGCTGGGGATGTGGCTCAAGTGGTGGCGCGCTTGCCTGGCATGCATGGGGCGCTGGGTTCGATCCTCAGCACCACATACAAATAAAATAGAGATGTTGTGTCCACTGAAAACTAAAAAATAAATATTAAAAATTCTCTTTCTCTCTCTAAAAAAAGAACCATATCATCAGCAAATAGTGCTTATTTGAGTTCTTCTTGTCCTATGTGTAGCCCTTTAATTTCTTTTATCTGTCTAGTTGTTCTGGCCAGGGTTTCAAGAACTATATTTAATAGAAGTGGTGAAAGAGGGCATCCCTGTCTTGTTCCAGTTTTTAGAGGGAATGCCTTCAGTTTTCCCCCATTTAGAATGATGTTGGCCTGGGGCTTAGCATAGATGGCCTTTATGATGTTGAAATATATTCCTGTTATCCCTAGTTTTTCTAGTGTTTTGAACATGAAGGGGCATTGTATTTTGTCAAATTACATCTATTGAGATGATCATATGATTCTTATCTTTGAGTCTATTGATGTGATGAATTACATTTATTGATTTCTGTATGTTGAACCAGACTTTCATCCCTGGGATGAATCCCACTTGATTGTGGAGCACTATCTTTTTGATGTTTTTGTATTCGATTTGCCAGAATTTTATTAAGAATTTTTGCATCTATTTATTAGAGATATTAGTCTGAAGTTTTCTTTCTTTGATGTGTCTTTTCCTGGTTTTGGAATCAGGGTGATATTGGCCTCATAGAATGAGTTTGGAAGTGCTGCCTCTTTTCCTATTTCTTGAAATAAATAGAAGAGTATTGGTATTAGTTCTTCTTTAAAAGCCTTGTAGAACTCAGCTGTGTATCTATCTGGTCCTGGGCTTTTCTTAGTTGGTAGGCTTCTGATGGCATCTTCTATTTCATCACTTGATATTGGTCTGTTTAAATTATGTATATCATCCTGATTTAATCTGGGCAAATCATGTGACTAAGGAAATTTGTCAATGCCTTCAATATAACAGAGTATAAGTTTTCAAAATAATTTCCAATTATCCTCTGTATTTCTGCAGTGTCTGTTGTGATATATCCTTTTTCACCATGTATGCTGGTAATTTGAGTTCTCTCTCTCCTTCTCTTCATTAGTATAGCTAAGGGTTTGTCAATTTTATTCATTTTTTTCAAAGAACCAACTTTTTGTTTTGTCAATTTTTTCAATTGTTTCTTTTGTTTTGATTGCATTGATTTCAGCTTAATTTTAATTATTTCTTGCCTTCTACTGCTTTTGCTATTGATTTGTTCTTCTTTTTCTAGGGCTTTGAGATGTAAAGTGAAGTCATTTATTTGTTGACTTTTTCTTCTTTTAAGGAATGAACTTCATGCAATGAACTTTCCTCTTAGTAATTTTTTTATATTGTCTCAGAGATTTTGATATGTTTTATCTATGTTCTTATTTACCTCTAAGAATTTTAAAATCTCCTCCTTGATGTCTTCTGTAACCCATTGTTCAGTCAGTAACATATTATTTAGTCCCCAGGTGATGGAGTAATTTTTATTTTTTATTTTGTCATTGATTTCCAATTTTATTCAATTATGATCTGATAAACTGCATGGTAGATCTCTAGTTTTTTGGAATTTCTAAGAGTTGCTTTTTGGCATATTACATGGTCTATTTTAGAGAAGGATTCATGTGCTGCTGAGAATAAAGTGTATCTGCTTGATGCAAGTTGAAATATTCTATATATGTCAGTTAAGTCAAAGTTATTAATTGTATTATTTGAGTTCTATAGTTTCTTTATTCAACTTTTGTTGGAAGATCTATCCAATGGTGAGAGAGGTGTGTTAAAGTCACCCAAGATTATTGTGTTGTGATCAATTTGGCTCTTAAACTTGAGAAGAATTTGTTTGATGAACATGGCTGCTCCATTGTTTGGGGCATATATATTTATGATTATTAAGTCTTGTTGGTGTATAGTTCCCTTAAACAGTATGTAATGTCCATCTTTATCTCTTCTGATTAACTTTGGCTTGAAATCTACTTCATTTGATATGAGGATGGAAACCCCTGCTTGCTTCCACAGTCTATGTGAGTGGTATGATTTTCATTCTTGTCTTTTATTTCCTCTTCATGGAATATTTTTCCAAAGATATTTTGTAGTGCCAGTTTTCTAGCTATAAATTCTTTTAACTTTTGTTTATCATTGAAGGTTTTTATTTCATCATGAAATCTAAAGCTTTATTTTGCTGGATGCAAGGTTAGCATCCATTTTCTTTCAGAGCTTGGTATATGTTGTTCCAGGATCTTCTAGCTTTCAGGGTCTGTGTTGAAAAATCTGCCGTTATTCTAATTGGTTTCCCCCATGTGTAATCTGATTCCTTTCTCTCATGGCTTTTAAAATTCTCTCCTTATTCTGTATGTTGGGCATTTTTATTTTAATGTGCCTTGGTGTGGATTTGTTGTGATTTTGTACATTCGGTGTCCTGTAGACTTCTTGAATTTGGATTTCCAATTTATTCTTCGTGTTTGGAAGGTTTTATGATACTATTTCATGAATAGATTGTTTATTCCTTTGGTTTGGACCTCTATGCCTTCCTGTTTCTCAATAATTCTTAAATTTGGTCTTTTTATGCTATTCCATATTTCTTGAATGTTCTGCTTGTGGTTTCTTACCATTATCACTGTGTGGTCTACGTTCTTTTCAAAATTATATATTTTGTCTTCATTGTCTGATATCCTATCTTCCAAGTGATCTACTCTGTTGGTGATATTTTCATTTGAGCTTTCAATTTGGTTTATTGTTTCTTTCATTTCAAGGATTTCTGTTTGGTTTATTTTTAGCACCTCTATCTCCCTGTTGAGGTGATCTTTTGCTTCCTGTATTTGTTTATGTAGCTCCTTGTTGAAGTGATCTTTCACTGCCTGTATTTGCTCTCTTATATCTTCCTTGAGTTCACAGAACATTTTAACCATGTACATCCTAAACTCCTTCTCTGTCATTCCTCCTGCTGTGGCTTCCAATGATTCTGATGATGTTGTGTCTTCATTTGTTTGGGGCACTTTCTTCCCTTGTCTTTTCATGTTGCTCATGTGTCTTCCTTTCCAGCTCTGTGGGTCTAGATTGTTAATGTTTTTACCCTATAGGTTTGTAGTGCTTTTGTAGGGTTCCAAGACCTCTCCTTTGTGGGGAAGGACAATGTTAACAGATACCAATATCAACAATATACCACCTATAAAGAATTTGTTGTTATTAATAAGGTGTTTACAGTTTACTTTCAATGTACAGAAATGTTGGATTCAATTATTATCTATACTATAATCAGTAGTTTTGTAAAAAGGTCTACAGTTTCTGATGGTGGACCATGAAACTGGGGGTGGGGTGTAGGACGATATGCTGAGGAGCGAGGGTGTGAGGATATAGAGTTAATATATCTTAGGAAGTATGAAAGAGAAATCTAGTGAAGAGGGTTAGTAGCAAGAGAATAGATAGGATGTAATTTAGGGTAGACAAGTATGTGGGAAGACAGTAGAGTACATAAAACAAACACACATATGTACTCAGAAAAATTTAGGATGTTAAAATAATAAAATTTGGAGGGAGAAAGAAAGATGAAAGAAGAAAAAAGAGAAGAAAAAGAGGGCAAATACAATACCTCTATATTATATTATTAAGATGACTCAGTCCTCAAAATCCTATTTCATGCAAAGTTCTTGGTTTCACAAATGTTGGGGATGTGAGGGCTGGAGGATGGAAGGGTAGAAGAAAAAGAGAAAAAAATACTCGAAGGAAGAAAGCAGGATTGTTGCTGCTTGTTGAGGTAAGTCACTCCCCCATAGTGCAGTCTGTATCTTTCCTACTTCTCTTCTCATCCAATAGGTGAGGTTGTCTGTTGTAAGTTGGTGTCCCTGTCCTCTGGATGGTGGAGGTAACCAGGGTTGGAAGGATGGTCCTAGTGCAGGGTGCCTGAAAATGGGGAGTGGCACCTGCCAGTCCCTGCAGGGAGACTGGACCTCAGGGTCTCTTTTGGGGACTGCTCATATGACTTGAGTGTCGGGTACTATCTCTCTCTCTTGCCTGGAGATTTCCCAGTTCCTGGTCTCTCTGTTAGGCTCCAAACTTCAGCCCCATCTCTCTCTCCCCTAGCAGTTCCCAGATGCAGGACCTCTCATATCAGGGCTCCCATGGGCGGCGCCCTGGTCACACTGCACACCTGTGTTGGGCTGCTACTGTGTTGAGTTACTGCTGCTGGGCGGAGTTCGTACCTGGCCTCTGAGATTTGATCTGGGAACTGCCTCCACCAAATATAGTGAAGGAGGTGAGCCAACATGGAGGCAGTTTGTTCCTGCACTGGGGTGGCGGGTGGGGAGGGGGGAGCCAGTGATGGCATTGTGCTGGGGGTAGGTAGCAGCTGAGTGGCCTGCATGGGGGCAGAGTGGAGTCTGGGAATTCTGCAGAGGTGCATGCTGATAGTTGATTCTGCTGAGGAGCTGGCGATCCCTGCGTTGGCTAGAACTTCGGCCCTTGGGTGTTGGGAGCCAGGAGTCTGAATTCCTGCTTCAATGCTGAGGCTCTGAGGCTGGGAGCCCTGCGCAGGTCACAGCGCTGGTGATTTCTGTGGACAGCAGCTGTATAGGGGTCCTCTCACACTCTCTGAGATGCAGTATTCTAACTAGGTGAGATCTGGGGCACAGAGCAACACAGAATGCTGCCTCCCTCTGGCCTGCCATCTTCAAGTCCCCTCAAGGGCGAATATTGATTGTTGTGTTCTTAGTTTTCCTTTCTTCAGGTGTTTGAATCTCAATTTTTAAGGTATAAAATTGTTCTGCCTCAATGTTTAACTTTGGGGCCCTGCGTCTCTTTAGCTCTGATTAGCCAATCTGCTCACCAAAAGCTGGAGACTGGCACACTCCACCTTGACTTTGGGCAACCCATTTACCCTCTCAAAACCTGCATCCTTATGCCAAAAATAAGAACCTTCCCACCTGCCTTAAGTGGCTTTTCAAGGGGAGTTGGGAGCAGGGCATACCTGAGGCAGAAGATGTGTTGTGCACACATCCAGCCAGAGCCAGGCATTCCAGTATTGGGCTAAAGGTGGAGCACAGAGCTGGGCAGGGGGCTGCTCACTGAGGTAAGTCAACTCCCCCATAGTGCAGGGTCTGGATTCCACCTGGACTGTCCAGCACCCCTCTAGAGTGAGGTCTTCGTCTTGGGCTGATCAAATGAAACACACAAGATCCTGTTGTGTAAATTGTGTGTGTGTGCAAGAGGGAATCACCCTTCTCAGTGACTGGAGTTCTTGAACTCTTGTCCAGGAGAGCTCCTTGCTGGTTTCAAAGTGTCTGACAATCTAAATTGGTCATTAAACGGTAAGTAAGTGACTGGCTGGGTGGAATAATCCTCAGTGGGATTCAGGACTGTCATCTACCTAACTGTAACACGAACATTAATACTTAATCCTTGAACTTTCAACTTGTTTTGTGACTAAAACTTGGACCTTTGTGATGTTATTAAAGAGGATTAAAGTTGTATACATTTGTTGTGCATTATGTAGCAGGTACTCAGAAAACTATTGCATGGAGTTAGAGCAAAGGAGTTGGGTAGGTAATATTGACTTTACAGAGGCCAGGCAGAAAATACAAGCTTTCCAGAGGAAGGAGGAGTTGGGATCTGAGGTCAGATGGAGAGTACCCATCCTGTCTAGAGGGGAGAACAAACATTCTTCCTCTTTGGCACACATTGCCATGGGGAATGGAGGTCCAGGGTTACCATAAAAATTCTAGACTTTTTATGTGGCATATCCCAGTTTTCAAATGTTGAAAACCAATTTTAGTTCAAATAATGATGATGCACCTGTGGGTCAAATACAACATGTCTGTGGGGCTCGTGCTGGTGCCTGAGCCCTTGATGTGCGACTTCTGCTTGAAGCATGCTTTCTGTTTCCCTCAGGGCAGGATGTGGCCGAGCAGCCAGCACTGCCTGCAGCAGACTCAGCTCCCGCTGGAGATGGGCCCTGGGGTCAGTGCCTGCTGCTCTGTAGTGCTGGGCACACAGCAGGAGGGCCTCAGGGGACTCCGGCTTCCTCTGTCGCATTGCTAGCCTGCCCCCTCCCCTTCCTTCTCTGGATGTGTTAAGAGGCCTGACTGGTAGCACTCAGGTGGCTTTCCCAAGACCTGGCACCGTGGGAGGGACTGGGTGTGAGTCTGAGAGTGTAAGTCCCTCACAGCCAACTCGGGGTCTGTGGGTATGTGAGTGTTTGTCTTGAGTGTGTGTTGGGGGGGAGAAGAACATGTCTTTGCCACCTTTTCCCTGTGATTCAATAGATCCAGTTCCTTAATCAGACGGTGTCCTTGACTCTAAGTTCTGTGTTTATAAAATGATCTTCCGAGGTGAAAATGCATACATTACTCTATTACATAGATGCTTTAATTTTACATCTCATCTAAATTCCAGAGCTTCAAAATGTGAGAATATGGGTGGCTTAAACAGGAAGTTTTCTAATACTATCAGGAGATATTTTATTTTTTAAACAATATTTTACTTCTAAAGATGCAGCATGGGAACTTATAATTATAACTTGACTCATATTTCTTTATTTATTATTTTAGCTATATAAATTTATGTGATAATTTGGTACCTGTACACAGGTAGCATAATTTTGGAACACTTATTATGTGCCCAGCTCAGTTGACTGAAATATGACCCCACAGGAGTTCCATGTCCTAATTCCTGGGACCTGTGAATGTTACCTTTCAGGGAAAAAGGGCTGATGTGATTAGGTGAAAGATTTTGAATCGGGGTGAAGTGGAACCCCCTTTCTCCACTAAAAAATCTTAACTGGGCCTCTCCAGAAATCTTCACCCAGACTAATTTTAGGACTGTCAGCAAGAGTCTCTGCAAAAGAGTCCATTGTAGATAAACTTCCTATTTTCGTGTTGCCCTGTTGATTTGGCCACTGGTCAAGAAAATACCAGCACTTCAGGTGCTGGACACCCCCTTACTAGTTTTTCACAAACATATACAGTAAAGTACTTTGAAGAAATGTGCAAACAAGGCCTCTGCCTTGAGCTGGGCTTCACAGAGATGTCTACATTTTTAAGATAAGTTACAAATGGGCTCCATGGTCACAGCTGGCAGGGGGAGGAAAGAAAGGGGAGAAGAGGCTCTCCCTTTCTCAAGTGTTGTCCTTGAAGAGTTAACTTGTCCAGAACAGTGAAAGAAAAAGCTGATTTTATGTGAACTTCTGCAGACTGTGAACTTCTGAGCCCCTCCTCTTACATGCTGAAACTCCCTGAACTCGGGGTTCAGGGGGTTGATTGATTACAGCAAAAGCTGTGCCCTCTGAACCTGGCTGCAGCCAAATAAAACTGTTTCCTGCTGTCTTGGGTGCCTGGCCTCGTGTGTCCCTACAACAGGGGAGATATTGAGTCATCTGGGTGGGTACTCAGTGCCGTCACACATGTGCTTACATGAGGGAGCAGAGGGAGGTTCTGCACACTCAGGCCACGAAGGAAGACAGAGAGACCTGAAGACGTTGGCCTTAAAGATGGAGGGGGTGCCTAAGCCGAGGATGGCTGGCAGCCCCTAGAAGAGGCCTGGAAGGACTCTCCCAGAGCCCGCGGACAGCACAGCCCTGCGGACCTCTCCACTTTGCCACAGGGATGCTGATTTCAGACTTATGGCTTCTGAGACGGAGAGAGAACAAATTCATGATTTTGAAAACCACCAAGTTTGTGCTAATTAGTTACATTAGCCCCAGGAGACTAACACACCAGCTCTGTGCTCAGGATCTGACAGAGACACACCATCTCATTTAAAATTTGGAACCAGTCTTGATGGTAGCATATGTATATGTTGGTAGTATCACATGTATATAAATGTGTGTGTGTGTGTGTGTGTGTGTGTATGATACCATCAACATATACACCTGCTACCTTCAAGGCTTCTTCCAAATTTTAAATTATTTTGTGTTAAAAATTTAAATATTTTATTTTAATTTTTATTTTTATTTAAAATTTGGAATAGCCATAATTTATTTACTTTTGTGATCTCTAGTTGTGATCAAGATTCAATTTTAAATTGTAAGGTAAACCCAAATATAAAATTATACTAACAGTAATATGTGCTTAAAGATTTAATATACAAATAAATGTTTCCTTGATGCTTAAAAAAATTTAAATATTTTAAATTAATATGTGCATCGTATGTTTCTCTGTATGTGTTGTGTGTTCTCACATGACTCTATCATTCAATTAATATTAATATTAATATTCAATTAATATTACTGTCAACTAATGTGTTCGGCATTGTTGTAGGTGCTGGAGAAACAGAGATGACTGAAAAAGATAATCCTGGTCTTTACTGATTCTTTAATAGACAAAATAACAGCATTCTCTAAAGTTGTATGTTTAATTGACATGAAAAAATACTGAAAGCAGGGTAATCAAGAGTGTGTGTATGATTTTTGTCTAGAGAATCTGTCTTGGGGGAGGGGATCTGGCTTAGAGACCGACGAAAGGAAGTGACAAGTGTGAAAGGCCTGGGGAACAGCATTTGGGCAGTGGGACAGCTGGGAGATCTGCAAGCAGGAAGAATGCCAGGTGGTTGTCACGTGAGCAAAGTGATGACTCCAGTGACAAGGCAGTAGGCAGGAGCACGGGACCGGTCCCAGGGGAGAGGTGCAGACCCTAGAAAGAGCCTGGAACTTGCTTAAGTGTCAGGGGCAGTCCCTGAAGGGCTCCGTGCAGGGGAGTTGTGGAGTGGAGAAGTCTTCTAGGCAGCACCGCACAGTCCAAAAAGTAAGGTGCCGTCTGAAATCTACGACAGCTTGAGGTGCAAAGGTAGAGGCCCGTGACCTGCTGCTCTCCGGTCCCTGTCCCAGCGTTCAGGGGCTGACCTCGTTTCTCCCTCACTTCACTCCATGACTCAGCAGTGAGGAAGCAATCGCTTCTTTTTAAAGACAAGAAACCAGAGCTTAGAGAGGTGGACTCCCTTGGCCACAGTTCACGCATCTCCACGGAGCTTGGCTGGGAGCCCCAGGCCTCCCGACCCCTGGCCCAGGGCTCTCTGAAACATGGGGTGCCCCCGAGGGAGCTGAGCCCACCTTCCCAGGCTCTGTATGGCACCCAGTGGTGGAGCATCCTCTGAGGTGCCCCACCAAACGACTCCCTGCAGACCTTTCCCGAGGAAGCAGAAATGAACCCTCTCAGGGACCCCGCAGACTAAATTAAGAGCTACCCGCGGGTGGCCCCACAGGGGCACCATCTGCTTCACAGAGCAGCAGGGAAGGATGCTGGTGTGGCCCCCATGGTGCTGAACCCCAGGGGAGACCATGGCTCTCCTCACACCTACACGGCAGCAGGTATGAGTCAGGGTCATGATCCTAACTCAAAACAGAAGTGGGATTTACCAGGGAACTCAGTTTTGACTTGCAGCTGCTGCTGAGCCCATCTGGGCTCTTTGCTGGGGATTCATCTGAGCTCCAGGGGGTTTTGCTGTCCTCCATTGCCTGGAGAGGAGGAGGTGTCTGGAGCTCCCTGTTGCTGCTGCTCCAGGCTGATGTCCCTGTCTAAGCTTTAGCCAGGCGCCCATTGCTGTGGCCTCTTGTCCCTCTGGGAGGGAGAACATTCTACTGGTGCCGGCCCATCTGCACCACACCGAGACTTGGGGCACTCGCTGAGGTTGCCTCTAGATGTGTCTAGACCCACCGCACAGACATTTCTTCTGCTCCCACGCCATTCTCAGCCCAGTCTTGGGACCGTTTGCTGCTGCCCAGGCTCTGCCTGTACCTGAAAGTTTTAAAATCTGTCAGGACTCGGCTTGGTGTGCACATGACCCCAAGTCTTTTCATTGCTCCTTGTCCTTCCAGCCCGGGGAAGCTTTCCATGCTCTCAGGGAACCCAAAGCCTGGTCCATCCTGCCTGCGCATCTTTGTGTTGTACTAGAGGGCTGGGTCTTAAAACCGAAATCCCCAAATTGCATCCTGTGTTTTCTCTGCTTTCTAGTGCTCCACAAAATAAAACAAAGAAAATCCTGTTAGTCCTTCAAAATATGAACCCTTCCACTCCATGATATGGCAGGAAACATGTTTCAAAGTTAGGCTGCCCGCCTTGAATCCTAACTAGGTGTTCCACATATGAGTGGGGACACACATATGACCTTGTCTTCTGATTATTTAACCCCTGCCTGATGGGTTGTTTTGAGGATTGTAAAAGACAATGTCAGCAGGGCTCTTGGTACAGTGCTGGGCTGCTCCGGTTATGGCGAGCTAAGCAGATTTCCAGTTTGTGGTCAGCATTGTGTTTCTCCACCTGTGCATTTTGGGAGGTCTCCAGGACCAACTGCAGGTTGAGTGATTTCCTAGAAAGACTCACAGAAGCCATAAAATCTGGTTTCTAATGGTTTGATTTATTACAGTGCTAGAGACCTGATGTTTGTGTCCCTCCCCCAACTCGTGTGCTGAAATCCTAACCAAGGCGATGGCATCAGGACAGGGTCCTTCGGGAGGGATTAGTCATGAAAGCAGATCCCTTCCAGATGGGCTTAGTGCCCTTATGAAAGACTGCAGAGAGCCTCCTTGCCCTTTTTGTCATGTAGGGACACAGCAAGAAGACAGCTGTCTATGAACCAGGACGTGGACACATACCAGACACCAAATCTTCCATTGCTGTGACCTTGGACTTCCAAATCTTAAGAACTATGAGAAATAAATTTCTTTTGCTTATCAACCATTGTGGTTATGGTATTCTGTTAAAGCACCTGGATGGACTAGGACATACGGTGAAGGGACACGGGTCAGAACCAACAAGAAGATGCACACAGCAAGGAGGGATCCAGGTGTAAGCTTCTGGTTTTCCTCTTCCAATGGACTTGTGCACACGTGGCTTACTTCTCCCAGTAGTGACATGAGGGATGCACAGAATATTAATAACCTGGAAGTTCACCTGAGCCTCTGTATTAGAGATTTTCTTGGGAGGTGATCATGTGGACATGGTTGACTGCCCATGTGGCTGACCTTTGGCATTGAGTGGGTACCAAATGACCCACAGACTGCCACAAAAATCACATTGTTATCTGTGTTATCTGGGATGAACCACAGTCCTCGGGCAGATAAGAACCCTAGCCAGGCTGGATACTCCAAGGGCTTAGAGCTTGGTCAAGGGATAAACCTTTCCTTAGACAAGTCTAACTGTCCACTGTACAACCCATGTCTTCATCCTAGTCCAGCCCACAGTGTTCCCCTGACTCACTCAGCACAGTGTTGGTGTGCATCAATGTCCACTCATCTTGGTTGTCTCCTGTCACCTTCCTCTGCCTCACTCTCCCTTTCTTACCCACGCTGGAGAACCATCTTGCTCTCAAACCTTCTCTTTCGCCTTCCTCCATCCACTTAGGCAGTCCACTGGCCTCCTGCCTGCTGCTTGCATCTGCGCCGCCTGTCCATCCTCACTGTGAGGACACTGTTTACTTTAGGGATAAGTTCCTCTAACTGGCCTCTCGGCTCTCTGGGCCAGCCCATTCTCATGTTGCCCTCTAAATAGCATTAGCCAGGTCCTGTCCTTGGCTCCCAAGTCTTTGGCAAGGCTGTTTACCTAAAATATTCATGCTGTCTTGGCGAGATGGCTTTGCTTAGTTTCCTGGCCCCTTTCCCTGTCACTTCTTCCTGGTCTTCTGAATCGATGTTGTTATTCAAATGTGATTATTCCCACCCCTGGGGATTTGCTCTGTCTGGAATATTTTTCCTCCTTCCGCCGCACTGCTCTGCAGGCCCCTTTTCTGTGCCCCCACCATCCACCCACCCAGGCAAGCCAGCTCCCTCTGGGCTCAACCAAAATGTCTCCCTGGAGCGGCCACCATGATTGTCCCTGGGTGCCTCCATAGTGCCTTGGAGGATCTGAGGCTGGAGTTCTTTTCAAATTGTAACCGAGTGTTATCAAACCTGGGCTGGGCACAGGCAGATTTGGCAAAAACTTGTCTGCTCAAGAACCAGTGAAGAAAGTATAAAATCTGGGTGAAGCTCAGCATTTTGCTCTGGGCTTTGCTAAGGTTGATTCCTAAACACGCGGGATTAAGTTTTGATTCTCTTTTATTCCTTTGCACAGGCTGTGGTTTTCAATGGAAAAGATTTATTTTAATTCTTAACCTCAGAACGGTTTCTTCTTTACTCCTCCCCTTTGCTTTTTGTTTTCTGCATAAATCATTTTCCCCTCCTCACTCACTCTGCCCAGGAATTTGCAGCCCACAGTCACTTTATCATGTAATACTCAGCTATAAAGCAAATCAAATACCCAGGTAGCTTTTGCTTTATGAGAAAATATTATGTTTGAACTCTGGTTTGGAAGCGGGTTGTCATTTACTAGCTGTGTTTTAATATTGGGTTGTTTTTCTGTTATTGCCTTAGCGGCTGCAAGAAATCCCAATGGTCTCAGATACTGCCACCTGGTGGTGAACAGAATGATAACCACTTCAGCAAAAGTAGGTAATCCTTGAAGGCTAAACACCCTTGCTGGGGAATTGCAGACAAGGAGAAGGGGAGAATCACACCAATTCTGGAAAGCTCCATGCTAGTAATTATGGGAGGCATGTAATTATGGAAGGCATGTTCTAGTGTATAGCTCATATAATCTCCACTGCAGCTCTACAGTTGCTATGATCTCTTTACAGGTTAGGATATACAGCCTTCAAGAAATCAATTTGCAAGAGAGCTGAGACCTGGGAGCTTCATAGCTGGAAGCATGTGACCCCCAAGCCCAGGCTCTTTTCATAACCCCTAATTATCTCCTATAGATGGAACTTGCCTTCTAGAAAATTTGGACTCACCCCACATTCTCTACTCTTTGTCTATGTAGGGACAAATGATGAGTGAATTCACATATTTGGTAGGATGCTGTTTGGGAGAGGATTTAAGTTGGTCTCCAACAGGGATGGAGCCATTAGGATAAACAGGTAGAAGTTATGTAAAGAAAAACCTCAGCTCAACAAAGAGGAGCTTTTGATTCCTAAATTGTTTCTTTCTTTGAGCTACTTCTTCAACTCACCTGACACCTGCTCATTATCGTGTGGTCACTGGAGTGCCCTGTCTCTCTCAGGGCAGTGAATCCTCAGGAGAGGGAAACCCTGGCTGACTCTTCTGTCCAGAATCTAGGACACAAGCTGTGTAGTAGGTATAAAACAAAGTATTTGGTGAGAGAAGGAATGAGTCAGAGAAGTCTCTCCTGGGCTTTCTTGGGAGAGATGGACGTCCTTCCCTGAGAGAAGGACACATTGATGCTGGAGGACCACTGCCAGGTGATGCTCTGAAGGGCTCTCTAGCTCCCATTTTTCCAAAGGAAGGAAAACATCTCCTTGCTCTTTTGGTGGAGCTGGCCAAGTGACTGGCTTTGGCTGGTGGCATGATGCAAGTAGAGGCCTGTGCCTTGTGCAGGATGCCTTTTTTAGAAGGGCAATGTGCCCCAGGATGAGGGACATGTGATGTGTGGTGTGTGGCCACCCTGAACTTGTTTACAGCCCCAAGCAGCGGCTCCAGCCACCGTAGCTGACTTGTAGACCTGCGAGCGAGAAAAATATTTATTGTTGTAGGTCACTGCAATGTTGGCATTTTAAAGAATGCAACAGTGCCAACTAGCATACTCGAAGAAAAATTAAAACCAAGGAATGGAAGCCATAGAGAGGCAGACTGAATCACAACCAGCACTCTCTCCAATTCTTCTTTTGTCTACATAAAGATTTCTATTATCTATAAAGACAGGGGACATTGATAGATTTGGACACATTTTGGGGCTGGAGCTGTGCACTGTGAAGGTTGTTCCATAAAACAGGGGATGAATGATGTGTAGTTCTATGAATAAGGTGAATGGCAGAGAGAGGGGGGGGGAAGAAGGGAGAGGAGGAGAAGGAGAAGGAGGAGGAGGAGGAGGAAGTGAGGAGAGAGAGGAGGAGGATGGGAGGGGAGAGGAGGCAAGAGGAGGGGTAGGGAAGAAGAGGAGAGGAAAGTAAAAGAGGTAAAGCGAGATGTAAAAGAATAGTGAGATATTGGGATATGATTGCTATGAATTGCATTTTTCCCCCAGAAGTTCCTGTGTTGGAGCCCTACACCCCAATGTGACAGTATTTGGAGATTGTGCCCCTAGAGAGGTAAGATTAAGTAAGGTCACAGGGTAGGACCCTAATTAAATAGGATTGTTGACTTGCAAGAAGGGGGGATGCGGCCCTTGGCACACGCAGAGGAAAGATCACGTGAGAACACAGCAAGAAGGCGGCAGCCTGTCAGAAAGAGAGCCTTTACCAGGAATCACATCAGCTGCACCTTGATCTTGAGATTCCAGGCTCCAGAACTGTGAGAAATAAGATTCGGCTATTTAAACCACCCCACTGTGGTATTTTGTTATGGCATCCAGAACAGATTCAAGACATGGTGTGTGGCTCACTGTGATTTTTTTCTACCTTCCTGACCAGGAGGCAGAGACTTCCAGGTCCATTCCATGCAGGGTTAGGGCAGGGATGAGGGAGGCTCACAATGAGAATTTAGGATGTTTCTCTGACTGCTGATGTGAAGTCACCAATCGAATCTGTGTGTCTGCCACGTGTTGAGGGATGGTCAGGATACTATGGATGTCTAGCGAATTCCCCAGGCCATCTAATCCTCCATTCAGACACTCTGGAGGCACAGACCACTGCACACATGTCTGACGGGTTGTCCTCCACCCCAGCCTCCTTTCTGCACTGGGTCAGAAAGGCTCCTCACATTCCTGTCCCTCAGAGGGGACCATGTCCCATCCTAAGAATTCTCTGTCTCTCTTAGAAAATAACTCCATGTTCCAATTATCCAGGTTTGGTTCCTGATATGTTAATTGGAGCTTCAGAAATGTATACTATATATTGCGAGGAAGTGGGATTTTCAAAATATTATCTTGAAAATTCTATTTTAGTATTGAAAAGATGAATAGCAAATGTGCTTTCTTTCTCTTTGCATTTCTGCTTTCAGAGTCCCAATCTCTCGCTTCTTGCCAAGGCAGATGGAAGCCTTTGGTTGATGAGGGGGAAGGTCACGCACATGGAACACACAGCTAAAGGCGTATTAGCATAAACCCCATCCCTGCCATCATTGTAATGTCCTTGACAAAAGGGTCACATTTCACTTCCATCTGCACTTCTTCATGATGTCTAGTACACAGTAGGGTACGCTTGGTGGGGATGACCTGTAACTTGTCTCCATTAGTCAGGATTTTCTTAGTTTTAGCTTTGAAAGTCTCTGGTCCTGGGAATTTCTCAAACTAGGGAAACAGGGCAGTTGCCTACCCCTATGTACACAATCCATAGTTGTTACTAAGGAAGGCGGTGATTTGCTCGATATGAAATGATCATCATTAGTCTCTGGAGTAAACAATAATCATGTGTTTGAGTTTCCACATGCTTCATCTGTGACTTCTGAATTTCATAACAGTGGTTTCGCTCAGCCAACAACTAATTGACTCATAAGGTCTCACTGTAACTAAAACACGATTATCTCTCACAAAAGAAGAATGAACAGCCCAGATTCATCTGTTTGCTAATTGTTCTTTCTGGCCCTTTGGTTCTTGGCCATAAAAACTTCTGGACTTCAAAGGACTCGAGAAATGGTTGGCTGTGGCACAAAAACAAGAGGAAGACCTACTTGTCCAATCTATTGAAGTCTTGTATTGATGAGTTCACACTGTCAGCCATTGCACCTTGTAAGAAATATCAGCACAAAGGAGGAGAGGGATTCTCCTGAGTAGTTGGTAATAGATGGAAGTCTTCGCCATGGAACTGGATTCAAAATGGTGGAGGGCAGGGGGTGGGATTCAGGAGACATTATATTATATTCTCATCCTTGTTCCCCTGGCTGTCATGCCATAACTAAAGTCACTGGCTAAACATAAGTGAATAAACCTTAGTGCTAATACATAGGGATTTATCATAGTTAAATTGTAACTCCTTATCATGACATAAAGTCCTATCATGACATTGGCCCAAGATGTCACTTCTTGCCACCTGCCAAGCCCTCAGTCTTACTCTAGTGCCTTGCCCTGGGACATCCCCAGACCCTTTTCCAAGTCGTGGCTTTCACTCCTTCCTAGCTTTTGGCATAGACTCAACCAGTCTCCTGTCACCTGTTTCCTTTCTAAGTTATTACCTTCGACATCTCTAGAAACATGACATTGCTGCATCTTCTGTGACTATTAGGCCAGTTGTCTGGTGGCAAGTGTCCTCTGCATGGCTTATGCTTTGTACATCTTCTCCCCAGGGGCCTGGTTGGAGTGCGTGGAAGGCAGGATATGAGCAGTACTGGCCTGTGGATCCAGCCGAACACCACCTGAAATCCAATGTCCCCGACCCATAGCAACTCTCTCCCTACTTTCAAAAATTAAAACTTTAGTTTTGATAAAATATGTGTATTATAAAACTTGGCTTTAAAACCATTTCCAACTGTGCAATTCAGTAACATTAATTAAGTATTTACGGAGTGGTTCAACTATTACCTTCCTAAAACCTTTTCATTAACCCAAACAGAAAATCAATCCTAGTCATCTTCCCTGCCCCCAAAGCCCCTGATAACCTCTAACTTACTTTCTTTCTCTGTAAATTCTACCGCAGCTCCATTATTGTTCCACCAGACAGGGAGTTATATACCTTCAATGATAACCATATGAATTAACAAGACCTGGAAATTTGGCTAGAAGTAAAGCCTTCTGATGAGTTCATATATAAGTGTCAAGAATCTGCTCTACTTGACCCAAACTATGTTAGATGATGCAGGAGATACAGAACTATAAGATTTGGTCTTTACCAAGGCCAGAACAAACACTGCCTCTTGTTTCTTTTTTTTTCCCTAATATTTATTTATTTTTTCCTAATATTTATTTTATTTTATGTGGTGCTGAGTATCGAACCCAGGGCCTCACGTGCTAGGCGAGCATTCTACCACTGAGCCATAACCCCAGGCCTCTTGTTTCCTTTTGACATGAAAGTGTTAAGAATAATTTTTAATTTTTTGCAGTTTACAGTCTTAGAATTTTTTAACACTATTCTCAAGGTCGGTGGGTACTTGTCACTCTTTAATGGCCACACTAATGACCTGGACATTATGTTACAATGCATAGTCCAAGTAAGTAGATCTGGGATTGGGTCCTAGTTTGTGTGTACTGCTGGTCTATGGCCCACATTTTGAGTAGCAAGCCTTGAATAATTGTTGTCATTCAAGATGTAACTGACTGCCCTCCATGGGTCCATGCCATCAAGGTGCCTGTACTAGAGATACAGTGTATATATATGTTTACATATAATCTTATTATAGTCTATGTTTTATGAAATCTACCATAAGCTGCAGAAAGATTGAAAGGAAAAAAGGGTCAGATAAAATCTATCTGCTCATGTTTTTATCTTTCCTATTTCAAGTTTCTTCAAGGCAAAGACCTCTCTTTTTTTCTCTAGTTTTAATTTATAAAAACTAAATAAATTGGACTAAGCCAAATTCCCCCTTAACATTTGGCTTTGATTAGAAAGAGATAAACACAAAGAAAATACGCTGATATACTAATGGATTGCTCTAATGGATTGTCCTTTCAACTTTATCCAAGTTTATCCCTCACAGGCAAAACTGAATTTAGTTCAGCATGTAGCGTGGAATGGGGGTTTCCTTAGCGTGTTGACTGGCGGACCTCACAACCGCTCTGGGGTTCAGTGCTCCAGGAAGGTGAGAGCAGTCACCCGGTGAGGCAGCAGCCTGGGTGGACGAGCAGAGGCCTGAGGTCATGTCAGGGCCAGGGACACTCTGTGCTGCAGAGAACCTAACTCCATTTCCATTTCCCCTGTGACAAGGGACAGGAGTAACATACAGTCCAAGCCTTGGGAGGTTGTTTTAAGCTCAAATGTGACGAGGCGCGTAAAAATGCTTCTCAAAGTTTGATGCTATTCATTTGTTATTGTTATTGGATTCTAAGATTTTTAATTCCCTCCCATGTATGTGAATTAAAAAATCAGCGATTTCTGAAATCATCCTGTATATGTGGGTAAATCAGTATGACCCATAAACTCTTTCCTGCCAGCTTGAGTGTAGATCAACTTTCCTGCTGATAATTAGTGGTACTCTTAAACTTAAAGATGTTATTACAACTGTTCATTCCTTTTCATTCTTTTGAAAGCAATATGAAGATGCTGCTTCCTGTGACATCCTGTGACAACTCTTCATTCTCCTTGCTTGTTTTCCAGCACATCATGCTCCAGTTAGAAGGACACTTGGAAAAAGTGTAGGTTCTGGAGTCAGATCAGCTGCGGTTCCGGGCCTTCTCTGCTGCCCCCAGCGCTGTTCTCACTTCTTCTGGGCTCCTCCCTGCTATTGCGGGGGTTGGAAAACTGGGGACAAGCCTGCCAGCCTGGTTCCAGATATGGTTAAACCCTTCCAAGGAAAAAAATCCACTTGCACGAGACCAAAGAAAGAATGGAAGCAGAATCCCCCCCCCCCCGCCACCTTTTCTTTTCTTGCTGGCAGCAACGGCAGAGGTGAGATTTGGGCAGATGTGAGATTCTTTGCAACTGTGTTTTCTTAAAAATAGCTACTTATCTGGGGACTTTGGAGGTGGTATAGCAATGACAGTGTCTTCCTGAATTACCTACCTGCATTTGGGGTACCAATCCTTATTCTCCAGCAGCAGGGGGAAACCTAAACGCTGGTGATGGGAGAGACAGTCCTTCTTCCCAATGTTCACTACTTGGATGTGTCCATCGCTCCTGAAAGCCCCTCATGCCTAGTCAGGACGGATCCACTAGATCCTTCTCAACTTAACACACCTGGCCTGTTTCCTGTCTTTAAGCCTGGCTGACCTGGTCTGAGAATGTGGGTGAGAAACTCTAGTTCTTTATTCCTCAGTGTCCTCACCTGGAAAATGGACACAGTGGCTCCCAGAGCCCTTGGAAGGATTAAATCCACAAAATGTGTAAAATGTACAACACAAAACAGAGGTGAAGCAATGCTAGTGTTTTGTGTTTAGTCTCCCCACCCCTCCTGTCCTTCCTGACTCGTTGTATTCTTTTAGGTCCAGAGTTTTTCCATTTTTTTTCCTGGAATTGGTTAGAAATTTGGGTGCTGGGAAGCTCTGAGTGCTTTGGGTGTACTTGGTCCCCGGCCAGTTTGGTTTGGTCCCAAGTCTCAAGGTTCCTCTTTCAGATCGAGATTCCTTGTCTGTTTTTCAGGGATGGGCAAGGATGGCTGATGGCTGTCAGGGTTTTGTGATTATTAGCTGATAAAGTTGTCCTGAGAAGGTTCATCAGCACTTTCTTCATACATAAAAGCTCAAAGTCATTTTTAACCGTCTGATTCATTTGTCTTGCTCCTAAAAGTAGCAAAGTAAATTCCTGGCCAAAGAACATCTTCCAAGAGGAAAGTGGTCTTTTTATAATTCCTAGTCTACTTATAGGAACCCACCTGCTGTGACGCTTGCCTCTGAACTTGAGAGAGCTCAGTAATGAGCTGTCCTGGCCTGGGGGAGGCAGTGGAGGGAGAAGTGGTGGGGCCTGAGGGCTTCTGTTACTCCCAGCTCTGCCTTCACTGACTAGAGGACCCAGGCTGGGAACTACCTCTCCTGGGCTTTGATTTCTTCCTCCTAGAACCAGTAGACTCAAATCTCTGAAGGGGCTTTCTAGCTCTGGCATTTATGGAATGAGTAGAGGGCCTGGTGCCTCTCCTGGCTCCCCGTCACAGTCACTGTTCCCTCCCCTCTGCCTGTCCTTTCTGGGATGAGAAGGATCCCCTGAAGATCTTTCCCTCCACCCAAGGCTGGTGAGCAGGCTCCTTCTGTGGCTGGTTGCTGTGTGACCGTGGGCACGCTCCCATCGAATTCACTTCTGCGAATGTGTGCTGTTCTGCTCACTGTGCCAAGTGCAGGGGTCTTCCATGGGGGGACGTGGAGTGCTCATGAGGGAGAGGACGCAGACAGGTGAATGCCGTGGTGCCACCCAACACCACTGAATGATTGGCAGCCACAGGCCCTGACATGGCACCAGGGTCTGTCCAAACAGAGCGATTGTTGGCCAGGATTCTGAACAGGGCATGCTGGTTGTCCACCAGCCCCAGGATGGGACAGAGAAAACCCACTGTGTAAGTGATCCTCTAAGGGAGGGTCAACAATCATGGAAGTACAGTAGGCACCTAATCCCTACTGAGTGCAGCTGGCCTGAGAGCAGCTGTCTTGGCAAGTTCCTTGGGGCAGGTGACATCTGAGCAGAGTCTTGAGAGCTGAGGGATGATGGCCGGGGGATTGATGGAAGGAAGAAATCCAGAGAGAGGAAAGGGCATGAGCAAAGACCAGCAAGGCCGAGGCAGCACAGTATGCATCTCTGAAACGCCAAGTTAAAGGATAAGAGTTGTGTTACAAGGCTGCAGAGAATAGACAGGACCCAACACTCAGGTCCTTGGACTAGAATGACATGGAATTTAGATTATAGATTCATCAGAACAGGGCTAGGAGACCTCAAGAACAATACTGCTTGGGTTCCATGACCAGTTCTACTATTTCCTGGTTGTATGACCTTTGGAAAACTTGTCAGAGTCTCTGGGCTTTACCTTACCTATGAAGTACAGCACCTTCCTTTTAGAATTGTGGCGAAAATGAAGTTTATTCAACTTGAGAAAGGCTCAGGAAAAATGTGTGGTGTGTAGTAAATGCTCAATAAGTGCTGGTTATTGTTCTTGTATTTCATTGATTCTAAGATGCACATTTTTCTTTTTCTATAGCTTAGCATCTTAAAACTTTGGTGTGATGTATGGTGGATGGTACTTGGCAATCTCTGCCAAGAAGGCAGCAGATGTGATGCTGCCCACGCCGGTGAGGTTGGGCAGAGCTGTTTGTGCCTGACTTCAATTACACGGTTGACTCTACAGAAGTCAAATTTAGTTCCCATTCAAAATATCTGAAAAGAATACACTCTGATTGTGCATGGGATCCCAAAGCTATTGAAGGTATGGAAACAGAACAGTAGAAGGTGGATTTGAAATTAGTGAAGCAAATATTCCATTGGTGGGGTAAGGATTCCCCATTTTGGAAAGCAAAACCAAATGCTTATATATCTTTGAAGGGAGCTGCCTTAAGAGATGAAATCATATTACATTTCATTAATATAATACATGTAAAAGGGCTGCCTGTCAAGCACCAAGCTTTACAACAGAAGTTATCAAATTCCTCAAAATAGATGAAAATATTTCAGATCAACAAGATAAAGGTGTGACCCATTGGGATGCCCCACAGGGCTAGGTGCCATAGTTTGATTGGCAGATTTTTTTTTCTTTCTTAATGATAAACAAAATAATGGCACAAGGAATAACTGACAGCAGGTTGCATTAAGTGAAATACAATGCTGCTGCTGTTGTTATTATTGCTGGACTGTAGCTGATGGGCCATTGAGCACGGAATGACATTGTTACATTTGTGTGGTAAGAAAATGACTTTGTCATCAGTTCTCTTTCTGTGACATGAGGAGAGGACTGGATTAGATTCTCCAGGGCTTCTTTCTCCTCCGAGAGTCTCTGCATCTGAAATTCCAATGCTGTGTGGACCTCATGGAAGCTGAAGCTTTTCCTTCCGGCTCCCACAGGGCACTTGGAGCACTGGCGAGGCCTGCTGACTCCCTCTCCAGACTGTCAGATACCCATTACTGCTAATGGCCAGGCTTACGCGCTGGAGGCAACCTTTACAGAGAATTTGCAGATGGGGTAGGGGCATCGATCGGCAGCTCCTTGAAAGCCAGTGCTCACAGAGATGTGGTCCCTGGGTGAAAGATGCTGGGTGCGTGCCTCAGTTGAAGGAGCCATTAGCAGATTAATGTCCTGTAGTGAACGCCAGGAATAGGGGATAATGGCTTTTTTAAGGGAGGGGCCCAAAGAAGTCATATGAGCCCCTGTGACCCCAGGATCTTGAGGGAGCTGAGGTCCATCTGGACAGGCAGCCTTCTAACTCTGGACAGGTCAGTGTGTGGGTTACAGCTGGCTCAGATTCTGTTGCATCTTAGCTGAGTGACCTTAGCCCAGTCTCTCAGTCCCTCTGAGGTTCAGTTTTCCCATCTGTTCAGGGAGATCATCGACAACTAATTCACAAGGGTCCCCGGGAGACAAAGTTAAGTAACAAATGGAACCTGCCCAGCCACGTGGCTGACGTGGACTAGATGGTCTGTGCATTTTCTCGAGCTTCATTATTTGCTGTCAAGTTTCTTTCTTTCTTTCTTTTTCTTTTTTTCATTTCTCTGCCTAGAATGAGACCGGATGAGAAACAAAAGAATCCAGAATGTCTCAAGAACTCCCACACATCAACAGTAAAGAGATGAAAATTCCAACTAAATGTGCAAAAGTCATGACTAGATGTTGTCCAAAAGAAGAATCTGAATGGGCAATAAACGCGCCAGGGTGCTCAATGTTGGTAATTTTGAGATGCTGCCCAGAGCCGCTGGAATCGTGGAGGGGGACAATATCCAGTGTTGGTGAGGGAGTGGAGTCCACAGAACTCCAGAACTTTGCTGGTGGGAGCTAAAAATGGTGCTTTGAAAACCTGTCAGTGTCTCATAGAATTAAACACGCACTCGTGACACGACAGCAAATCCAACTCAAACGGCAGGGTCGTATGCCTCCTCCTCTGTTGGGGTTCAGCAGAAGGTGCATGGAGTGGTGGACTGAAATGTGGTTAGTGATGATTAAAACTGATCACTACACATTTTTGTTTTTAAAAATCATGTGACCCATAGGATAAATTTCAAAAAAAGGAGAATGGTCCATAAAGGCTGCAGAATCTGCACGGCCTGCCTTCGGGCCCCTATTTTCCTCTTGCCATGAGCCTTATTCTCCAGCTGAATAAAAGGCAAATCGTTTCCCCTGAAGTCTTCTTCTTTTAGCTTCCAAGTCGTGGTGCCCTCTTCCATCTGTCTGTGGTTTTCCTTCCTGATGTGTGTCTTCACCTGTCTTGGCCTCGGCCTTGTGATCCCTTGTGAACTCCTCACTATGGTCCCCTCTCTGGAGATTTCCCGTTTCTCCCAGGCCCGGCAGTTGCTTCCTCCTCTGTGCTTTTGAGATAAGACCATACTTACTTCTTCAAACATCTCCACCCTGGCGGCGGGCGGGGCGGGGGGGTGTCACTCCAGGGTTTACTTATAGCATAGCCCCCTTCATGGAAGCTCTCTGAATTCACTTTTCCCGGTACCCACAGCACAGTCCAAACTCCTTCCTGTGGAATATGGAGCTTGTGGTATTCAGCCCTGCTCCCTGACTTCATCTCATCTCTTCTTCCTTGGCTCAGGAGAGCCTTCCTCTAGCCCCTGGTACCCATTCAACTCCTCCTGCTGCAGATGCTTCTTCTATCCCTCATCCCAGCCCTCGGCAAGGGTCTCTGCTTGCTTGTTACTTGCAGAGTGGCTTCCTTGGTCACATGGCACAAGCAACTTCCATGGCCACCCTGACATTCTGCCAACCTGTCCCACACTTCTCTCTCACAGCCGTAGACCCAGTGTGTTTATGTGTGGCTTATGTAGTACCTGCCCGCTCTGCATACTCCAAGTTCCATGAAGGCAGCCTCTGCAATAGCACCATAGATTGGCACTCGGAGCCTCAAACAAGTCAGGCATTGAAGGGGTGTGGGGCCCGTTAGAGGTTTAATGAATGGCCAGATTAATGATGTATCTCAATTTAAAGATGAAGAGAAGCAAAGAATTATTTAATCTATTGATATTACAGAATCCAAATTGAGGACAAATACTTTGTCCTCAATTAAAAAAAACTTTATCATCCTTTTTACATTATAAAAATACATGATCACAACAATTCTAACGAAACAAAAAGTTATAAAAAAGTGAATAATTTCCTCTGTTTTCCTGTAGTCCCTCTTCTTTATACTAACAAAAGCTAAAAGGTTCTATATGTGAAGATTTTACATATATATATGTATATTTCTTGTTTTATGCATGTATTTATACATGTGCATATGAAGTTTTGATTTTTTAGATAAAAAATGGGATGATATTCTACACATTACACTGTTCCTTGCTTTTGTCCATTTAATACATTTCTTTTAATGACACATAGACATTTCTCCAAAAAATACAGACAGGCCTCTTTGTTGTTAATAGCTATATACTAATTCACAATACAGGTGGTATAGTATTTCAATCAATTGCCTGTTGATGAATATCGAAGTTATTTCCAGTGTTATTTCCACTCCTGATAACCATGCAGTAAATATCCTGATACAAATCTGTCCTTATACACTAGGTTCTCTCACAATAATGCAAATGCTGGGAGCAAAAGCAAGTGTATTTTAAAATAGATCCCAGCAGACTGTCTTCTAGAGGAGGAATTACATCTCCTTCAGTAGTGCATGAATGTGTCCATTTGCCTCTACCCTAGCTAAGAATGGATGTTCTCGTTTCTAAAAATGTCTTGCAGCATCCTGTTAGCTGTTGATGAAGGTTTCAGGGGAAGGCATCCGTCTTCTGGAGTCCTGAGTCCTAGCAACTTCAAGACATATTCATCCTCCTGAATAAACACAGGTGTAGGGAGCAGAGCCTGCGGTCCACCCTGGCATGGTCCCCCATAGAACCCCCACTCGGTGCAGTTTCTGGAGCGTTAGCTGAACTATCCCTGGAAATAAGCACAGCCTGGTGATGGGAGCATATGGACAATGGACAGGATCAAGTTTATCATGATGCTGTGTCATGGGAGATGGGGTGTTAGATTCACACCGGCTGCTTTACTTAACAGCATTAGCAGGAGGAGCCTGTGAGTGGCATCTATGCTGTAGGTTTATTTGAAGGGCAGATGGGAAGGAGAGAAATGGAGGCGACAACTCAAAACCAAAGGAGCAAAGGACGAACTCTCCCTGTAACTGTGATTCCTCTCATGGAGATTTTGAAGACATCAGAGATGCTTCTTCAGACCTTAGTGACAAATGAATTTGAGCCTTTTCTTTCAGTTGGACCCTCATTTAATGCTTCTCCCAACTGAAAGGGCATAGGCAGCGCCTTTGCCAAATGCCAGATGATTCTGGGAAGGGCTGTGGGGAGAGAAGTTTTCTGCTTTTGCTTTCTCCAGCTTTGCCTCTCAGAGCCTGGCTAGCTTATCCCACCTGAGGGGGTGGCTGGCTGGTGTGGCCAAGGAGCGTGGGACCTAGGATGCTTTAAAAAGTGTTTCTCCTACTTCCGTTTCCCTCTTAACTCCACCTAATCTTTGCTTTATTGCCTTATGTTCTGTGCTAGCCTTTACTGATTTTTTAAAGAATTAAAATTTTTCTTTTTTTAAAAAATGTTTTCATTATTGCATTATAGCTATAGATAATAGTGGGTTCATTTTGAGATATTTGTACATGCATGGAAAAATAGTTTGCTCCATTTCAATTTCCAGTACTTCCTCTTTCCTTCCTTTCCTCCCTCCCCTTTAACCCACTTCTCTCCTGTCTTCCTTCTATTTATTGATTGGCTTTTAAATTGGTGCTTTGTATATACACAAAGGTGAAATTCACTGTGGGGCATTCATGTACGGACATGGTGTATTTTGGTCCATTTCATTTTGCCCCTCTTCCCTTTTCCTGTCTCTCTCCCCCCCCCATTACTTTCCTCTCCTCCCTTGATCTCTGTTTTAATCAGCTTTATCGATGCTGTGACTAAAGGACCCAACTAGAGCAATTATAGAGGAGGAAGAGTTTATTTGAGGGCTCACAGTTTCAGAGGTCTTAGTCCATAGAAGACCAGCTCCATTCCTCAGGGCTCAAGGTGAGGCTGAACATCAGCGTGGGAGGGAGGTGGAGGAAAGCAGCTCTCATCAGGGTGATCAGAAAGGAGAGAGAGAGAGAGAGAGAGAGAGAGAGAGAGAGAGAGAGAGAGAGAGAGACACACACACTTCGCTTGCTTGCCAGATACAGATAAGTACTCCAAAGCCGCACTCTAACTTCCACCCCCTGCAGCCACACCCCACCACTTCAGTCACTACCCAGTTAATCCCATCAGGAAGGGATTCACTGATTGTGTAAAACTCACAACCCAAACATTTCTCCTCGGAACTTCTTGCATTGTCTCACATGTGAACTTTTGGGGGACACCTCACATGGAAACCATAATAATCTCCCTTCTATTTTCATGGGATCCCCTGTCTTTTCCCCCTTATTTTGCCCTAGCTTCTGCAAATGAGAGAAGGCATGCAACCCTTGATTTTCTGAGTCTGACTTAGCATATTGCTCTCCATTTCCTTCCATTTATCAGCAAATGCCATGATTTCATTCTTCCTTATGACTGAGTAATACTCCATTGTGTGTATATACCAGGTTTTCTTTTTTTCTTTTTTCATTTATCTGTTGACAGGCACCTGCACTGAACCAATAATCTGGCAATTGTGAATTGTGCTGTTGATTCATTCTGAAACTTAACATTTTTTTTTCATAAAATAATATATTTGAAATTTATAATTTAAGAATAAATATATATAGGTATACATGTATACAGAAAAATGAACATAGAATAAGAAAGCAAAATGTAAGAAGAAACTGATGAAATGTTTAGGTACCAATGAAGTATTTTGTGTGAAATCCACACACTCAAGCACACATACCTCTTTTGAACTTAAGATAATACAATTAAACTTTTGGATAATAACATGAAAGACAGAAATAGGGTAGTTTTCAGGATTAAAAACAATTTTCTTGTCCAGTTTTTAAGTAGAATAGAAATATTGTATAAACTTGGAATTTGAAGGAAAAAATATAAAGTAATATTCAATTAATAGGCTGATATTAATAATGGGGTTAGGTATTTAGCATTATTAGAGGTAAGAAAAGACATTGCATGTGATAGATTAACTTTAAAAATCTGCTCAAGTCCTTCCTTTGCAGGTGACTTGAAGGTTCTCCCTACAGAGTCTCTTTCCTTACTCCTTGAATTTGGGCTAGTTTGTGACTTTCTTTGGCCAAGGGAAAGGCTCTGGAAGTCCCATTGTGCCAGTTTTGAGCATAGATCCTAAGCAGCCTTGTGTGATTCTGGAGCCCCAGCTGTGCCAAGGGAACAGCCGTGGGCTGGACCTACTGGATGATAGGAAAACTGTGGCCCAGTGACATCTGATGTCACTGCAATAGCTAGCCAATATCAAATGTGATCAAGGTTATCCTAGAACAGCCAGCTCCAACCAGCCACATCTGGCCAAACCCAGGAGCTTCAAGGAACTGAGCCTGGACCAGATCGGCTGATCTGCAGGCTTGTAGACAATGAAAAATGCTTACTTTTTAAGCCAGTGCATTTTTAATTGCTTTCTTAAATAGCAATAGGTTAGTGGAAATACTGTGTAATACAGTAGAAATATAATAAGAATGAACCTATGGAGATATTAAAATATAGCTTCAAATCACATGAAGCTAAAATTAGTGAAATTATAAGGAAAATTTATATGGCTATGCTATTAGAGGTTTGAAAAATATATTTATTTTAGAAACTAGTAAGTCATTTACCAATTCATTGAGAATACAGAAGTTTGAAAACTGAGTATAAACTTCAAATTATAATATTCTTTCAAAACATAAAGAATGTTCTTTCTTTTTGCACACATAGAACATTTATAAACAAACACATACCATAAATATTAAGTGATGATGGGAGTTGTGACAAAATCTAAGATATTGTAGAGACCAGAGACCAGAATCCTGTCCAAAATGAAATTAAATTAGAAATTTAAAAGTACAATGTAAGCTTAAGAAATATAAATGTTTTTGGACTAATTTTAAAAGCCCCTCCTATCCCTTTAAATAATAACAATAGCATTAGAAAAAACAGGATAAAATGTTAAGATATTACTACATATTAAAAAG
Source organism: Ictidomys tridecemlineatus (assembly GCF_052094955.1). NCBI lineage: Eukaryota > Metazoa > Chordata > Mammalia > Rodentia > Sciuridae > Ictidomys > Ictidomys tridecemlineatus. The sequence continues at coordinate 10,718,377 of NC_135483.1, read as the reverse complement.
TGTGAGTTGTAGTAAAATAGTACTTGAGAATAAAATAATGTCTTTAATTATGATTGTTAAAAAAGCTAGAAACATAAGATTTATGTGTCAATTATAAAACATCCCAGAGACCATAAGTCATAAAATACACAGTAAATGAAGTCACCACAGAAAAAAAATGAATTAAACTGGAATTATACATAAGAACACTATAGATATGGGAATTGTCATAAAGAGACTTACCATTTAATAAGAAAAAGCTTATAATTTAGATAATATAGCAATGCTGAACTTTCATGCAATAAATAAATTTCAAGTGATATAAAGCAAAAATTGAAAAATTAGGAGGTAATTAATAAATACAACATCATCAACAATTCAACATTTTTCTGAAGGTGAAACTAATATAATAAGGTAAGAAAAAGAAATGGAATATAACTTTTGGAGACAAAGAGACATTTTATTATCTGCAATGATATGGTTATGTACCTCAAAAGTATAATAACACCTCTGCATGAATTATTAAAATTAACTTGGTGGTATTAACTAAAAAGAAACTACATGTGCATTTGAAACTTAATGGTATTCCTATACACTAGCAAAAGCCAGTTTGAAACTTAAAAGAAAACAGAATATACAAAGGAATATAGAAAAAACCTAATTTGAAGTTGTAAATATACTTGAATAAAACTAACAAATATTGCATCATTTGAAAAGACTGTTACAAAATTATTGTTCAAGGATATACAAGGGATATTAAAGTAATCAATCTCCCCAAAGTAACTTTAATAAAATCCTCCAAATAATTTTTTTTATTTTGAGATAAGAATAAATATAAGTCTCGAGGAAGAAAAATATGAAATCACAAATCTGAATTAAAAAAATTTTTAAATAGTTGTAGATAGACAGCATGCCTTTATTTGTTTAGTTTTTTTATGCAGTACTAAGGATTGAACCCAGTGCCCTCACATACTAGGCAAGTGCTCTGCCACTGAGCTATAGCCCCAGCCCAGAAATCTGAATCTTAAAAAAAAATTAGTTTAATCAAGGAAAGCTATAAAACAAATCTCTGGTCATGACTATATTTGGTTTATTCCATATTTAGTTTACAGACTAAGTGTTCCAGTTTCTGTTGTTATTTAACTTTTAAATAAGAAGATTTTCTTTTAAAATAAAGATCTTATAAGATTAATGCAAAGATCTCAACTAAGATTAAATTTGACTAAACTCTATAATCTATGATAAACTTATAGATGTGTCTGAAAAATATTATACAGTACAGACTGTTCCCAAAGCCTAGAAACACAAGGAAAATAGTACATTTTTGAGCTTGCTATTCCCAGATTGATAATTGGATTCATTGCTTTATATTTAGAGATGAAAAACAATGATATTTGATAAAAATAAATTGAGCATATGCCTTAAAGACTATAATAAATATATTATTTGAAATAAATTAATGTTTCTCAATTTTCCAGACACCCTGTAAATAATACAACAGGAAGAATAATTTAGAAACAGACTTACACCTAAAATTGGGAACTTAATAGATGACGAAGGTGGCAGTAGGGTGAGAACTATTCAATAGGTATTTAATATTCAGGGATGACACAATTAGCTTGTTAGAAGGAAGAAATGGATTCCTTCTTTCTGCAACTTATAGAAAATAAGTCCCCAAAGGCGTGAAACTCTAAATATAAAGAGGAAAACTTTACGATTTTAAAAGCAAATACAGAAATGCAAGTCTTGGATCAGGGGATCTAGTGGTTAGTAGAGAGAGGCTGGGCCCTGATTCGATTGCATCAGTTGGTGGTGACTATAGAGTGCTAGCACTAGAGGTTCTTTCTTGTGTCACAGGTCAGTTCCTAGTTCACTGGGCTGCCTTCCATGAGGTGACATGGGGATTTAGGAAGTTTTCATCTAGTGGCTAAACCTTACCTTAGCGCTTTGAGGCCTCTGGATTCTCTGAACCTACTTTACCATGAAGAAAAGGTAAAAAAGGAAAAGACCCTGGGGAGTCACGTGGGAGGTTTCAGACGCTGGCCTGGAAGAGACAGATGTAGGTTAGTTCTATCACAGGAACACTCCACTGCAGTGATGGTGTAGCTGAGTGGTAAAGTAGCCCTGGGTTCAATCCCCAGTTCCAAATAAAACCGAACCAAACCAAACCAAACCACCCCCCAAAACAAGATAGCACTTCAAGCCCCATAGTTTGGCAAAATTTAAACACTCTGAAAATACCAATAGCTGGCTAAGGTATAAGAAAAAAAAGCATTTATATACAGCTTATGGGATTACAAATTGAGATAACCATCTTGGAAAAAGGTTTGGCAGCACCTAGAAATGTTGAACACGTGCACAGTCTAGAATGCACTTGGCATTTCCATTTCTAAGTATAGCTGTTGATGAAATCCTCACATATATTTACAAGGAGAGTCATTTAAGGGGATTCACCTAAGTACATTTATAATAGTATAAATCCAGAAGAGGCCTACATATCCATCATTCAGTGAATGGAGTAATGGATATAATTATTCATGATAGCTCAGAAGAGTAAAATAGAACTATATGTATGAATATATTTAAAAGTTTTAATATTGAGTAAAAGAGAAAGTCGCAAGGAGATTAACATAGCATATCACTTACATAAATTAGAAAAATAAACTACCCAAATGTATTTTTGGAGTCATCTTTAAAGTGTACATGGACTGGAAGCCGCATGTGAAATGTGTGACAGTGAAAAGGAAAGGGATGGAGAGTCACAGCGGGAGTGTGACATGTGGGGTTCCAACGTTGTGAATTTTTACATCATTGATTTTTTACAAAAGTAACTGAAGCTGTAAGCCAGTATGATGTCATTTTAAAATTCTGGATTTTATTGTAATCTTTGTGATATTTTTATGGACTTTCAACATTTTAACTGGCAAAAAGAAATCTTCACCTCACCCCCAGTTACCATGTGCCCCAATATTCATATTCATATCTGATCAAGTCATTTAATCTCTTAGAGGAAAATGAAGTGAGTATGCTCATGAGACATTAACTAACCATTGTCTGCTCCTGGCTTAAGGATTTCTCTGTTGGTAAGTATTGTCCAAAGAAGACCAGACCAAAGAGGCCAAGAGAGATGCTGTAAAAAGTAAATCTGCAATATTTGGACACAAAAATTTCTTAATGAGGATAATAAGAATATGCATTAGACCTAAAGAAGAACAAAGCCATAGCCTCAGTTTCCCTGGTTTCTGGGGAGAAAGGTATCAAAGCAGAGTCAGACCAGATCTCCACGGGGATAGAGGAAACTTGCTATAGCAAGCCAGGGTTCAAGCACTGCCAGCTCAGCAGTTTAGCAACTTGATTTGAAAAGAATTTGAAACCTAACTTACATGCATAACTATAAATCTTTAATAATATATATATATCTTATATATTATTATATATAATATATATTATTATGTATGATATATAGTATATTATATATATGAGATTTGATGCAGAAATTACTGCTGAAAGAATTGTTACAGTGTTGGGGGATCCAGATCTAGGCTGTTTCTCCATGAACACATCCCAGAAAAATACCACAGAACTGGATTATGAGAGAGCTCTTGTGTTTGCATTAGTTGGTGAGCCTCATTCTTTGTTTGGCTTCCCTAAAGGTAGAACCGAAGACTTGAGGCTGGTAGTTGGTGTGAATGGTGAAAGCCAGTCTAGAGAGACTGAGAGAAGTAGGGAAAGGCAATAAAGTGTGCATCGAGGGGTAGGTCACCACTGTGGGCCACCGGGGCTCGTTTCTCTGGGGACCCTTCTAGGAATCAAGCTGAAGGCCCTCAGAATTATTTCTTCTGAGATGACAGGGTGGGACATTTATTTATGACACTTGTTCCCTGTTGACGGAGGCGCGGCTCCAGGAATGTTAACACTCTGGACCTGTGTGTTCCATCTCTGTGGGCTGGGCAACCTTCCACAACTCTGGAGCAAGTTCTGAGGCAGAGAAACAGACCTGTCAGGTGTAGCTGGAGGCAGGATGTGGTAGCTGCCTCCTACCACTGTGCTAAAACCAGGGTAGGATAGGGGGATGTGGCAAGGGACACAAACAATGTCTACATTTTGGGGAACCCACTTTGCTTTCCCAGCAGTTGGTTTCCAACACACTCTATCCCCAATAGACTTAATCTAAGGATAAGGAAGATGCTGCTGCAATTGTCAGCTGAGAGTGCTGTCACCCGCTCTAGATCTGCTCCAGCAAAATGGTGCCCACCCACTGCCTCCTCTCCTCCTTCCTGGTTAATGGTAGACAAATCGGAGTCCTATCCAGAAACCCAGATGCAAGGGAGTCTGGGAAGTATAGTTTTCAGATTTCTGACATCTGCAGGACCAGAAGAGACCTTAGAAGAAGGCTGGTAAAGACTGGCCAGTGGACTTCAGCTGTCTGGCTCACTTACCTGACCTGGTGAGCTTCCCCTCTCACTTCCTTTGCTTTGTGATTCTGGTTGCATAATAAATTCCCTGAAGTTGTCCTTACCACCTCCAGGCCTTTGTCCTCCTTTAACTTGGAGAAAGAGCAGGAGGGAGCATCCCCTTTCAGCCACTCTATCAGCAAACTCCTCAACACTCCCTGATTTATTTTTTTAGCATTCAGTTGATATAAGATAGGGTCTTGCAGTCCTTAGTGCAGGAATTAAGTACTGACACTTACTCAGGACAATTGCAATTTTGCAATTAATTTAGCAACTGTCTCTCTGCAGATCAGAGTGCCGCAGTATGGTTGGGCAAAATAACCAGGGGGGGGTGGTGACAAGCAACTTGTGAAGGTTGATACAGCAGGAGCCACTTTATTGCAGGACAGCAGAGGTATATATATACATAACTAATCACACACAGCTTAACTTAATTATCATCATCTAGATACAGCAGTCAGTCATTAAGCAATCCTCATCATCTTAATGGCTCGCTGGCGTTACTCCTCAAACCACTCCTCCTGGCAAAGTGCCAGGCGCCATCATGACTTGTCTGTGGCCCTCAACATCAGAGACCTAGGGAGGCAGAAATCATGCCCTTATCCTGTTTGCTATTGTTCGTGGCACCTGGAACATGCTTGCCCTTGATACATAAATGATCACTCAGTGCATCATATTTGAATAAATGAATAGAAAAGATGAGTGTTTGAGGTTACATTTCCTTTGTCTGTAGATGGATGTTTTATTGTGCCTGAGGAATAAAACAGCTCACATTCAATACTGCTTTAGAAAAATAAGGACAGTAAGAGAAGGGTCTGGCCTAGAGTGGGTAAATTATTCCACTGCAGGAATGTGATATTTTTGGCTCCTGCGTTAACTAAGGGCTGCTATTTCCAGTGCTGGGCTGGAGCAGACATCAGAGAGCCAGGCAGACAGCCACAGAGCATATTTGAAAAGAAAGGCAGCCTGATGATTTCCCTTCTGATTAGTTTGAGAAATCCAAAAGCAGTATGCTATGAGGTATAAGAAAAAGTCAGGAAAGAAGGAATGCTCTTGCTTATGGGGTCTGAGTGGAGAAAAATTCCAAATTAATTGCATTTAAAGGAAAACAATATTCCCTTAGAAAGTGGAAGGCAGATTGCATAGGAGGCCCTTGGAGTCCCTTCCAGTTTTAGCTTAGTGAACACTCTGAATAGTTAGATCTCCTTGGCTGTTAGAATGGGGCCACTGTTATGTAATGATACCTAACATTATTGGAGCTGTGTCATATTCCAGGAAATGTTTTAGATGTATTTTCTCTTCTAACCCTTAGAATAAGCCTATGTGATAAAAATTTTCACTATCCTCAGTGTAGAGAGAAGGAAAACTGATGATTGGACAGATTGATAATCTGCCCAGAATCCAATAACTGACAGGTGAAGATTTCCAATTCAGGCAGCTGGATGGCACAGAGCATGCTCCTGTTAGGAAACCACCACAGAGTCCCAGGCTGCAGGGCCAGTAGACTGGGGTTCAGATCCAGGCTTTTCCTTCCTGATTATGTGGCTACCATAATTTCTTCATCGGTAAACTGAGGCTTACGTTTTTCTTGCAAGATAACTGAGAGAATTTGAGGCAAAAATACAGAGACTCTAGTGCACAGTATGTGCTCAATCTATACTTCTGTCACTTTGGGTAGACTAAGAGGTTAGATAGTAGTAAGGTGAGTTACTCGGGAACTGGGGTGGGAGGTATTGACGAGGCAGAGAGCACTCCCATCTGCCGATTCCCCACATGCAGGCTGTGAGCTTCTCTTCCATACTCCAAAATTTGCAAAGGGGAGGGAGGCCATGCACTTGGAACATGCTAATTCCAATGTGCTGCTTGAGGATCCATGCAAGGTGCTATACTCCCAAAGTATTTTTATCTAATACCTGTGAAACTGCTGTCACAATCAAGATTGCAAACATCTCCCTCACTCCCAAAGTTCCTCCATACCCCTTTGCAAGCTCTCTTTCCAGGGTCTCCCACATTTCCCCAGGCAACCACTGATAAACTTTCTGTCACTGTAGACTAATTTTTATTTTCTAGATTTTTCTGTGAATGAACTGATACAAGATATATTCATTTTTATCAGGCATTATTTTTTTTCTTTCAGCACAAATGATTTTGAGGTTCATCCATGTTCTCTCTTTAATTAATGCTTTCTTTCTTTGTATTGCTTATTCGTATTACTTTATATGAAGGTACCAAGTTCCTTTAATTTTTGTTCTTTAGCAGCTTTATTGAGGTATACTATAAAGAATGGCACATATTTAATCTATACAACTTGATGATTTTGGACACATGTGCACACTGTGAAGTTATCGGCACAATCAAGATAATGAACATATCAACACTTCCAAAACTTCTTTTGCTTCTCCCCCTTTGTTTGGTGGTAAAAACACTTAAAATGAGTTCTATTCTCTCACCACAAATTTTAAACACACAACACTGTATTGTTATCTGTAGGCCATGTTGTACAGCCAAAACCTAGAACTGAGCTTGTAGAGTTGAAACTTTACACCTATCAAACAACTCACGGCCCCCCCCCCGCCCCCCCCCACCATGTCCCTGCAACCACCATTCTGCTCCACTTTTGAGTGTGACTATTCTGGATATGTCATAAAGATGGTCTCATACAGTGTTTGTTCTTCCACCACTGGCTTATTTCACTTAGTGCATTGAACTTCAGGCTCTTCCATGTTACTGCAGATGGTAGGATTTCTTTCTTTTTGAATGTTGGATCATATTCCACTATAGCATACACCACATTTCCTCTGTCCACTCACCCACTGGTGGACAGTTAGAATGTTTCCATACTTGGTAATTGTGCATAATGCTGTCATGAACGTGGGTGTATATATAGTTCAATGCCTTTGCCTCTACACTTAGATGTGGCACTGACGGATCACATTGTGCTTGTGTGCTCCTTTTAAAAGTCGAGGAACTTGAGGCTGCACCACTTTACCTTTCCACAACACTTTACCTTTCCAACACTTACTTTTTTGTGGTTGTTGTTTAAAATATAATCTGGGGTGTGGGTGATATCTCATTGTGGTTTTGATTGACATTTCCCTGATGATTATTGATCTTTTCACATACCTGCTGGCCACTTGCATGTTGTGTTAGAGAAATGCTTATTCAAGTCCTTTGTCCAATTTAAAAATTGGGTTATGAATTTTCTCTTGAGTTGTAGGTAGTCTTTATACATTTAATATATAAATATATAGTATGAGAATATTTTCTTCTGCTTCTTAGGCGGCTTTTTACTCTGTTTATGGTTTCCCTTGATGTGCAGAGGATTTTCAGTGTGATGCAATCCTGCTCTCTAATTTTGCTTTTGTGTAATATCCAAAAAAGTATTGCTCAGCCCTGTATCAGGAAGCTTTGCTCATCTTTGATGGAACTTTGAGCTATTTCCATTTTTCTGGGTATTACAAATAAGGCCATTAAGAAATGCATGCACATATGCTTTTAGGTACTGTGCATGAACATCTGGATCATCATGTGGTAGATGAACCTTTAACTTTTTAAGAGATTCAGAGTGTTTCCACCAGGCTTTAATGTTCTCCTCATGTGGTTGTTGTCCATTCTTTATTAAGGGTTTTTCCTCAAGTGCGTCTTCTTTGTTGGTATCGGAACAAAGTGTGAGATTTTTCTTTAGCATTTTATATTGTAATGGAATCGTTGTTTGTGTACATGAAAGTTATTAGTTTCTTTCTGTATGTCACTTTTTGAATAATCCGCTACATTATTGTATTCACTTATTTGTTTGAGTTATTGATTGATTGATTGATTTTGGTGTACTGGGGATTGAACTCAGGGGCACTCAACCACTGAGCCACATCCCCAACCTTATTTTGTATTTTATTTAGAGTCAGGATTTCACTGAGTTGCTTAGTGCCTTGCTTTTGCTGAGGCTGGCTTTGAACTTGTGATCCTCCTCCTCAGCCTCCCAAGCCACTGGGATTACAGTCATGGGCCACAGTGCCTGGCTGTTTGAGTTAGTTTTATCACTGATTCACATCCCTGAAAATGGAGGCAGCTTTTATTACTTATTGTTGGTTCACATGCCTTCAGCTGATTTGCATAGTCTAATTGTGTTGTCCAAGATGATGCAAGGCTGGATAGCAGAGGAGACAGTGACCAGTTCCCTTGTCCTTATCTTAGTGGAAAAGCCTGCAGTGTTTCTCCACTGAGTAAATGCTATTAAGAAATTACTCCAACTGTTCCTTCTTGGCTGATTCATTGGGAATGCATGTTGAATTCTGATGCTTTCCAAGCATCTCTGGAGAGAGTCACATCTTGCTTTGGTCTATTAGTTTGATGGATTCATATAATTCCTAATATGAAACCAACCTTAGATTCCTGCCATCTAGTCAGTTGCCTTCATTTTTGAAGGAATTTTTTTGGGAGGGAGTTGGGCATGAAAATGTTGTTTGGCAATTACCTTTTTTTCTGTAATTTAACAATATCATTCCACTGACTTGCTTTTATAATTTCTGCCAAAAAGTCAGCAAAGTTACTGTTCCTTTGAAGGTGAGCTACCTTTATTTGGCTGCTTTTAAGACTTTTACTTGGCCTTTACTTTTTAATAGTTTTGCCATAATAAGAAATATTAGAAATCTACTTAGATGTCTGAGTTTTTTTTAATACTATGTATGGGTTAAAGAGTTTCCAATCTGTAGCTTGATACCCTCCCACACTTTTGGAAACTTCCAGTCCATACATTCTCAAATTTATTTGCCTATTTTCTTCCTTTTCTCATTGTGAGGCTTTGTTACACATGTATTAGATATTTTCAGTATCACTCCATTGCCTCATGCTCTTTTCTGCATTTTTTACTTAAACATTTTTTAAAATGTGCTTTAATTTGATTATTTTCAAGTGATTTTTGCAGCACTAATCCTCACTTTAGTTGCTCCTAATCTGCCCTTAAAGCTGCTTATTGTATTCACATTTCTAACGTTTTATTTCTAGATTCCTACTTGATATTGTAAAGACTTCAGTTTTCTGATAATATTTCCCATCTTTCCTTCTGTTCATTGAGTAGGTGAATCTTGTGTGAAGTCCAGCTCAGGAAAGCTCTGCATGTGGACAACTGGAACTCTGCATGTTATTTTTTTTTCCTCATCCCCTTAGTTTTTTGTTTCTGTGTCCTGTTTGCTGGCATGCTATACATTTTTGATGGAATGCTAGACATTGTGTATGAAAAAGTGCATAGACTAGCACACAGTGTTCCTAGCAGGTGGGTGGAGCATAGGTGAATCTCCTGGTCCTGGGTGAGACTGGGTTCAGGCTGCTTGGATTGGATAGTTCAGTTTGCTTTTCCTCTTGGTAATATGCCAGCAAAAAGCCTGGGTGTACTTCAGAGGACTCGGACTTCATTTTTTACCTCCCTAGAACTATGCTGCAGAATATCCTTTTGTAGTTAAGCTTTTATTAGTTGTCTTCTCTTGGTCTGTGTATACAGACTGGCATGTTAGACAGTTTCTTGAAGGGAATTTCTGAGCAGAATTTGGACTCATTTCTCTGGGATTTCTTTCTCCCAGGCCATTGTTCCTTCATCCCCTGACTTCATTTGAGCCCGAGGCTCACATTTCCCTCTATCTACCCAGAGCTGCTTTCTTTTTGAACTCTGTGCTGTGAACTGGCAAATGTCCCAAGGGAAGAAGTCAGTAGGCAATGTGTGGGTGGCCTCTGGGCTGTCCGCTTCTCTTTGGCCTCTCCACTCTCAGCTACCTTGATTGCTCTCTGATCTTCCTTTCTTTTTGTTTATCCAGATTTTATAGCTGTTCTTTTTTGGGAGCATTTGTCTGGTACAAGCTATTTCATTATAGGTGAGAGCAGAGTTCCTCTTGGTTTCTTTAAATAGACTCATTTTTATGTAAACCAATTTCCTATTTTAGTCTTGTTTTAAGCAATAATATTCACAAAATGACTGGTTTGATGTGCAAGTAAAATTTTCTTTTAGAAAGAAAACATAAAATAAATACGTATTAAAATTCATCTGTGTACCTTTAAAAATCATTTCTTATACTTCAGGCACATGTATATCACACTTTGAAGAAGTTTCGGGAAACGACCCCAAAGGCCGTTACTAGGATCTCTTCTCTGTTGTAGTAGGAATAAACTAGGAACCCTGAGGCTCCCAGGGACTAATCCCAGCTTCACTGCTGACCCTCTTGCTATCGCCTCAGTGTCTCCCCCACCATCCATATGTTGAAACCTGGTCATGAGGGTGATAGCATTGAGAGGTGGGGTCCTTACGAGGTAATTAAGGGCGAGCCCTCAGGAATGGGATCAGTGATCTTGCAAAAGGAGCCAGGGAGCTGTTTGTCAGTAATGCACAGGCGCCCTCTGTGAGGCCGAGACAAGCCCTCAGCAGACACAGGTCTGCTGGTGTTTTGATCTTGGACTTCAGCTTCCAGAATTCAGAAACCAATTTCTATTATTTATTAATTACCCAGTCTAAATTTGTTTTCACAGCCCAAACAGACGAAGACCCTGCTGGACGTGTATGAGCAAATCACGCAATCTCTCTGGGTGTCATTTTTAAAACCAGGCAATTAGCAAAATTAAATGAAACCGAGCAGCTAAACGTCCTCATCCTGGCCTCCAGCACCGGCTTCTCTAAGATGGGGGGGACTGGCCGCTGGCTGGCTGAGTCCCTGGCCTGGATTCTGCCCGCACTTGCAAACATTGACTGATGCCCTGGATTTCTGGAATTTTCTCTACTGCTTCCCTTTTGGGAGGTTGTCTGTCTTTCTTGCTAGTGAACTTCAAGGTTTTTGACATCTACTCATAATTCTGACTCAGAGCATATTCAAGCCCAGAGTTGGAACTGGGTTGACCCTGGACATCTCTGCGAAAGGGATTTTCACAGGGCCTCTTGCACATGCGTGACTCCTCCCTGCACTCAACATGTATCATCATTAATACGTTCTTCTTTTGGACTGAATCCTTTCTTCTGTTCTGCTCAACAAGTGTTTGAGCACCTGCTAGGGACCATGGGACATGTTCTGTGAGGAGAGGGTGTCTGGACTGAATGTGTTCCCCAAATGTGTGTGTTGAGACTCCAATTCCTATGTGGCAATATTAGGATGTGGGCCTTTGGAGGTAACTAGGTCATGAGCGTGAGTCCCTCATGAATAGCATTAGTGGTCTTACAGTTAGAGGCCAGAGCTGGCTTACTCCTCTGCCATGTGGGAATATAAATATTAGTTGGCAGTCTGCAGCCCCCAAGTGGACCCTGGCCATTTTGGCACCCTGGTCTCAGACATGCAACTTCCACTTGTGTGAGAAACAAATTCCTGCTGTTATAAGCCACCTAGTCTGTGCTGCTTTGCCATTGCAGCCTATGCTGACTAAGACAGATGGATTTTCTCACTCAGGACCTGGATTTGATTCCAGGCTCCACAACTTACCAGCAAGTTAGCCTTGGGCAGGCCTTTTGACTTCTATTTATTTATTTATTTATTTATTTATTTATTTATTTATTTATTTATTTATTTATTTATATTGGTTGTTCAAAACATTACAAAGCTCTTGACACTTTTGACTTCTCTTGGCTTCCTCCTCTACCCAGATATCAGTTATCAGTGCTCCAGACACCAATGTTCTGCAGACCCCCCAGGGTTACTTTAAGAACCCCTGGCAGTAGTTGCCTGTGTGGGTGAGAGCAAATGGACTAAATGGAGATATTTCAATATCATTGCAGGAAGAACTCTCAACATGCATTTTGTAGAACCTTTTTGGTTTTTGAAATAAGGGCATAGTAAACTGTAAAGCTCTCTCTTCTAATGACTGTGATTGGCAGGCAGTAGATTCAAAAGATGTCACATAAACATAACTACCTGCTGGGCTGGGGATGTGGCTCAAGCGGTAGCGCGCTCGCCTGGCATGTGTGCGGCCCGGGTTCGATCCTCAGCACCACATACCAACAAAGATGTTGTGTCCACCGAGAACTAAGAAATAAATATTAAAAAATTCTCTCTCACTTTCTCTCTCTCTCCCCCCCCCTCTCTCACTCTCTCTTAAAAAAAAACAAAACATAACTACCTGCATCTTATTGGCTCTGAGTTTTAATCACAGGTGCCTGGGTGAAGGAGAAGGGAGACACAGCGGAAGATGTAGTTTGCTGTCCAGGTCACAGTGTACCTTTGCAGGCTCAGGAACTTGATTTTGTCAGTTCACCCAAATGCAACCCATGACAGGGCCTGCCCCACACTCTCTGGACTTCCAAGAGCCTGCTGGGTGCACTGACTTGTCAAACCAACAGTTTCCTCTGTGACATTCACATGACTGGAGAACCAGGGCAGACAGTGTTCACAAAACACTTCCTCCTGGGAGAAATGCCACATCCAGAGAACAAATCACTGACCACAGGGATGTTGGGAAGCACAGAGTTGAACACAGACCGTTATAAGGGATACGTGCACTGGGGGCATTGTAAGTATATTTTCATATTCTGTGTTGCAGACATTTTTGTTCATTTGTTTTCTTATTTAATTGTTTTACATTTTTGGAGTTTTTCCTGTGCTAGAACTAAAAATGCCACAATGAATATATTTCAATGTCTGTTCTAAGAAGTTTCCAGTGAAATGCAGAAGACAGAAAAAAATTAGCACATGTAGATCTCCTTCATCCTAAGAGGCTGCTGAATTTCAGATGCCCTGTTCATTTACTCCCAGCTGATGAGCATTTAAAAAACACTGTACTAAATGTACACAGTGCTTTTAGGAGACTTCTCAATTTCAGAAAATTACCTTTCTTAATATCAAGGAAACACAGTTTTTATGGCAGCACGTAATGCACTGAAATGGAACTATAAACTGTGTCAAGGAGATGGTGATGGCAAACCTACATCTGGGGCGGGTGCCCCCAATGGTGACAATGGCTGTGCCATAGAGCAGTTGCTATGGTCTGAATATCTGTGTCTCTAAATTCATATGCTGAAATCTCATTTCCAACATACTAGTGTGAAGAGTCGGGGCCTTTGAAGGTGAGTGGACATCTGGAGAGCTTGGCTCTTGTGAATAGGATCATTGCCTGGGGGACCCTGAGGGAGCTTGCTTGTCCCTCCCTCCCCATGAGAACACACAGATGGTGCCCCCATGAAGAATGAGCCCTCACCATATACCAAAGCTGTTGGTGCCTTGATATTGGGCTTCCCAGCCTCTAGAATTAGGGCAATGCATTTCTGCTGTTTACAACTGCCTGCTCTAAGGTATTTTGTTACAGTAGTCCAGGTGGACCAAGACGGTGACTGTTCACTTTGTGCTTTTGAGGCCTCTGTATGACAATGGGAAGTGGAGAGCTCTCTCTCAGGATTGTTCTGGGGACGTGCAGCACACGGTCCTCTGTGTGGCCCTTTTCTAACTGGACACAAGCCAGAGCATAACTGAGAAGGTCACGTGAGTGTGTCGCAGGGCAGAGCGCGGGGACTTGGCATGAGTAAAAGGAAGACAAGGAGACTCCCTGGGAGGCCTGTTCTGAGGACACAGGAGCAGAGCACTTAGCACGCCATCTGTTTTAAGCTCCAACAGGAGCTGCTTCTGTGCACTCCTGCGCCACGTGCTCATCGCAGCGCTGGGCGGGATTCTCTAAGCTCAGCCACGAAGGTTGTCCTTCTCTCCTTTTGGTTACTAGCAGCACGAGGGAGGTTACTCCATGATGAAGACACGCTGCTCAGCCTTGTCCCTGGCCCTTCATCAGCCATGTGACTCCCAGAAAGGAGGCTGGCTTGCTTGGGCTGCTCAGTGCCGAGGTCCAGCTGGGGGAGACGGTGGCTTGGGAGACATCTGCTTTGTCTGATGGACTTGGGAGCACAGCAGCCGGGCTCTCTAGGAGAGGTGGAAGTCAAAGGTTCTTAGCATCCTAGGGTGGAAGGCCCCTTAGGTGCTCTTTTTTTTTTAATTTTTATTTTTAGTTGTAGTTGGACACAAAATACCTTTATTTTATTTTTATACCTATATTTATTTTTATGTGGTGTTGAGGATTGAACCCTAGGGCCTCACGTGTGCTAGGTGAGCACTCTACGGCTGAGCCAAAACCCCGAAACTTTGCCAGCTGTTCACATCACTTTGAGATGGAGAATTCTCTGATTTTAAGTCAGTTTATTTTGTCTTTGGATGCTACTGGTAAAAAATATTTTTTATTTAAATTAATTTAAATTTTGTTTTAATTTTATTCTCAACTCATTGAAAAGCCCAACTCGATTATTGGTCCCTGTTATCTGCATCAGACACAGTTTTGAGCACTGGGAATATATCAGTGAGCAGCCCTGAGTGAAAATTTATGATCTTTTTTACTTACATCCTAGCAGAGGGGTCACATAATAAACACTTATGTGAGAATTACATGTTGGGGAGTGACACATGAAAAGTTAAGGGGATGAAGGTTTAATATTGAAGGGGCTTCAGGGGAAGGCCTTTACGAGAAGGTAGCATTTGAAGGAGACAACAAATGAGCCATTTTTGAGAGGAAGACATTCCATTCTGCAAAAGTAGGCTGTGCAAAAGTCCTGAGACAGATGTGACCCTGGTGTGTTCAAGGAACAGCCAGAGAGCCACTATGGCTAGAGCAGAGTGGACAAGAGGAAGAGCACGAGAATAATCCAGTTAAGGTAGGGTAGACTGTCTACACCTTTGGGCTATCATAAGGATAGAGTGTTACTGTAGGTGGGATAGGCAGCCACTGATAGGTTTGGGGCAGAAGCTTGACATATTTTATTTCCCTTTTCATCTGATCTCTGTAGTGTTCTTTAAAAGTTATGATGGAGGGAGAGAGAGAGAGAGAGAGAGAGAGAGAGAGAGAGAGAGAGAGAGAGAGAGAGAGAGAGAGAGAGAGAGAATGAGAATGAGAATCATGACCAGTCAGGAAGCTGGTTTTGGATAAAATTCACCCGGTTACAGTTTTTACTGCTGGCAGCTTCTGAGCTGGGTCTGCTCCCAGAACGATCCTCCCCGTCCTGGTGCGTGACTGTCTAGAGCCCGCTGGTCTGTTCTCTGCCCGGCCCCTGACCTCTTCTTCTTGAGTCTTTCTCAAGCCGACGCATTCCACGCTCTCGCCTGTTTCTGGCTCACTTGTGCATTCATCCCCCCAACAGTCTCCCTGGGCTGCTCCTTCAGTTTCTTGGTCCTGCATTCATGGAAGGCCACTCTGCTTGCCACTGTTCTGGTTCTGAGTGGACCGCTGGCCTGAGCTGCAGGGAGCACAGGGAAACCCTCAGCCCTGCACCATGCCTGTGGGGCAGCACATGGGGTGGAGGGGGCGGAGGAGCTTCCTAGGATAGAGGCCAGGTGGGCAGCGTCCTGGAGAAGCTCCTGTGGAGCAGCAGGGAGCAAGGGGGTGGGCAGAGGCCCCCAAGGTGGCAGAGACGTGGGACTACCTGGAGGATGGAGGACCAGACACCAGTCAGGTGTGGCTGGGGACCTGGTGGGACATGTTAAGGGAAGTGTGCTCTGTCCCAGCACCATTGGGAGTTAGGTTTTCAGTGGAATTTAAACAAAAAATGGACTCAATTAGATTTTTATTTTAGGAAGGGCCTCTTAATAATATGTGGGACAGCAAGAAAAAAAATCACCAGTTGATAGTAAGGTGGTTGTAAAGTATTTGCAGTCTGGGGATGGAGTCCAGGCCTTCTGCATGAACATCCTTTCATTATAGAAACTGTCACCAATCTCCATCCCTGGTCCATACATGATTCTACCTGGAGTGACCACAGTGGGAAGGAAGAAAGGGGTGGGTGTTTGATGTGGGGTGGAGAAGCCCGAGTGGGGTTTGGTTAGCCAGGGTGGTGGTGGAGTATAATCTAAAATAACTGATTTCATACACCAAAAAATCTGATAACCTGGAAGAAAGGGACACATACACCTCTCCAAGATTAAATCATGAAAACCCAAGCAGACCAATAAGAAGTAATAGGGCTGACCAATAAAAAGTCTCTCATCGAAGAAGAGCCCTGGACCAGATGGCTTCACTGTTGAACTCAACCAAACATTTAAAGAAAAACTTTTTAAGTTGTTCCAAAAGACTTAAGAAAATTCCTCTAATCATTCAATGAAGCCAGCATTGTCTTGACACCAGAATCAGACAAGGCACAATAAGAAAAGAAAGTCAAAGGCCATAATCCCCGATAAACACAGGTGTTAACATCATCAATACAATACCAGTAAGTGGAATCCAACAGTGCATTAAAAACACGGCTCACCACGCACAAGCAGGAGTCATCCTAGGGAGGAAGGAGGTTCAACAAATGCAAATCAATAAACAGGAGTCTCTCTCCATATCAACAGAACAGAGGACAAAAGCCACATGATCATCTCAAAGGAGGCAGAAAAGGCTTTGAGTAGAATCGAGCCTCCCTTTGTGATAAAAACACCAAAGAAATTAGGTATAGAAGGATCACACTTCATAGCAAACAACCAACAGAGAGAGGAGACAACCTATGGAATTAGAATGTTTGCAAATCCTACATTGACCATTCAACCAATAAGAACTACAACAACAACAAAAAGAAGCAAACAGCAAAACCAAAACCAAAACCAAAAAATAGCCTGATGAAAACAATTCTCTTTTCTCAAGAGAAGTTATGATTGGTTCACAAGCGTTTGAAAAGTGCTCAAGATCACTGGTCATTAGAGAATGCAAATCAAAACCACCATGAGATATCACCTCACTCCAATTAGAGTGACTTTATCAAAAAGACAAAGGATGAGCAGTAGCAAGCATGTAGAGAAAAAGAGGACCCTTGCACACTGTTGGTGGGAACGTCAACTGGCATAACAGTTTGGGAAAAAACTATGAATGTTTCCCCCCAAATTAGAAGCAGAACTACCCTATGACCCAGCAATCCTACTATTGGATTTACAACCAAAGGAAATGAAAACAGTATGCCCTAGAGACATCTATACCCCCATGTTTATCACAGTGCTATTTACAGTAGTCCACAGATGGAAATAACGGTATCCGACAATGAATGAACTGAAAGAAGATGTGGTAAATATATCCAGTGGAATACTATTTAGCTGGGAAAAGATGGATCCTGTCATTTGTGACAGTATGCCTGGAACTGGAGGTTATTACGTTAAGTGAAATAAGCCAGACACAGAAAGCAAAACACTGCATGAGCTCTGCCATTGGGGAATCTAACAAGCTGATCTCATAGAATCAAGAGTTGAATAGTGGCTTCCAGAGGCTGGAGAGTGTAGGTGGGTAGGGAGGACAGGAAAATGTAGTTAGATAGGAGAAAGCAGCTTTGACGTTTTGTTGTACCGTAGGGTGACTGTAGATAACTATAAATGTACTGTGTATTTCAAAAAAAACTATAAGAAAGAATTTTGAACGTTTTTATCACAAAGAAATGACAGACATTGGAGAAAAGAGATATGCTTACCCCGATTTGACTATTGTGCTCTATACATGTATCAAAACATCAGATGGGACTATATAAATGTAAACAAGTTTTATATGCCCCAAATTAACGATTTGGGTTGACAATTGAAGGGAAGTGTCAGTTAATGAGGGGCACTGGCGGGACATTTGGAATTGGGCAAGTCATAAGTTCATGTTTGCTGCTGCTGATTTTCGTACATCGGTGTGGACATTCTAGTGGCTGGAGCCGGGAGCTACTGAGATCTCCAAAGTCTTTGTTCTAAAAGGCATCACCAGGGACCCCAGGCAGACCCCTGAGCAAGGTGCCTATGTAGAAGGAAGGCCAGAAGATAAGGTTGCAACCTTACTCATAAGGAAAGAGAGAAGGAGCAACAGAAGCCATGTTCCAACAGTGAAGGAAGGAAAGACCCAGAGAAAAACATGCGTGCCGTAGGCAGAGAGCCACAGTGGTCGGTACATATGACGTTAATATCTGCCACATTGTATTGACCAGAAGCAAGTCACGGGACTTGAATAATTGGGGTCATTTTAATGCGCACCTGCCACAGAGGTACCTACTTAGGGAGGTTTATATTTTTATTTTTAATAGGAAAGACTTTGGTACCTTGTATTTCAAAATGAAGTCTATCAGGTAGAGCCAGGTTTTACATGCCAGAGTTTACTTATTTTATTCTCAGAGGTGTATCATGGGGTGGCCCAGCACCCCATAAGGATAGTTTCCTGCTCAGAAGGTGTGAGTCACCTGAGAAAAAGAAAGTCTGAAACAATTAGAAAGAAATAAGAGCCAGAAATTAGATTTAAAGAGATGGAGTGCCTGATGGGTCCTCCAGTTCCAGCAGGAGCTGAAACTAACAACTGAAAGATGGCTTCGGTTCTTTAAGGGAGGCTACATCTAAGGCAGGGATGATTTCAGTGGGAGGAGTCTTCCTTCTGGGCGGGGTAGGGCTCTTGCAGGTTGATTGGCATCTTGGCAAGCCACACCCATCTCTGAGAGGCTGTGCAGTTCCAATGGGTCACTCCATCTATGGTGCTGTGCTGGACTTAGAGAGAGCTAGGTAGGAAGTCACATGTATCGGGTAGTGTCAGACCAGCAGGGTTGCTGCTGGGAGTTCCCAGACACCAGACTTTCCTGCCTAATGGCTTCCTGTCATGTTTAGTTCATGCCCAGTTCAAGGATGGCTCCTGGCAGAGGTGCTAAATAGCTACCCACATAGAAGTCATGGACCTAAGTATTTAAGCAGTAAGAGCTGAACTTGGTGGTCAGGTAGATGAGGATGGTGATTTGGACCAAGTTTTCAAGTAGCTCTTCGGGTTGCTGACTGCCTCAGTTACCTGTAAATCCATAACAAACTCTTCTAGATTTCATGACTTAATACATTCATCAATTAGTATTATTCCTGAGTCTGTGCTCCCTTTCAACAGTTCTGGTTTCAGGAGAGCATCTTCAAATATCTAGAATAAACTTAAAGTCACTAGGCTCTCTGCTTCTGGAGGTTGGCTGGGGCTCTGTGTTCTCCAGATGGTTCTTCATGCTCCAGCAAGCTAGCCTGGGCCCATTTGTAGAGCTGTCAATCACAGGTTTCTAAGGGGGAGCCTGAAGGCATGCAAAGCCTAGAGCCAGAACTCCCAGCACAGTGCTTTCACCACTTTCCACTGGCAACAGCAAGCCCCAAGGTCAGCCCAGATAACAAGCATGGAGGAAAGAAATCCTCCCCTCTGGATGCCAAATGGCATTGGAAAGTGTGCAGATACAGGGAGGCGTGAAGAATCGTGGCAGCTGTTTTTTTCATCTGCCCATAGTGACTCATGTTCAAGATAGAGGTTGAGGGCTGGGGTTGTGGCTCAGCGGTAGAGCGCTAGCCTACCATGCAAGGCCCTGGGTTCGATCCTCAGCACCACATATAAATAAATAAAATTGTAGTTGTGTCCAACTACAACTAAAGATGATATTAAAAAAAAAGATTGAGGTTGACTAACTAAAAGGAATTCTTAAAACTAAATTTGGCTGAATCAGCCTCTATACTTTGAACCCTTACTTCAAAAACTGCACCCAAAGGTAGAATGGAAACTAACTGAAAGCCTAATCTCAGGGGTACAGCTGTCTCAGCCAATCACAGCCACTAAGCTTCAGTCAGTCCTGGGCTACCGACTCGTCTGACCATGACGAGGAAGACAACTCCAAGCTGCGGTCTTTCAAGCGGCCTCTGGACCTCACTTCCACCCTCTGTTCAGGTCTGGCTGCCCACGTTATGGAGCTCAGCTCTCTGACCCTCTTCTGGGTTATGAGGGCTACCCAATCACAACTCATTCCTTATTCAATTAAACTGTGAAATTTAATTTATCTTAAAGCTTTTCTTTTAACAAAGGAAATTTGAGCAGAAAGGAAGTTAGATAATTGAAAAAAATCTAATGTTATACAGCACTTTATTAAATTAAGATTAATGTACTGAAAGCAGTTTCATGCTTCCACCACAGTCTTCTCTAGATCCCTGGGGTCAACCTTGGAAGCACAGTGCTATGATTTGTATTAAGTTTTCCTCCAAGAGACTCATCTGTTGGGACCTGGGTCCCCAAGCTGGCAGTATTGAGAGGAGTGGAACCTATAAGAGATGGGGCCTAGTGGGAGGCCCTTAGGTTGATTGGGGGCAATGCCCTCAGAAGAGATCAAGGTAGTTCTTGTGGGAACCTGGTTAGTTCTCATGAGAGGGTTGTTATAAAAGCCGGAGTCTGGCCCCACTCAGCTCTCTCTGGTTTTCTGTTTTGGAAGGTGATCTTTCCCTCTCACTTGCACTCCTGCCATTGCCATCTGCCATGATATGATGCAGCCAAGAGGGCCCTCACCAGAGCTGAGATGATGCAGAGACCATGTTCTTGAGCCTCCAAAACTGTGAGCTAATTGAACTTCTTTTTCTTTATAAACTGACTCAGCCTCAGGTATTTAATTACAGTAATGAAAATGGAATTCAGGCAGCAAAGCAGAGAGACAGGTTTCACCTGTCCATGCTGGAATGGTATACCTTCTATGAAGGGTTAGTCTTCAGGACATAGATGCTCATGAAGTTTGGGAACTAGTGCAGACTGGTGGAAAGCTGAGAAAATCTTTCAAGTAGTCAGCAAGTTGGGATGGAAAAGCAAGAGAAGATCCAGAGATTCAAATTCAGGGTTGGAAAATAGATGTTTATGTAAGATAACAGTTGAATGTGTTGAAGATGAGATGCTTGTAAACCCCAAGCAACTGCCCTATTGTTTTTCCTATATGTGACTTGTTCAGTTTTGCTTTGCAGGAGACACCTGCTTAGGTTCCAGTGTGATCCTGGATAGTAATTTGGCAATGAATTGGTGAAACATGTCAGTTCTTTAGAAAAGTGTTTCAAGTTCCTAACAGTACCTGACCTATAGCAAGCTCTCAACAAATAATGTCCATTCTGTCATCATTACTATTTTTAGTACAACCACAATTCTGCACATTGGATGTCTTTGGTCTCCGTCCCTCTCCCTGTTGAGATGCTCCATCCCCACGAGAACTGCTGTCAGTCAGGTGAGTGGGCACCCAGCTTGAGGAAACAGCTGGGAGGGGGTGGCATGGGGGTGGTGCAGTAAGACACAATCTGTATTCTTCCTAAAAATGGCTCTCCTGGGAGGAAATTACTAATCACTGCCATTATTCTGCATGTGGTGCTAATTATTCCAGGTAAAGGACACTATAAATGGAATGTTAAGTTGTTAAAATAGGGTGTTTTTTTGGGGAGGGGAGTTGTTCATTTTATTAGTCAGTATTCAAGATGTTGAAAGAGCAAGAAGTTTTGAGTTAAAGGAAATAGCTAACTTTGGAGGCAAATAATTTTTCTTCCTAATGCCCTATCTCGCTATTAAAACAGTGAAGCGCTTGCTGATTTTGTAGATGGGAGGAGGGCCGCGTAGCCAGGACGATGTTCTCACTCTCTGGACTGTTGCAGTGGCCTGGTAACTGGCCTCCGGATTCCTCCTGGTTCCCCTCTGGTTCATTCTCCATGTTCATTCTCCTCTTAAAGTCTGATGCTAACTTGGATCTCAACTAAAGCAACAGACATTGCGGTGGGTAAAATCTCATTCGTCAGTTAGAACTTCAGGGCGTGGTCTGCTTTTACCTGCATCTTCAGGTGCCTCATCAATGCCTGTCTGCAGCCATAGTGGTCTCTTTTGAGTGTCTGGAACAAGATAACCCCATCCCTGCACCTGCAATGTCCCCTCCCATTTTTAATTAGCTGCATATCCTTTAGATCTTAGTTTAAATCATTTCCCTGAAGAGATTTTCCTTCATCATTTAAAAAGTAGAATGTCTTATTACCATCTCACCAGTCAGTAGCATTTTTTTCTCCTAATTAGATAGTAACCACCATGAGATAATCATTTTAATTTGTTAAATTGAATAGTTCCTCTCTATTCCACTAGACTATAAGTTCCAAGTTGGAAGAAATGACGCTTATTTTGTAACTGTAAACAACAGGGAGTTCTGTAGAGTTGAATCCTGGCTCAAATCTCAGTCCTGCTAGTTGTTTTGAACCTGTCTGGGGGCACATTATTGAAACCTCCTTGTGCTTTATTTTCTTTATCTGTAAAATGGGCAATCATAGAATCTGGGCTGGTGGGCAGGAAGCTCTTGATTAATATATGCTGAAAAAAAGAATAAAAAATTATAATAAAGGAAAGAAAGAAACCCTAAAGTATTATAAATTAGTTTAAATAAAGGTGGGAGATGAGTAGTTTTCAGTAAGAAAGCCTTTATGTCACAAAGCTGCTCGAAATCCCATCAAACTGCTCCATAAAACTAGAGGAATCAAACACCAGGGTTGAGTCACATCATGGGCTGACATGCATAATGAGGTGTCTCTGTATCCACTCAGAACACAATTCTTGATTCCCTTTTATGTCCTGGATACTGTGCAAACATTGAAGAAATATACTGCTTATCTTGGAGAAGTTGATCATCTCTCTGAAAAGGTAGAGGATCTGATACCGTAGAATTCAGATGTCTGAACAAAGGGCTGATAGAGCAGATGGTGGAGGGATTAGCTCTGCACTGTCAGAACTGAATGTGAGTGCTGATTTTTAATAGTTTTGTGTGCAGGGTGGGTGATGTTGTATTGCCTAGATTTCCACTTATAGATTCTTCCAGGAGATGCATGGGTTACTGAAAACTGACTGTAGCTTCATGCTAGTTTAGACCCTTAACCCCTCACCTCAAGATAGCCCACATCTAGTGAGATAGATGTTACAAAAGCTGGGACAACTCTGAAGGGTCATCATAACCCCAGGATGCAGTACAAGCAGCTCAGCTCTTGGGTCATATGAAGTCATAGCTGTGACAGTATGGGAACTACCTGACATGAGAAAAGACACTGTGTGGACTTTATGGTAGTCTCCAAGAAGACACAGGCCATGCAGGGGTTTGCAGCTGGTTGTGTCATCTAAACAGAGAACCACCCACTACATAATCATCTGATCATCATCTGATCGTGGCACATAAGGAAATTCTTGTTCATGGTAAACTGAGTTCTCTCAGGTCCACCAGGTCATAAGATCCAGCAGACCCAAGACAAATCCAACATGAAATTGACGTGGGATCAGCCTTGAGCAGGTCCCAAGGGCAGAAATTTGCTCTATAAGCATGTGTCCCAGACTGTGTGTCATCTATCACTCTTGTACCTATTGCCACTTGGGGTCCCTTTTGACCAGCTGGTGGAAGAGGACTCAGTAGGTAGGTGCAAGCCCAAATTGGAATGTTGTTGCCTTCAGCCCAACTCAGGTTGTACCTCCATAAGAGTGGTGGAGATAAGCCTTCTAAGGGACAGAACTTCAGAAAACGTGCCTGTGCATCCACTTTGTGAAGAAAAAGAACTGGTCCAAAGTAGCTCGGCTAATTCATCAAGGGACTGGGGGAAGAAGAAACATTGGAGGATTGGAGATAAGGAGATCTGGGAGATTTGGGGTGGAGTTGTGGATGAACAAATGAGAGTAGCACAAAGAGCGGAAGTTCTGCATTATGTATCAATACCCCCCCAGAGGAGCTCCACAAGGGGAGCAGCACTGGGCGACCATGAAGTCAAGGTAGTTCAATCAGTTGATAGCTGCCAGCCTCTAGTACTGAACACCCTAGCCCAGGTAACGCGAGCTCATTAATACAGTACCCACTGTGGAGGTGTAGAGGCTGGGTAGGCACCCAACAGTGTTGTCCCCCTTTCACCAGGTTGATTTAATTACTTCTGCTGCTAAATGTCCAACCTGACAGCAGGAGAAACCAGACTCAGTTGTCAACATGGTGCCATCCATGGAAGATATAAACCAGCGACTTGGTGGCAAGTTGACTTGGAAGGGGCAGTGGTTCGTCTTGGCTGGGACTGACACATTCTGCATATTGGTTGCCTTTCCTACCCATAAGATAGAGGGGAGCTCCACAATCTGAGGGCTTGCGAAGTGATTATGACTAGTGTAAGAGCCTGTGTAATATCAACATATATAGGGCACCAGAGACAGGGCACCTCAGCATGGGAGAGGCATCAGTGGACACAGGAACATGGAACTCACTGCTTCTATCTCGTACTGGATCACCCAGAATCTGGAAGCCAGATAGAGTGATGAAGTGACCTGTTGACAGTAGAAAGGAAGCACCAGGGTGGAGAAATACTTCATGAGGAGCAAGCATTGTCTTCTAGGATGGGCCCTAAGTCAATAGTCATAATACGGTATTGTGTCTCTGATGGACAGGATCCACGGTGGGTGACGGGAGTGGAGGGGTAAATGTAGCACTAGTCATGCTTACCACAGCTTCCAGAGATTCACTTGGAGCCTTCTCCTCCCATGCCTGTGACTCTGGATCCTCTGTTTAGAGATCTTGCTTCCCTGGGGTGGTGGTGGTGGGGTGCTTTCATCAAGGGACAGAGTAAGAGTCCCTTTGACCTTTAACCTATGACCCCCATCACTCTCAATTATAGTCTCTTCAGGTTTTTCATGTCAAGAGACCAGCAGTTAAGGAGAGGAGTCACCTTATTAGCAGATATAATTGGTCTTCCTCATCAGGAGTATAAAGGACTGCTGTTCAACAATGAAAGAAGAAAAACATGGCATTCAGTTGATCTACTGGGGCATATTTTGGTGCTCTCTTATTCAGTTTTGATGATAAATGGACATTAGGTAAGGTAGCCACAGCCTGAGAAGTCCATGGTGACCGTGGATTTAGACCCTTAAGAATGAGTGTTTGGATAATCCCACTGGACAAGCCACTGAGACCAGTGGAAGCACTGGCCAAAATGAAAAGGAACCAGAAAAAGGTAGAAGAGGATGATGTTAGATATGAATTTCAGCCTTGGGGTTACCCTGCAGCAGTGGGGTCTATGGATTTTGTAGAAGAAGCAAATGAGTCCAAAAAAAAAAAAAAAAAAGAACAAACAGAGTGGAGTGGATGTTGTGGGTCATTGCCTAGATCTCCCTTCAAGTGAAGTATGCCTCCAGCCACCATGAGCATTAGCTGTTGATGGCTCAGAGGTGTGTCCCTCTCTGGGAGCTGATTTTAACTGAAGGATTCTGCTTTGCTCAAGGTTCCACCCGTACTCCAGAACTGATGGGGGCAGGGGTCAAATGACCCAATCCCCCAACTCGCAATTTCAACTCCATAGTTCTCCCTGGGATTGGTCAAGTTAACTCCATCACAGTTCAACTTCTCCCTTGCCTAGTCCTGTTTACTTCCTAGCTGGTGTTGTTCAGAGTGTATTTACCTATAACCTCATGTGAGAAAATCTCCACTTTAGGGACAACTGTTAAAGAATCCAGCCCAAGAAAAGGGGATTTCTGTCAGAAGATTTGGAAGGTTCCCTTTCCAGTTCAGAATGAATAGATTTTGGAGAACTAAAGAATATGATTTGAAGATGAGCTTCCTGAAAATAAGTAATCAGTTCTAAATTAATTTGGATTAATAAAAATTAAAGATACTTTTAAAAATTTACATTACATTAAATTAGAAATAATATGTGATTAAATGTGATATATTATACAAAATAACAACCTGTCCTATTATCTCTTCTCAGAAGAACATGATCTAAGACCCCACAATCCCATTTCTTATGAGGCAGGGATTTGATACAGGGGATCTAGATTTGAACCTGAGTTTAACCATTTGCTAGCCAAAAATTGGCCTCTTTGTGCTTTAATTTCCTCACCTGTAAAATGGAAATAAGAACCCTTTCTCACAAGGAAGTCTTTTTTTTTCTTTTTTTTTTTTTGATGTATTACAAAAAGTCACAGTAATTTATTTTTTATTTTTTTTATTGTTGGTCGTTCAAAACCTTACACAGTTCTTAATACATCATATTTCACAGTTTGATTCAAGCGGGTTATGAACTCCCAACTTTACCCCTTATACAGATTGCTGTATCACATCAGTTACCCTTCCATTGATTGACATATTGCCTTTCTAGTGTCTGATGTATTCTGCTGTCAGTCCTATTCTCTACTATCCCCCCTCCCCTCCCCTCCCCTCCCCTCCCCTTTTCTCTCTCTACCCCTTCTACTGTAAATAATTTCTTCCATTTGTATTATCTTGTCTTACCCCTCCATTACATAGTTCTTGATATATCATAATTCACATTTTGATTCAAGTGGGTTATGAACTCCCATTTTACCCCGTATACAGCTTGCAGAATCACATCAGTTACACTTCCATTGATTTACATATTGCCATCCTAGTGTCTTTTGTATTCTGCTGCCTTTCCTATCCTCTACTATCCCCCCTCCCCTCCCCTCCCCTCCCCTCTTCTCTCTCTACCCCCACTACTGTAATTCATTCCTCCCCCTTGTATTATTTTTCCCTTTCCCCTCACTTCCTCTTGTATGTAATTTTGTATAACCCTGAGGGTCTCCTTCCATTTCCATGCAATTTCCCTTCTCTCTCCCTTTCCCTCCCACCTCTCAACCCTGTTTAATGATGGTCTTCTTCTTGTGCTCTTCTTCCCTAGTCTGTTCTTAATTACTCTCCTTATATCAAAGAAGACATTTGGCATTTGTTTTTTAGGGCTTGGCTAGCTTCGCTTAGCATAATCTGCTCTAATGCCATCCATTTCCCTCCAAATTCTATGATTTTGTCATTTCTTAATGCAGAGTAATACTCCATTGTGTATAAATGCCACATTTTTTTTTATCCATTCGTCTATTGAAGGGCATCTAGGTTGGTTCTACAGTCTTGCTATTGTGAATTGTGCTGCTATGAACATCGATGTAGCAGTGTCCCTGTAGCATGCTCTTTTTAGGTCTTTAGGGAATAGACCGAGAAGGGGGATAGCTGGGTCAAATGGTGGTTCCATTCCCAGCTTTACAAGAAATCTCCATACTGCTTTCCAAATTGGCTGCACCAATTTGCAGTCCCACCAACAATGTACAAGTGTACCCTTTTCCCCACATCCTCGCCAGTACTTATTGTTGTTTGACTTCATAGTGGCTGCCAATCTTACTGGAGTGAGATGGTATCTTATAGGGTGGTTTTGATTTGCATTTCTCTGACTGCTAGAGATGGTGAGCATTTTTTCATGTACTTGTTGATTGATTGTATGTCCTCCTCTGAGAAGTGTCTGTTCAAGTCCTCACAAGGAAGTCTTAAGGATGGACTGCAAATGTGTCAAGAGTGCTTTTTGATGACCACTCCACAGATGTTGGTCAACTCAGCATGTTGAAGAGCCAGCTGAGACCAGATAAGATCTGACTCACGCTGATTCCTTCCTTCTCTCTCTCTCTCTCTCTCTCTCTCTCTCTCTCTCTCTCTCTCTCTCTCAGTGATGATGGTCCAGGACCTAGTCTATGATGATCTCTCTCTCTCTCTCTCTCTCTCTCTCTCTCTCTCTCTCTCTCTCTCTCTTTTGGTATTGGGGATGGAACTGAGCCACACCCCCAGTTCTTTGTATATTTTATTTTGAGACAGGGTCTTGCTAAGTTGCTGAGGCTGGCTGTGAACTCATGATTCTCCTGCACCAGCCTCCTGAGTCACAGGGATTATAGGCGTTTGCCACCATGCCCGGCTTTGATGATGTCTTTACTTGTGAATTATCCACACATGAAGCTTGGGGCTATATTTATCACATGGGTGTTATAGTCCTAAAATTACCAATAAAATCATTTATAAATACTCTTATTTGCTATGATTGCATCAAGGGTAGGTCAGCTTGTGGTGCACAGCAGCGTCTCCATGAGGAGTTCTAGACATGAACTGAATCCAACACAGACCTTAATCGCCAAAGCCAGATAGAACTATAGAAGAAGGAGATGGAAGAATGTAGAATGCATCCTCTTGGATTTTAATCTGATACTGTGTGAAAAAAGTAAATAACTACTTTCTCACATCTAAATTTCAAGTTGAATAATGCTATGACGGGAGGGTACAAAGCCTCACCTTCTTATCAGGAGATTTCCGTCTTCTGGACGGAGGCAGTAGTATGTGTAGAGCCCTACCAGCTCCATGGGAGACCATGGGAGACCAAGGAGCTGGCAAGACTGGTGGGAAAGCCCATAGTCTGATGGCAATTGCTCTTCGTTATTAGAGTAGAGGGTGCTGCCTTGAAATTAGGCAGCAGAGATATTTCATGAATTCTAAAAGTTTCCCCTGCAAAGTCCCTGGGAAGGCCCCTAATTGGTGACTGGAGATTGAAACTGCCTCCGAATGCTGTCTCTAAATAATTAAGCACAACCCACTTGTTCTCCAACTTTGAAACAAAATATTTATTTGGCTTATCATCAAGTAAACCCTTTAATTTGCATTCTTTGGCCATATTACATGCAAATACCTATTATAAAACTCAGAAGTCTGCTTTATTGGGGCCATAGGCTCAGCGTATTAAGATCTGGGGGAATTGAGTCCCATCAAAGGAACTGCAGATTTGTATCTCTTCTCTCTAGGGGTGTCTGCCCTCTGATGAGCATAAGGCCGTGATATTTCTCTTTTATTACCTTTGCTGCAGTCCAGTAGTTGATTATGTCTAAGTCAACTGAGGTGGGTTATCATGAGCATTAGTAGTCTGCTTGGCAAACACTTCATAAGCATTAGCTACCCTAATAATTTCTCTACCACAGGTAACTGTTAAAATGGCACTCTCATGTGAAGTAGGGAGCATTGATGGCATCTCTCTTTCCTCTCTGTAGTCTAGCTGTTAATAAATTTCTCTGCTGACATCTTCAAACAGACAATAAAAGGTAGTTTCATGGTGGAGTCGAGGGTCTAAAACTGTCCAATATATTTGCAACACAGGAAATAGCGTACCCTTGTGTGAAGCCTCGCGTGTGGATCTGTGTTTTCTTTGAAATAGAAATGCGACTGATGGACAGGAGCCTGGATGGAATTGATTAAGAGGATAATGATATAGTTACATTTCTGTTTTTAAGTAGTGGGGATTGAACCCAGGGCTTTGTACATGCTAGACAAGTGCTTACCACTGAGCTACATTCCCAGCCCAATACACACACACACACACACACACACACACACACACACACACACACAAATTTTAAAGGGTATTCAAGGTTGTAAAATTAATGAAAATACTTCTGGAATCACAAACTCCTATTGGATTCGTGTATTTGGAAAATACACAAATCCATCAATGAAAAATTTCCAGAATGTTTTCTTTATTGATTTAGCATGGATCATGCTTGGGGAACTGCTGTGAAGAAGTTTCACTAGGAAAAAGCTGTGACCAAAAGCCTGGGTCAGGGGCTTATGGGGGCCCATCCAGAGTTCCTACCTGCACTGATTAGACTGACTTTTCACTTGTATGGGTCTCTTGGTTTAGAAACTGATCCTAAGACACAGAGCTAGGTCAGTGCTCTGTCTGTTATGATGAAACATTCTGCACCTTCTATTTGAGGGTTGCAAGAACCAAAATAATAATAATAATAATGATAATAATAATAATAATTTGTCTTCTATTATTTTAACAGAGTCACATTCTCCATTTTCTTCCTCTTCTTGACCTCAAGTTGATTTTTGTTGTTGCTGGTGTTGCTACCAGAGTCAGCTCCTGTGTTAGACTGTTGACCTCAATCCATCCTATGAAATCAGGAGATGTTAAGGTTGGAAGACAGCATTGTGGCCAGTACTTACTAATTTCTCACTTAAGGAAATTGAATCCTGTTATGGTTTAGATATTAAGTGTCCCCCAAAAGCTCAAGTGTGAGACAATGCAGAAAGGTTTAGAAGTGAAATGATTGGGTCATGATCACCTTAACCTAATCAGTGCATTAATCCCCTGATAGCAATTAACTGGGTGGTGAATGTAGGCATGTGGGATGTGGCAGGAGTAGGTGGGTCCCTGGGGACGTGCCTTTGGGGTATCTATCTTGTCCCTGAAGAGTGGTGCTCTCTCTCTGCTTCTTGGTGCCGTGTTCCCAGCTGCTTTCCTGTGCCACACATGTCCAACATGATGTGCTACTTCACCTCCTGCTGTCTAAGGACTGAGACCTCTGAAATAATGAGCCTCAGAATAAACTCTTCTTCCTCTACAATTGTTATTATCAAGTCTTTTGGTCACAGTGGCTAATGAGCTGAGTAAAACAAGGCCAGAAGAGATTAGAGAGTGGCTGACGTCCTGCAGAGTTAACAAAAGGACCAGGATTCCAAAGCAGGGCTCTGGTCTCATCTCGTCTTATACTTTCTGCTGCATTAAATTATCAAAACTCTGAAACCTAGGATCCAGCTCACGTTTCTGTTACAGTAGAGGGACAGGAACAAAGCCTAACAGGATCCACTTGAAAGGCAGAGGTAGCTGGGGATCTTCCACCCATATCCATCCACATGTCCACCCCCCTTCATGCCTTCATGCTGGGGCACAAGTCACCAGCCTGTCTCAGAGTGGTGGTCTGTTGGCATGCCCTGATTAATAAGATCTCTCAGAACAGGACTGGAGTCCTTAGAGAAGAGACTCCAGGAATGCTCTGCTTCTTCTACCACGTGTAGACCATGAGAAGATGCCGTCTATGTACAGGGAGTGGACCCTAGGGAACACCATCTGCTAGACCCTTGATCTTACACTTCTCACTCCAGAATTGTAAGAAACAGTTTTCTGTTGTTCATAAGCCACCCATATCATGGAACTTTGTCATAGTAGTTGGAGTGTACAGTAAGGTTGTTGGCATGTCCTGGTTAAAATTCTTTGATAAGAGCCACAATAACATTATTGATGTCCATAGCTAATATTTTGGGAGTGCTGATTATGAGCTAGTTGTGTATAAGTTGTGCTCTTTAAGCTTTGTGATAGCCTTATGAAGTAAGTACTGTGGTGATTCCATAGACAGGAAGAAACTGAGGCAGAGGTCAATCACTGGTCAAGGTCACCCAGACAGTAAATTAGAGCTGGGAGATGAATTCTGCTTGTTGTCATTGGTGTCTTACAAGGGGTTGGCATTGCTGCTTGTGCTCAGTCAGGAGCTGAAGGGAACCTGGAGAGATGAGCACACACTCTCCTGGGTGTCAGTGGCTACTACAGAAAAGGAGAGACATGGGGGCAGCATGGTATGGATGAGGCATTTGTCCTGCTTTGCCAGCTCTTGCTTGCTTGGTTCTATCCTTTCTTTTCTTTATTTGGTACTAGGTATTGAACCCAGGGGCACTTAACCACTGACTTACCACTGAGCCACACCCCCAGCTCCTTTTTATATTTTATTTTGAGACAGGGTCTCCCTGAGTTGGTTAGGGCCTTGCCAAGTCAGGAGGCAGGCTTTGAACTTGTAATCCTCCTACCTCAGCCTCCTGAGTCTGGGATTACAGGCATGTGACATCATACCCAGCTCTTCCTTATTTATTTTTCCTTTTTAAAAATAATGTTTATTTGTTAACTATTGAAATTATAGTCCAACATCTTCCTCGAAACCTTAGCAGAAACAAAGTCTGAATAAATGTACAATATATTTAATTTTCTCTTTGATTCCTAGTTTGAAAATAACTTTCTAGACTATGTACTATAAGTTGTCCATTTTTAAATTAGATATTATAGACATTATAATTATAAAAATGAACATTACCTATTTCCTAGTATTTTGGTATTTAAAATGAAGAATAAAGTTTTTTAAAATGATAAAATATTTTTGGCATAAAACTATTATTTTATCTATACATTTTTCTCTTTTTCTATTCTTTTATACTTTAAGCAATGTTCCAGAATTATTTATCAAAAGGAACAAAAAATTTCCTTTAATTATCATACATATTTCATACTTAAAACACTTTTTCAAACTTTAGCAGTCTAGGTATGGGATGGGATCTTTTTGGTAAAACATAAAGAATTTTAAAAAATCACATGTTTATAAAAGCTAATGGCAATACACAATACTTCATTTGTTCCTGGGTAAGACAAAAGCAAAGCTTTTGTTAAAAGCATGGATTTTAAGTTATTACTAAGACAATCAGGGAAATTTAAACATGGATTAAATGCTTGATAACACTATTATGTCCATGTTAAATTTCCTGAGTGTGTTAGGTGTATTGTGGTCAGACATATGATTTATAGTCAGAACTCAGGGGAGAATGGCCATATCAAAAGTGCTATTAATGAGTGAATTCAGCTGAAGGTTATATAGGTTTTGTAGTATTATCCTTTCTAATTTTCTGTGCAATTGAGTTTTTTAATAAGAAAAATTTAAAAACCTTTTATTATCATAAAAGTAACAGATTCTTTACTTAAGATAGACTGTATTTTAAAGAAATTTTGGGTTATTAGCAAAATAGAACAGAAAGTATGAATTCTTACAAAACATGCCCTAATGCTTATGCATTATCAAGAGTAGTAAATTTATTCCTAGTTGGTGGACCTGCACATACACATTGTTACATGGTTATTAACTGGATACATTGGATACATTGTTTATAATAGACTCCACACTTGACACTCCAAGTTTGGACAAATGTACAATGTATCCACCCTCAAGAATCACTTCCGAATAGTTTTTACAGCTCTCCAAGTCCCAGGGGCTCTACCTCTTCATCCTCCCTCCCTCTCCCTAATGCCTGGGAACCACTGATCTTTCACCATATCCATAGTCCCTTTTCCAGAATACCCTAGAGTTGCTCTCATACAGAATGTAGCTCTTTCAGATTGGCCTCTTTCACTTGTAAAATACATTGAAGTTTCTGTGTGTCTTTTCCTAGTTTGATAGCTCATTTCTTTTCAGAGCTGAATACCATCCTACAGTCTGGAGGTGGCACAATTTTGTATCCAGGGGCCTCTTGCTGAATACAAATGCTGTAAATACCTGTGTGCAGGTTTTTGCATGGACATAATTTCCAACTCTTTTTGGAAAATACCAAGGAAAGCAACACAATTTTGTTCTGGATAATTTAGAAAGCTCACTAAAGAAATTGAAGAATATAAACATATGATCCTGCTGCCCAGAGCATGGCTTTTCAAACTTCCTGACTTCTCCTCACAGTTGCAATTAGATATTACACAATGACCCCATACTGTCCACATCATACACATGTTACTCCAAGTTTCACAAATCTAAACTTTACTCTGGGCCCAACCTCCTAAATTTCTGTCCCATCCCATCCCATCCCATCCCATTCCATTCCATCCCATTCCTGAACAAGTACTGATGAGTCCTGGCCCTTTCTTCCCTCCACTACTTTCCTTGCTCCCTGCTCTATAATCCACCACCTCTCTGGACTTCCCAGGATAACTTAGGACAGAAATTTTCAGAATCTTTGGCAATACCCTGTATTCACACTGCCCAGTGGCGCTGTGTCCCCACCAGGGCTCAGCTGTGCGCCAATGAGTACATTTTCACATGTCACAGGATCTGGGTCCCATCCAGATGGCCACATCTTTTTGCTGACCCCCTGGAGCAAATCCCACCCCTCCCCCTTCATGCCAACGTCATCAAAACCTCTCACATCTTAATTCAGCAGCTGAGGCTCAGCAGGAAATGGGGCAGCTTGTCACTCCCCAGTTCTGGGTTTCCCCCCAGGGATCCAGGGGGTGATTTTGAAAGTGCTCGGTGCACACTGTGGACTGTCAGAACTTGAAAGGTGGGCCAGGGTGCTCCTGATTCCCTGCTGCTCAGAGCCCTTCAGTGTCCTTGAACACAGGGAGGTGGTGGAACAGCAAGATTATGTAAGGCGCGTGGCAAGTGTGGGAAGGACGAGGCACCTCAGCTCTGAATATCTGAGAGCAGCCCCAGCGCAGAGGAGCTCAATGTTTCCCCCCATTTGTTTAAAGAAAAGAGCCTGGCGCCTGTACTTCCGTCCCTGTGGGAGGCCTCCCGTCTTATTATAATCACCTGCCTTTCCTTCCAGTGTGTAGGTCTGGGAAGGCCTTATTTTCTCTTCTCTGTATTCTTAAAACTTTCTACAGAGTCAGTATCTATCTGTTAAATCAACGAGTGAGTGACCCTTGGGTGTGAGGGTGCTCTCCATCCAGGCTATCCGAGCATCTCTAGGTAGAACAAAGGACAGAGAAGCACGAACCAAGAATCTAGAGGAAAGATGTCCAGCTCCGCCCCTTCCATCTCCCAGGTCACGTCTGTTCAACAGGCGCATTCTGAGTGACACCAAATTTTCAAGAACAACTCTGGGCCACAGGCCTCTCTTTCTGTTGTCACAGTCCATTCTGCACTAGCAAACTCAGGACTTCACCTAATTGGTTGACACCACAAAATTGGTTGACACTGTGGAATAATACATGGTATGTCCAGTGTTAATTGCTGGTTTAGGCAAGAACACACACACACACA